>NC_084571.2:16317500-16422500 GCF_033978685.3 Nerophis lumbriciformis | reverse complement strand
AGTCTACTTTTACCAGTATGTAGCGATGTCCTCTGGCTGACTTCGGGAGTGGTCCAACGATGTCCATTGCCAGACGTGAGAATGGGGTGCGGATGATGGGGAGTGGGACCAAGGGATTTTGATACATTGGTCTAGGTGCATTCTTTTGACATTCGGGACAGCCCTTGCAAAAGTCTTCTATGGCTCGTTTCACACCGGGCCAATGGAAGTGGGCTATTATTATTATCATATGTCTTTTGTACACCTAGGTGAGCTCCCAGCTGATGAGTATGGGCAAGATAAAGCACTCGGGAGACATGAGTCTTAGGCCCCGTTTACACTAAGCCAGATAAGGTTATTCAGGGTAAATCACACCTAACATTATCCGTGTCCACACACAACAAAGCCACCGTTTAAGACCCCCGGCCCCCTCCGTCCGCCGGCGCAACGCGACCTAGTACGCATGCGCGGAAATGCACACATCATAGTCATCTCCAGTGTTGCTTTGTGTGCAAGTTCTTAAATGTAACTTATCTGAACAATACCCAGTGTTGTGGTATTTCAATGAACTGGAATCCAGTGTGCTGTGGGGCCCTATTCAGAATCAGAATCAGAATAGTTTTTATTGCCATTGTTTGAGAACGGGTTCACAAACTAGGAATTTTTTTTAGTGCAATCGTGCAACATAAAACACATATAACACAGATTTGGTAATAAAAAGAGCTGTGCTGAGCTATCAGATCTTGTTATTGTTCATGTGCCTGATGGCCGAGGGGAAAAAACTGTTCAGGTGGCGGGAGGTGTGGGTCTGGATGGACCGTAGTCTCCTGTCTGAGGGGAGAGGGGAGAATAGTTTGTGTCCAGGGTGAGAAGAGTCAGCTGTGATCCGACCCACACGCCTCCTGGTCCTGGAGGAGAACAGGTCCTGGAGGGATGGGAGCTTGCAGCCAATCACCTTCTCAGCAGCATGTATGATGCGCTGCAGTCGATGCTTATCCTGGACTGTGGCGCCGGGGAACCACGCGGTGATGGAGGAGGTGAGGATGGACTCGATGATGGCTGAGTAAAACTGCACCATCATCTCGGTCGGCACCTTAAGTTTCCTCAGCTGCCACAGGAAGTACATCCTCTGCTGGGCCTTCTTGATGAGGGAGCTGATGGTCGGCTCCTACTTGAGGTCTTGGGTGATGGTGGTGCCCAAGAAACGGAAGGAGTCCACAATGGAGACGGGGGTGGGAGAGACAATCAGGGTGAGGGGGGATGGTGGGGCTGTGACTTTCCTGAAGTCCATGATCATCTCCACTGTTTTCTGGGCGTTCAGCTCCAGGTTGTTGAGGCTGCACCAGGACGCCAGCCGGTCCACCTCTCTCCTGTAGGCGGACTCATCGCCATCCGAGATGAGCCCGATGAGGGTAGTGTCATCCGCAAACTTGAGCAGCTTTACGGACTGGTGACTGGAGGTGCAGCAGTTTGTATACAGAGAGAAGAGCCAGGGGGAAAGTACACAGCCCTATTGTAGTGAATAAAACCTGAGCCATCATAAATTAATCAAATCTTTATTAGACACGTAAACAATGTGATGAATAACATTTTACATCAATCAAACTAGGGACCTAGATATCTGGTCAGGACACTCCTCACTCTTTTGCCTTCACCTTCATTGTCCATTCCTTTTTGGTGACTTTATATACTGTACTCTGGACTTAAACATCGAGTCTGCAACATACATGGCGGACAATAACTGATACAGTCTGCTTTGCCAGTACAAAAGCATTCGCCGTTTTCCATAGTCTTCCCTCGACGGCCAGGTAATACAAAGCACATGCTACCTTTTTTATCACATCTACGGGAGGTCGCATTCTTGTTGTCTCTTCTTCGACAAATGGACAAAGTTTTTCACTAAGTAGAGACACAGCTGACCCGGCCGGACATTCGAAAGTTCTCTTGCCGTCTGAGAAGTGTTGTGTCCGAAATTGCTGCAATCGCTTTCTCTCAAGGTATTCATGTGTGATTTCCACAAGCGTCTGTACAGACGGAAGGAGAAACACGGGCATGTCTGGATGACTCGCCTTCATATTTCCAGTAGTTAGCTCCGAGTTACCAAACCGCTTTATTATGAAGCTGGCTGTGGCGCGTTCTTTCTGATATCACTTTCTGTGTGGGCGTGGTCTTTCTGGCGTCACTTCCTCTCCGAATTCACTTTGTAAACGATCAATGAGTCCATACAAAGCTAAGTGCCGAAGATTCAAGAAATACACGTCTGACTTACCTGTGTAAAAAATTGTCAGAGGAGGGGAACCTTAAATGCTAGTTTAGTATGGCTGAAACGGGGCTTAGGCTAAATAATTCTTTGTTTAAGGGCTTAAACGACTTAGCGTAGACATGGCCTTAGGCACCAACAATTGCTCAACTACGTCCCCGTCCTTAGTTACCACCCCTCTATACAGAAGGCCATTTTTAATCAGAAAAAAGGTGAGTGCACTCAGCCCTTCACATTTCTGTCCGTCGATTTCCACAACACGCTGCCGGGCCCAGCTGAGGTTCGCATCATTCCAATGGGCAGTGGCAAACTCGCCAGTTTTAAGGGGTGCCGCTCTCTTCTGGTACGGGGAATTCCCCAAACGGGTCCCCTTCCTCTTCTGCCTCCTCCACATTCCTGCTCTCCCGTTGCTCCTTTTTGGCCATTCTGTCACTGGTCCAATTTGTTATATATTCTAACAAAGTGCAGATTGGATTTTAACCTATTTAAAATATGTCATCAAAATTCTAAAATTAATCTTAATCAGGAAAAATTACTAATGATGTTTTTATTTTTTATTTTTTTTATTTTTTTTTATTAAATCAACATAGAAAAAAAACACACGATACACTTTCAACTAGTGCATCAACCCAGAAAAAAAAAACCTCCCTCCCCTATTCACACTCACGCACCCACTCACACAAAAGGGGTTGTTTCTTTCTGCCATCAATACTCTGGTTTCCACAACATGGACAACACTTCTGCAAGGGACACAGTCCCTGAAGCACACTTGATTGCTGGTCCACTAACATTTTCATTTAATTACTATTTTTTCTTTCTTTTTTCTCCCTTATGTAATTATTTTTATATTGTTTACTTTCCTTTTTATCCAAGAAAATATTTATTTATCTTATCTATAAAAAAATAAAAAATTAAAAAAAATAAAAAAGGAAAGAAAGGACCTTTTCTTCACCAGACCTGGTTGTAAATGAAATTAGCTTCGTTTAAAGGTTTTTTCTTTTTTTAAAACCAGGTCCAGTCCAGATAATGTCCAAGTCGGGTCCAGCAACACACACCTTCATTCATGTACACTGAGAAAAAAAAAAAAAAAAAAGAAAATTTTGGAACACAACAGATTGCATATAATCTATAAACAAAATTACATTTTAAAAACAAAAACAAAAAATGTATGTACAGTCCAGCTTATGTTCAGGTCACTAAAAGTTAGGGAATACAACAACAGATAGCATATAATCTATAAACATAATTACACTTTCAACATAAGCCTTTGAGGACTTCCCATCTTTTTTTATGTTTTTTGGCATCATTATCGTTTTCAACCATGTAACTTTCTAAAGTTAAAAAATACTGAATAAATGTTTTAAAGAAAGTAATACTAAGTGAATATCTGTTTTTGGCCTTAAAAATAAACCTTTTACCGAGTACTATAATTAAATTGATTAAATCATGATTGTCAATGAACTCTCCCAAAATAACAGAAACCACATCAAGCTTCATAAACAAACCAATCCTTAAACACATTTTTTCAACTTCCACCCAAAAGGAAGACACAATATGACAATACCAAAACAAATGCAGGGTGGATTCAGACTCCTGACAACAAAATCGGCAGTCATCTGACTCTGTCATATTCCATAATTTTAACATTTTCCCCGTGGGTAAGAAGTTATAAATAATTTTAATTTGAAAATAACGATTTTGCACATCAATAGTAGTTTTATAGATTAGTTTGAATATGGCATCCCACGGCAACGGGCAGTCAAAAAAGTCCTCCCATTTTCCAAATGTGTTGTATGGGGCAGCCTTCAAAGATTTCTTTATTAAATAAAACTTATATATTTTTCTATTTATTTTAGTTCCTTTTTGCCAACTCGAATTTCTTATTAGAGGTTTACAAACTAATAATTTAGTAGTTCCATAATTAATTATTTGTTTCCATCTTTTCCCAATGACTCCAGTTAGTTGATTAAATGAAAAGCTTGAGCAAGCATCACCATCCATTGTTATAAATTCTTCATACTTCATAATCTTACCATTCTCATTTATAATATCATTGACAAAAATGATTCCTCTTTCAAACATATTTTTCCAAAAGAAAGGCTTTCCATCTATTACAATATTAGAGTTCGTCCATATTATCTGCTGCAAAATATCGTCTCTTTTTTCTGGCACATAAAATTGAAAACACCACCATGAGTGGATTGTTTCCTTTATGAACCCCGCCATGTTTCCCAGCAGACTCTCTACATAAGAAAAATGGGAGGGGATCACTTGTAAAAAAGGATACAATTTCTTTTGATAAAGTACATGTTTTTTGTCCAACAGGACACTTGTGTACCACTCAGTGTTGAAATACATCTTTGGAACAATTGATGCTTTTAAAGACAGACACATAGCTTCAAGGTTGAGAAGTTTCAGGCCCCCATATTCATACTCATTGTACAAAACCTTTCTTTTAATCTTTTCATCTATATAACTATATATAACTATATAACTATACTAATGATGTTACATAAATTTTTATTTTTTTATTTTTTCAAAAAGATTCGAATTAGCTGGTTTTTCTCTTCTTTTTTTGGTTGAATTTTGAATTTTAGAGAGTTGAAATTGAAGATAAACTATGTTTCAAAATTTAATTTTCATTTTTTTCGTGTTTTCTCATCTTTTAAACCGTTCAATTAAGTGTTTTTTTCATCATTTATTCTCTACAAAAAAACCTTCCGTAAAAGGAAAACAAATGTACGACGGAGTGACAGACAGAAATACCAATTTTTTAATATATATATAGTTTTATTTATTTAGCTATTTTTGTTTAAATCACACTTACATGTAACTTACAAATGACAATATATATATATATATATATAAACACTTAAAATGTAAAGTGTTTTTTGTGTTTAATATAAATGAACTCTGACCTAGTATAGTTCAAAGGTCAGTATTGTGCGCATGACCAAAACGTAGCGTTTGTTGCGCTCTTACAAACAAGCTAACGTTAGCAAACGCAGCGAATATGAGGAGAAGAGTTACCCCAAAAAATGTCAGAAAAAAGAAAGAAAACATATCATTTTCACGACGAATGGGAGGTAGAGTTTTTTTTTACCACTGTGAAAGGATCCTGCGTGTGTTTCATTTGCGGGGCAACTGTGGCAATAGCAAAGCGGCACAATGTGGAGAGACATTTCCCTACGTGTCACACAAGCTACCATGCTAACGACCCACCGGGCAGCGCACTGCGCGCAGAAAAAGCCTGCGAGTTAAGGGCCTACTGAAACCCACTACTACCGACCACGCAGTCTGATAGTTTATATATCAATGATGAAATCTTAACATTGTAACACATGCCAATACGGCCGGGTTAGCTTACTAAAGTGCAATTTTAAATTTTGCGCGAAATATCCTGCTGAAAACGTCTCGGTATGATGACGTCAGTGCGTGACGTCACGGATTGTAGAGGACATTTTGGGACAGCATGGTGGCCAGCTATTAAGTCGTCTGTTTTCATCGCAAAATTCCACAGTATTCTGGACATCTGTGTTGGTGAATCTTTTGCAATTTGTTCAATGAACAATGGAGACAGCAAAGAAGAAAGCTGTAGGTGGGAAGCGGTGTATTACGGACAGCTGCAGCAACACAAACACAGCCGGTGTTTCATTGTTTACATTCCCGAAAGATGACAGTCAAGCTTTACCATTGGCCTGTGGAGAACTGGTACAACAGAGACTCTTACCAGGAGAACTTTGAGGATACGCAGACGCGGTACCGTGAGTACGCATGCAGCTGCGGCTTCCAAACATTTGATCGCTTGCCCGTACGTGCGTGCCGCTATGTGCATGTCACGTACGTAACTTTGGGGACTTTGGGGAAATATCTGTGCTGTATGAACTTTGGGGAGGTGAACGGTACTTTGGGCTGTGGGATTGAGTGTGTTGTGCAGGAGTTTGAGTTGTATTTGCGGGTTATATGGACGGGAGGGGGGAGGTGTTTGTTATGCGGGATTAATTTGTGGCATATTAAATATAAGCCTGGTTGTGTTGTGGCTTATAGAGTATATATATGTCTTGTGTTTATTTACTGTTTTAGTCATTCCCAGCTGAATATCAGGTCCCACCCGCCTCTCACAGCATCTTCCCTATCTGAATCGCTCCCACTGCCCTCTAGTCCTTCACTCTCACTTTCCTCATCCGCGAATCTTTCATCCTCGCTCAAATTAATGGGGAAATCCTCGCTTTCTCGGTCCGAATCGCTCTCGCTACTGGTGGCCATGATTGTAAACAATGTGCGGATGTGAGGAGATCCACAACCTGTGACATCACGCTACTCGTCTGCTACTTCCGGTACAGGCAAAGCTTTTTTATCAGCGACCAAAAGTTGCGAACTTTATCGTCGATGTTCTCTACTAAATCCTTTCAGCAAAAATATGGCAATATCGCGAAATGATCAAGTATGACATAGAATGGACCTGCTATCCCCGTTTAAAGAAGAAAATCGCATTTCAGTAGGCCTTTAAAGGCAGCTTTGTGCAAACAGCAGTCTTTTTTCACTAGACCGGTTAAAAACTCCCAAAAAGCAACCGAAGCCTCGTTTAGAGCTACGCAATTCTTGATGAAGAAAAATAAGGCATTTACAGACGTGGAGGTTGTCAAAGAAGCAATGATGATAATTGCTAAAACTGTGCTTGAAGACGAGAAGTATGGACCCGATGTACTCTCTAATCTCTCCGACGTTCAACTCGGGGCAACTACAATGGTCTGGGAACTTGACCGACCAGCTGGACCGTGATCTGGCGAGGTGCCGGTGGTTCAGCATCCAGTGTGACGAGTCGGTGGACAGCTGCAGTACGGCGCAGCTGATGGTCTTTATCCGGATGGTGTTTGATGATTTCTCCACAAAAGAAGAACTTCTGACACTACTGCCCCTGAAGACAACTACGAGGGGAGTTGACATTTATAACGCAGTGAAGGAGTTTTTGGTGGAAAAAAAGGTGCCGCTGGAAAAGCTGGTATCAGTGACTACGGATGGGGCTCCTGCTATGATCGGCCGGCACACAGGATTCGTTGCTCACTGTAAAGCTGACCCAGAGTTCCCAAACTTCCTGCAGTACCACTGCATCATACACCAGCAGGCCTTATGTGCAAAAGTGATCTGCTTTGAGCGCGTAATGACTCCCGTCGTAAAGATCATAAACAGCATCCGCTCCAGAGCTAAACAGCACAGAACATTCAAGGTACTTTTGGAGGAGCTGTAAGCTGAATACGGTGACCTGCTACTATGCACAGAAATCCCATGGCTCAGCAGGGGACACATTTTGCAACGTTTTTTGTCACTTTTGGGTGAAATCAAAGAGTTCATGCAGTCCAGAGGTGAGGACACCGTGCTGCTGGAGGACACTGAGTAGATATTTGACCTTGCATTTTTAACGGACATTACTGGAAAACTGAACAGTTTGAACTGTGAGCTGCAAGGCAAAGGTAAAACTATCGCCGATATGATAAGTGCTTTAAATGCATTTAAAGCTAAGATGAACCTTTTCTCTGTGCAGTTACAGAGAAAAAAAGTGCTGCACTTTCCCTCTGTGCAGATGGTCCTGAAAGACAATGCTTCTGCATCTGAGGCTTTTGACAAAGTTGCAGAAAAGTACTCTCAGGTCATAAACAGAGTTGGGCTAGAGTTTGAGAACAGGTTTTGTGACCTGGATCAGCTTGAGCCATGTGTGTCGTTCATTTCTAATCCTTTCATGAACGTGGACATATCATGCATTGCTGAGCAGTTAAGTGCAACATTCAGCCTGGATGCTGAACAGGTGGAGATTGAAATTGTAACACTGCAAAATGACCTCCACCTCAAAGCCCACCAGGCTGCACCAAACTTTTGGTGCCTTGTTGACACAGAAAAGTAGAGTGGTGTATGCACAGCAGCTATGAAGGTTGCAAGCCTGTTTGGTTCAACTTATCTTTGTGAATCAGCCTTTTCTGATATGAACTTCATCAAGAACAAACACAGAACACGCCTCACTGATGCACATCTGCAAGACTCACTCAGAGTTGCAGTGTCAAGTTACACACCAGAGTACGACACACTAGTTAACAGCAACAAAGAAACAGATAACAGATTTGGTGTCCAGTTCAAAGTGTGACATGATTTATTTAAACATTTGAGAGTTGACTTTTGTATTTTACATGAGTTATTATTTGTACAAACATGGTGCAAAGTAATTCATCATTTGTTAAAAAATGTTAGTGGCTAGCTAGTTAAAATGGGATGTTGTGATTTCACAAGACTGTCTTAGAAGTGATCATTTGAAAATGTTCAATTTGAAAAATGTGCACTTAGAGAAAATATTTAAAAAAAAGTGTTGCATATTGATATTTATCTGTTTCTATATATATTTATTGTGAGAAATCATTAAGATGATCAGTGTTTTCACAAAGATAAATATCATTAATTATTAATAATAACATAGAGTTAAAGGTAAATTGAGCAAATTAGCTATTTCTGGCAATTTAAGTGTGTATCAAACTGGTAGCCCTTCGCATTAATCAATACCCAAGAAGTAGCTCTTGGTTTCAAAAAGGTTGGTGACCCCTGCTCTAGTATATAGTTCACGTCATATTCATCACAATGAAACAAGTATATAGTGTAATATACAGTGTAGTATATAGTATAAGGTTCATGTTATACTCACCACAATGAAACAAGTATATAGTGTAGTATATAGTGTAGTATATACTATATAGTTCATGTCATACTCATCACAATGAAACAAGTATATAGTATAGTATATAGTATATAGTTCATGTCATACACATCACAATTAAACAAGTATATAGTATATAGTTCATGTCATACTCATCACATGGAAACAAGTATATAGTGTGGTACATAGTGTAGTATATAGTATATAGTTCATGTCATACTCATCACAATGAAACAATTATGTAATGTATAATATAGTGTAGTATATAGTTCATGTCATACTCATCACAATTAAACAAATATATAGTGTAGTATATAGTATATAGTTCATGTCATACTCATCACAATGAAACAAGTAAATAGTGTAGTATATAGTTCATAGTATATAGTTCATGTCATACTCATCACAATGAAACAAGTATATAGTGTAGTACATAGTGTCGTATATAGTATAGTGCATAGTGTAGTACATGCGGTAGTATAGAAGAGTACAATATGTAATTGTGCAGCTCAGCAGAGACATTTATGCCATACTAATCACAATGAAACAATTAAATACTGTAGTGTAGTATATAGTTCATGTCACACTTATCACAATCAAACAAGTATATAGTGTAGTACATAGTGTAGTATATAACTTAGTATAGAAGATTACAATATGTAACTGTGCAGATCAATATAAACGTTCATGTCATACTCATCACAATAAAACAAGTATATAGTGTAGTATATAGTATATAGTTCATGTCATACTCATCACAATTACACAAGTATATAGTGTAGTATATAGCATATAGTTCATGTCATACTCATCACAATTAAACAAATATATAGTGTAGTATATAGTATATAGTTCATGTCATACTCAACACAATTAAACACGTATATAGTGTAGTATATAGTTCATGTCATACTCATCACAATGAATTAAGTATATAGTATATAGTGTAGTACCTAATGTAGTATATAGTGTAGTGTATAATGTAGTATATAGTATATAGTTCATGTCATACTCACCACAATGAAACAAGTATATAGTGTAGTATACAGTGTAGTACATAGCAGAGGTGGGACCAAGTCATTGTTTTGCAAGTCACAAGTAAGTCTCAAGTCTTTGCCCTCAAGTCCGAGTCAAGTCCCGAGTCAAGACAGGCAAGCCCCGAGTCAAGTCCAAAGTCAAGACTGGAAAGTCTCAAGTCAAGTCCTAAGTCCTGCATTTTGAGTTTTGAGTCCTTTCAAGTCCTTTTAACCACAGACTAATATATTAACACAGATTGTGTATGCTTTTCAAACGCTGTATTTATTTATTAAAACAAGTGCATTTTAAATTGCAGGAAAGAAAATTGTGCTGACATTGCACTTTATAATATAACTATTGACCAGTCATTTTAAACATTAACTCATTCCTTTACAGAACAAACACATTGAAAAATAAAGTGCAAATGTACTTATTTGTACAAAAGTGTTAACATTGAAAAAACATGACATATACGTGAACATAACAAAAAAGTTGTACTTTTTATATGTCAGGGCCCTATGCTGCATTGCATTTGCAAAAGACCAAATTAGCCAAGAGTCTGTCAGTCATTTGTGCACGATGGGGGCGTAGTATGATGCCACCATGGCTGAAAACTCGCTCCACTGGAGCACTGGAGGCAGGCACTGCCAAGACTCTCATGGCCACTCGGAACAGTGAAGGAAGAGTCTTCATGTTCAATGCCCAGAACAAAAGGGGGGAGATAGTTGTTTTGGGTTGGTGCACTACTTGTAAGTGTATCTTGTGTTTTTTATGTTGATTTAATTAAAAAAAGAAAAATTATTTCTTGTGCGGCCCGATACCAATCGATCCACGGACCAGTACCGGGCCGCGGCCCGGTGGTTGGGTACCACTGAGGTAAACAACCAACAGTATGTCAGAAAGCTAGCTAAAACGGTACACATATTCATAATATAGTATACATTTTAACTGACCTTTATTTGACTATTTTTGTCTTTTTTTAGGTGGCTAAAATACGCGGTGCTGCTGACCGCCGTCTAACGTTACGTGTGATATATTGACTAACGTAACCCTGCTTAAAAAAATCACTGAACAAAAAGTATGAATAAGGTAGTGAACTGCAACAGATTCCCGTGTTTGCAATAACGTTATAACGTTAGCAGTGAGTTTACAGCCTCACTGATTTAACTACACAGCAAATAAAAGTCACGTTACTTAGCCAATAAACGTTATCTTACATTCAAAACTTACCGTTCTTTGTGCAACTTCAAATGCCGGACGAAGTTGGAAGTTGTTGCGTCTCCATCAGTAATTTTCGAACCGCATGTGTTGCATACTGCAAACCGTTTTGTGTTGACCACCTCGTAATTTTTATACCCAAACGAAATTATTTTAGGTATCATTTTTTGTTCACTGGCGTGTGGTTTGGACATGTCTTCTTCGTTGGTTGTCCTGCAATTTGATTGGATGAATGCTGTGTGATGAAAACAAAGTAGATCTAATTTGATTGGCTGTTGTACTGAGACCACACCAGCTGACACACGCAACGCTGATAGACAAGTACACAATGAAAAATACGGAGCGCTCCCGAAAAACTTTTTCATCTTTGGGTTTTGGGGAAAGTAGCAAGTCATGTCAAGTCATGTCAATTCAAAAGGCTCAAGTCCAAGTGAAGTCACAAGTCATTGATGTTAAAGTCTAAGTCGAGTTGCAAGTCTTTTTACATTTTGTCAAGTCGAGTCTAAAGTCATCAAATTCATGACTCAAGTCTGACTCGAGTCCAAGTCATGTGACTCGAGTCCACACCTCTGGTACATAGTATAAAGTTCATGTCATACTCATCACAATTAAACAAGCATATAGTGTAGTACATAGTGTAGTACATAATGTAGTACAAAGTGTAGTACATAATTTAGTATGTAGTGTAATACAGAGTGTAGTAAATAAATTAGTATATAGTGTAGTACATAATGTAGTTTATAGTGTAGTACATAGTGTAGCACATAGTGTAGTACATAGTGTAGTATATAGTGTAGTATACAGTATATAGTTCTTGTCGAACCCATCACAATTAAACACATATGTAGTGTAGTATGTTGTGTAATACACAATGTAGTATATAGTGTAGTATGTAGTATATAGTTCATGTCATACTCATCACAATGAAACAAGTATGTAATGTAGTAAATAGTGTAGTATATAGTATACATCATACTCATCACAATTAAACAAGTATATAGTGTAGTTTATAGTATATAGTTCAGGTCATACTCATCACAAACAAGTATATAGTGTAGTACATAGTGTGGTACATAGTTTAGTATATAGTGTAGTACATAATGTAGTATATAGTGTAGTACATAGTGTAGTACATAATGTAGTATATAGTGTAGTATATAGTATATAGTCTGTCATACTCATCACAATGATACAAGTATATAATGTAGTATATAGTGTAGTATATAGTATATAGTTCATGTCATACTCATCACAATGAAACAAGTTTATAATGTAGTATATAGTAAATGTCATACTCATCACAATTAAACAAGTATATAATGTAGTATATAGTCTAGTACGTAGTATATTGTTCATGTCATACTCATCAGAATTTAACAATTATATAGTATAGTATATAGTACATAGTTCATGTCATACTCATCACAGTTAAACAAGTACATAGTGTAGAATATAGGATATAGTTCATGTCATACTCATCACAATTAAAGAAACATATAGTGTAGTATATAGCGTAGTATATAGTTCATGTCATACTCATCACAATGAAACAAGTTGCACTATTTTTAGTTTACCTCCTTTTTGGCTTCTCTTCCTTCCTTCCTTCCTTTCTTCCTTCCTTCCTTCCTTCCTTCCTTCCTTCAATCCTTCTTTCCTTCCTTCCTTCCTCCCTTCCTTCCTTGGACCCCCTCACACACGCCTGCCCCCCCTACAGTAGGAGGCACTGTCAACGTGAATGGTTACTGGAGCGACAGTCCTTGGTAACACCACAAGAAGAAGAAGAAGAACAACAAGAAGAACAACAACAATTATGCAAGTCACACTAATGAGGCGGCCATGTTGGACCAGTAAGACGAACTCAGACATCTCCCACACGCACAACCTGTGTGTGTGTGTGTGTGTGTTTGTGTGTGTGTGCGTGTGTGTGTGCGCATGTGTGTGCACGTGTGTGTGTGCACGTGCATCTACCTCTGTACTGTATTGACATGCACTAAAGACTCAGCAAATCAGCAAAAAGAAAACATTTTATTCACACCATCAACTACTCTGTTGTGCTTTTTGCACCTATGACTCATGAGATGAATTATTATCATTATTATTATTGTTTTACTATTATTAAAAAACATTTTATTTTATTATTTGTATTATTATTATTATTATTATTATCCATCCATCCATCCATCTTCTTCCGCTTATCCGAGGTCGGGTCGCGGGGGCAGCAGCCTAAGCAGGGAAGCCCAGACTTCCCTCTCCCCAGCCACTTCGTCCAGCTCCTCCTGGGGGATCCCGAGGCGTTCCCAGGCCAGCCGGGAGACATAGTCTTCCCAACGTGTCCTGGGTCTTCCCCGTGGCCTCCTACCGGTCGGACGTGCCCTAAACACCTCCCGAGGGAGGCGATCGGGTGGCATCCTAACCAGATTATTATTATTATTATTATTAAATTAACATTATTATTATTATTATTATTATTATTTCATTATTATTATAATTTGTATTTCTATTATTTTTTATTATTGTTATTATGTACATTATTGTTATTATCATTATTAATATTATTATTTTTTGTATTAACATTATTATTATTATTAGCATTGTTATTATTTATTAATTATTATTTTATGTATTATTAGCATTATTTTATCATTAATGTTATTATTATATTATTTTATGTATTATTATCATTATTTTTATTATTAATATTATTATTATTATTATTATCTACTATTATTATTTCATTATTATACTTTTTGTTTTTATTTTTATTATTATTATTTGTATTACTGTTTTTTATTTGTATTGTTATTATTATTATTATTATTTTTAATTAAAATTATTAGTTTCTATTTTATTTTTATTATTATAATATGTTTTTATTATTATTAATATTATTTATTAATGTTATTATTGTTATTACATTTTATTATTGGTAGTGGTATTATAATTTGTATTATTATAATTGTTTTATTATTATTATTGATATGTATATTCTTTTATATATTATTATTATTTAATTATTATTATTATTATTATTATTATTGTGTCATCGTGGCTTCTGGTGAAGCTCTTTAAGTCAAAGATGTTCAAACGTTTCTCACGTGAAGATCATGTCAAGCTTTTCTTCAAGCAAGCTACAAACTAATATTTGTCAAATGTTTGGATCAATATTCACGTTTGGATCAATATTCACATTTGGATGAATATTTTCATGTTTCTATTTTCTATGTTGCCTATAAACTTTGGACGTCCTTGAGCTAATATTTGAAAATGATCTTAGTGCTGACATCAGCACTATTTCACGTCTGCCTAAGAATTAAAATAATAACAATAATAATAATAATAATAATAATAAGGATAATAATAATAATAATAATAATAATGATGATGGTGACAACAAATATTTCCCTCTATTTGGAGTGATTGATCGATTGATTTGGATCAATATTCAAATGGATCAATATTCATCTTTTGTCCTAAAACAATATTCAGATTGGAAGAGTGACATTAGCATAGAAGAAAGAAAACAAGATGATGATTTTATTGATTTGTCTTTGTGAAATATTTATATTATGTATAATTTTATTTTTTTTGTGTGTTTAGGATCCAACTTTGACTTCTTGTCCACACCAACATGGATCTGTTTTAAAACTCTTTACAATTAATATTTATAACATGAATTATTACACATATATTTACAAATAATAACATGAATTATTACATGTATATTTATAATGAATAACATGAATTATTACACATATATTTACAATTATAACATGAATTATTACATGTATATTTACAATTAATAACATTAATTATTACACATATTTACAATTAATAACATTAATTATTACATGTATATTTACAATTAATAACATTGATTATTACACATATATTTACAATTAATAACATGAATATTTACATGTATATTTACAATTAATAACATGAATTATTACATGTATATTTACAATTAATAACTTGAATTATTACACATATATTTACAATTAATAATATGAATTATTACACATATATTTACAATTAATAACATGAATTATTACATGTATATTTACAATTAATAACATGAATTATTACACATATATTTACAAGTAATAACATGAATTATTACACGTATGTTTACAATCAATAACATTAATTATTACATGTGGTTTTTTTTACAATTAATAACATTAATTATTACATGTACATTTACTTAGACTTAGACTTGGACAAACTTTATTGATCCACAAGGGAAATTGTTCCACACAGTAGCTCAGTTACAAAGGATGGAAAGGGTAGGGATGGAAAGGATAATGCAGGTATAAAGTAGACTAAAAATGTACCATAGTAGCAATATAAAATATAACATCTATGTAATTTGTACATATTATATATACAGTATATAATATATACTGATATATTATATTATATTTTGATATAATATATACAATATATAACTATGACCATGTACAATATTACAGCATATGTAACAGCTGCAGCATAAAATAGAGAGTAGATCCATCAGAGAATAGACATAAAGAAAGAGAAGTACAGTAGCTAACATGTCAGATGTCAGGTAATAGACAGATATCATCTATTGCTGTATGGCCTGTGATTATACAGCTGGATGGAGTGCGGAATGAAGGAGTTCATGAATCCAACACTGTGGGAACCAAGCTGAAGGAGCCTGTTGGAGTATGAGCTCCGCTGTCCCTCAATTGACTGGTGGAGTGGGTGGGCAGGATTGTCCATGATGGCCAGCAGTTTGTCCAGTGTCCTCCTGTCCCTCACTGACACAAACGCTTCCAACTGCGTGCCAATAGTTTGGACGACTTTCCGGATCAGTTTGTCAATCCGGTTTAAGTGCTCCCCTAACAAACCACTAGGCACTGGCCACAACAGACTGAAAAAATATCTCCAACAGCTTTCTGCACACATTAAAGGACCTAAGCTTCCTCAGGAAAAAGAGTCTGCTCATGCCCTTCTTGGAAACAGCTTTGCTGTTGTCCTTCCAGTCCAGTCTGCTGTTCAAGTGGACTCCCAGGTACTTGTACTGCCCCACTACTGCCACCTCCCGGCCCTGGATCTTGATGGGCTCTACAGGGGTCATTCTGTTCTTGAAGTCGATGACCAGCTCCTTGGTCTTGTCCACATTAAGGAGGAGATGGTTTGCCTGAGACCACTCCACAAAGTCAGCGATCAGTGTCCTGTACTCCAGTTCCTGTCCCACCCCGATACACCCAACCACAGCAGAGTCATCAGAGCATTTCTGCAGGTGGCCGGACCTGGAACTATACTGGAAGTCGCACAAACTGGGGCCTATCAGACAAGTAATCAGTGATCCAGGAGACAATGGATGAACTGACACCCATCCTGAACAACTTGTCACTCATCAGAATTGGCTGAATGGTGTTAAAGGCACTAGGTAAATCAAAGAACATGATCCTAACAGAGCCCCTCCCACCATCCAGGTGAGAGTGAGCACAATGCAGCAGGTAGATAACAGCATCATCCACTCCTACATGGGGCTAATACGCAAACTGTAGAGGGTCCAGGGAAGGAGCCGCCAGGGGTCTCAGCTGAGCCAGCACAAGTCTCTCGAGGATCTTCATGACATGTTTTGTCAGGGCAACCGGTCTGAAGTCATTCAAGCCCGATGGGATGTGCTTCTTGGGCACTGGCACTATGCAGTATGTTTTCCATAGCGCTGGTATCCGTTCTAACTTCAGACTCAGGTTGAAGATGAAGTGCAGGATCTCCGCCAGCTGAGCAGCACAAGTATTCAGGACCCAGGGGTTGACTCAGTCAGGGCCTGCTGACTTGGCTGGGTTGACTCTCTCCAGCTGTCGTCTCACATGGCCAGGTGTCAGACACACCAGGCTGGCTTTTCAGTGGGGGTGGAAGTGGGGGATAAGAAACAGCAGTGGCAGGCAACAGTGAAGGAGTTTGTGGATTGATGGTCAGGGGAGGTGTGAGGACAGGAGTAGTGGGGTAAGGGCCAGTGAGGGGTGCGTTGCAAAATCTATTGAAAAACAAATTCAGCTGGTTGGCTCTATCTACACCCACATCCAGCATTTTGGCTTTGTTATTGAAGCCTGTGATGGTTTTCATGCTCTTCCACACATCCCGAATGTTATTCTGCTGGAGTTTGGCCTCTAGATTCCTTCTGTTGGCATCTTTCCCTTCTTGCAGCTGAACTTTAAACTGCCACTGTATCCTCCTCAACTCATACCAATCACCAGATCTGAAGGCAAGCTTCTTTTTATTCAGCAGTACCTTTAGCTGGCTGGTGATCCAGAGATTGTTATTTGGGTAACAGTGGACATTTTTTGTAGGGATGATTGAGTCCTCACAGAAATCGATATAGTCTGTGATGCAGTCTGTGATGCTGTCAATGTCTGTCCTGTGAGGCTTACAGAGTACGTGCCAGTCTGTGGTCTCAAAACAGTCCTGCAGGGCGAGACATGCTTCCTGGTTCCGCGTCCGCACTGATTTTGTTGAGACAGGTTGCCTCCTCACAGCAGGAACATATTGTGGTGTTAAAAGCACCAAATTGTGATCAAACCGTCCCAGGGGGGCAGGGCATCTTCTGAATTAGCATACAGTAGTTCCAGGGTTTTATTGTCCCGTGTTGCACAGTGCACATATTGGTGGAAAGTGGGTAAACTTGAGTCCAGAGAAGCATGATTAAAGTCACCCGAAATGAGAATGAGGGCATTGGGGTGTTTGGTCTGTTGCCTAGCAACAGCGGCATGAATGGTGTCGCAAGCAGCAGCCTCGTCTGTAGAAGGAGGGATGTACACTCCGATGAAGATTACAGGCGTAAACTCCCTTGGCAAAAATTATGGTCAAATTCCAACAGCCAGAAGTTGGATGTCCGGCATACAAACACACTCCTTTACAGTAATATGTCCAGGATTACATCACCTCTCGTTCACCAAGATGGCAATCCCACCGCCTTTTTTCTTACCGCTCAGGAGTGTGTCTCTATCCGCCCGTGAGGTTGTGAAGCAGGGTAGCACTGTGCGCTGTGGTCCGGGAAGTCCGCGTGTAACCAAGTCTTCGTAAAGCACATGATACTGCACACGGCGTACTCCTTTTGAGTTTGGACGAGCCCGAACACTTCATCCATTTTATTTGCCAAATACCACACGTTCCCCATGAGAGCCGAGGGAATTGCAGGCTAAAAATGTCCTTCTCCGCTCCTTTATCTTTGTGCCGGCACGGCATCCCCAACGCTTTTTCCGTAGTTCCACGGGAATGTCCGGCCGCAATCCCCATAGCGCTGGCAAGGAGAGCGCAAACAGTTCCTGGCATGTGTAAACAAAGGGCCGGCTGCTCAACTGATCAAAGCCAAACACAAAACGGCCCGAAAAGAAAAAGAAAAGTAACAAAAACACACAAAAGCGCCCAAGAACCATAATTAGTGATTTATGCTACTGTGATGTGCTGCCACTCTGTCAGGAGCATCCAAGAAAAAATAAATAAATGTATATATATATATATATATATATATATATATATATATATATATATATATCCATCCATCCATCCATTTTCTACCGCTTGTCCCATATATATATATATATATATATATATAATATATATATATATATATATATATATATATATATATATATATATATATATATATATATATATATATATATATGTGTAAATACATTATTTATACATTAATAATTATATGTATATTTGCAATTAATAACATGAATTAATACATGTATATTTTTTTATTATAAACATGAATTATTACAGGTATATTAACAATTAAAAACATGAATTATCATACGTATGTTTACAATTAATAATATGGATTATTACATGTATATTTACAATTAAAAACATGAATTATTACATGTATATTTACAATTAATAACATGGCTTATTACATGTATATTTACAAATGAGAACATGAACTATTACATGTTTATTTACAATTAATAACACTAATTATTACATGTATATTTACAATTGATAACATGAAATATTACATGTATATTTACAATTAATAACATGAATAATTACATGTATATTTACAATTAATATTGATTAGTCAAACATGTGTGTCGTTGTGTGGACATGTCCAAGTGGGTCCTGGACCACAACTTTGATGTGGACATCCTAGTTGTATTCATTCATTCATGTATTTATTTATTTATTTATTTTATTTATTTTTTGTTTGTTTATTCATTCATTTATTTGTTTTTAAATGTGTTTATTTATTTATTCATTCATTTATTTATTTATTTTTTTGTACATTTATTTAGGTATTTTCTAAATGTATTTATTTATTGTTGTGTTTATTTTTCAATATATTAATTGTTTTATATATTTATTTGTATTTTTAAATGTATTTACTTATGTATTTATTTTTTAAATATTTGTATGTATTTATCTATGCATAAATGTATTTTAGTTCCTAATGTATTTACCTATGTATTTATGTTTAAATGTATTTATTTATGTTTAAATGTAATTATATATGTTTAAATGTATTTATATATCTTTAAATGTATTTACTTATGTTTAAATGTATTTATTTATGTTTAAATGTAATTATATATGTTTAAATGTAATTATGTATGTTTAAATGTATTTATATATATTTAAATGTATTTACTTATGTTTAAATGTATTTACTTATGTTTAAATGTATTTATATATGTTTAAATGCATTTACTTAAGTTTAAATGTATTTATATATGTTTAAAGGTATTTATTTATGTTTCAATGTATTTATATATGTTTAAATGTATTTACTTATGTTTAAATGTATTCATATAAGTTTAAATTTATTTATTTATGTTTAAATGTGTTTATATATGTTTAAATGTATTTACTTATGTTTAAATGTATGTACTTGGTGTGAACAGTCTTACTGTAGAATCTACTTGGCAAGAAGGATTTGATGTTTATTGACAGATTATTTCAATTATGCAACATTACTAAGTGTGCACACACACACACACACACACACACACACACACACACACACACACACACACACACACACACACACACGTTACAGTGCGTGTTGTACATAATAATAATAATATGTAGATGAATCTGCATGGACTTCCATTGCAAGCAATAATGACTGTGGTATGAAAGTAGCAATATTTGCTGTGAGTACAGTATAATATTTGCTGTGAGTACAGTATAATACTTGCTGTGAGTACAGTATAATATTTGCTGTGTACAGTATAATACTTGCTGTAAGTACAGTATAACATTTGCTGTGAGTACAGTATAATATTTTCTGTAAGTACAGTATAATATTATCTGTGAGTACAGTATAATATTTGCTGAGTACAGCATAATATTATCAGAGTACAGTTACATTTCTGAGTACAGTATAATATTATCTGTGAGTACAGTATAATATTTGCTGAGTACAGTATAATATTATGTCTGAGTACAGTATAATATTTGCTGAGTACAGTATAATATTATCTGTGAGTACAGTGTAATATTATCTGAGTACATGTAATATTATCTGTGAGTACAGTATAATATTATCTGTGAGTACAGTGTAATATTATCTGAGTACATGTAATATTATCTGTGAGTACAGTATAATATTATATGAGTACAGTATAATATTATATGAGTACAGTAGAATATTTTACTTACAGTAGTGTGAGTGTGCACTTGCATGTGCACTAACAAAAGCATGCAGGAGAAAAAAAAAGAGACGACAGGAAGTAACGCATGATGCTAGGTCACATGACCATGATGCTAGGTCACATGACCGGTGTAGGATGCCAGGTCACATGAGCAGGTGGTCACATGATCAGGTGAGGGTGTGTAGCGTAACAAGCGGGGTGGGAAAGTTTATTTTTGACAGGCTGGGAGGGTTTGTAGAAGTTGTGCTGCTATGACTAGATGGACTAAGAGGTGCTCCTCACATGTTGGAGGTCGAGGTGCTCCTCACATGTATGAGAGGTGCAGGTGCTCCTCACATGTATGAGAGGTGCATGCATGTACACCACAACTATGTGCTCTTCAATGTTGGAATGTGAAGAACAAACATGAATAAATCCAGCTTCTTCCATCAATGTTTCTGCTACTCTTCTTAAAGTCTGAACATCTTCTTCTTCTTCCTCAAGACACTCAACCACAAAATCTTCTTCTTTTTCTTCTTCTTCTTCTTCTTCTCCTATTCCTCATCCTTCTTCTGGTTCCCCTTCTTCTTCTCCGTCGACTTCTTCTTCTTGTCCTTCTTCTTCTTCTCCTTCTACTTATTCTTCTTGTCCTTCTTCTTCTTCACCTTCTCCTTTTCTTTCTTCTTTTTGTTCTTCTTTTTATTCTTCTCCTATTCCTCCTTCTTTATCTTATTCTTCTCCTATTCCCCCTTCTTCTTCTACTTCTACTTCTCCTTTTTCTTCTTCTTCTTCTTCATCTTCTTCTTCTTCTTCTTCTTCTTCTCCTACTCCTTCTCCTTTTTCTTTTTATTCTTCCTCTTTTTCATCTTATTCTTCTCCTATTCCTCCTCCTTCTTCTACTACTCCTTCTTCTTCCTCTCCTACTTCTCCTTCTTCTTCTCCTTTTTCTCCATCTTCCTTATCTTCTTCTTCTCCTTCTTCTTCTTCTTCTTCTTCTTCGTCTTCTTCTTCTTCTACTCCTTCTTCTCCTTTTTATTTTTCTTCTTGCTCTTTTTCATCTTATTCTTCTCCTATTCTTCCTCTTTTTTCTGCTTCCCCTTCTTCCTCTCCTACTTCTCCTTCTTCATCTTCTTCTCCTTCTTCTTTGTCTTCTTCTTCTCCTTCTTCTCATCTTCCTTCTTCTTCTTCTTCTCCTACTCTTTCTTCTTCTCCTTCTTTTTCTTCTTCCTCTTTTTCATCGTATTCTTCTCCTATTGCTCCTCCTTCTACTTCTTCTTCTTCCTCTCCTACTTCTTCTCCTCCTTCTTTTTCATCTTCTTCTTCTTCTTCTACTTCTCCTTCTTTTTCTTCTCCTTCTTCTTCTTCTTCTTCTTCTACTTCTCCTTCTCCTTATTCTTCTTTTTCTTCTCCTTCTTCTTCTCCTTCTTGTGTTCTTCATGTTGTGATGACAGCATGTAACTTTTATTTCCCACATCTTGTTTTAAATAAATCCTTAAAATGCACTTCGATCAAGAAACTTGTGTGACTTCTGTGACTGATGCAAACACACAACAACACACAACAATAACAACACAACTATACAACAACAGTACAACACAATACAACAACACAACAATAACACAACAACACATTAGCAACAAAACAAAAACAAGGCAGGGTAGACCCTGGACAAGGAAGGGGGGGTACATCCTGGACAAGAAAGGCAGGGTACACCCTGGAAATGGAAGGTGGCATACACCCTGGACGAGGAAGGTGATGTACACCTGGACAAGGAAGCTGGGGTACACCCTGGACAAGTGTCCACCTCACAGCAGGGCTAACATAGATAGACAACATTCACACTCACATTCACACATTAGGGACCATTTAGTGTTGCCAATCAGCCTATCAGGTGCATGTCTTTGGAGGTAAGAGGGGCCTATCCCCAAGTGCATGTCTTTGGAGGTGGGAGGGGCCTATCCCCAGGTGCATGTCTTTGGAGGTGGGGGAAAACGCCCGCAGTCACGGGGAGAACATGCAAACTCCACACAGAAAGACCCCGAGCCCGGGGATCGAACCCAGAACCTTCTTATAATCCTGGAGTGAATTTAACAGTTCCCTGACTCCTGGCTAGGATAGGCTGTGTACAAAACAAAGCATGCCTGATCTCTGACCTTGTTACGGAGAAGGGTATCGACATCCTGTGCCTTACAGAAACATGGCAAAAACCAAGCGTATTCTCACTTTTGAACGAGTCCTGCCCTCATGGCTATGCCGACACTGAGAGGGCACGCACCACTGGCAAAGGTGAGTGTTACGGCTACTCTTGCTTCAAAAAAGGTTCGAAAAAATAAAAATAAAGATAGCAGAGTAGTCCTGAGGAGGAGGTATTTGACTGACTAAATTCCTTAATAAGCACTCGCGGAGATACTGTATGTCGAGATTCCAAATGATCATAATTTATTTTCACAAACAAAAAATATTCTCCGTGGTTGACTTCATCATAATCAAAATAACTTATTTAGCGTTAAATAAACTGTTTCACTCCTCACTCCTTCAACATGATAGACAGACCAAAAAGGAGAACCCAGCTGTCCTGTCTTCTTAATTATAGGAGGAGGAAGTGGCTCACCAGGAGGACCGTGAGCAGCTGAAAACAATCTGTCAATCATAATTCACCTAAAACATCCAATAATTCATCAACATTATCATTGGCATTATTTGATTTCATTGTCAAAACAATTAATAAATAAATAATATTGATAGGCTCCAACATCCCGGCCCCTAATTGTGTGCTTTAGCAAAACAATTACATAAATAATAATGTTCAAAGGAGCCATAATAGAACAATATAATCCAAACAATTATGTTCTTCAAATTCAAAGTTAATTAAGTTACTTGAGTTACTCGTCAAGTCTCTTCAAAGTCCATAGTCATATCAGACTATCATCGAGTCATTGAGGCTGGAGTACCGAATCCCCCCTCAGTCCATCAAGCTGCTTCCTTTAGCAGGCAGAGCTTATCTATTGGTCGTTGAACCGTGTTGGTCTTGGTTTTAACCAAAACACTTCTCACAAAGCCTCTGGCATCTGGAAATGTCTTTACTTGTTCCATGGTCTTAGGTCCATGTTCTTGTTATGTGTTTCCTTGTTCCATGGTCCATGGTCTTGTTATATGTTTCCTTGTTCCATGGTCCATGGTCTTGTTTTTGGTGGAGTCCTTGATTTTCTTATTTTTCTCCTTTTCGACTGTTCTGTGCACGTCTTTGCCATCTCCTTTGCCGCTGTATGGGAATGTGTAAGGATCAGCCTCTAAGGGCATTGGCTCTTTGTCAAAAGGTAAGCTTCCCCTCTGACCGTACAGGTCTCTGATTTCCTCCATTTTTTCACGTTTGTCTCCTTTGTTCTTTTTGACCTTTTCTTTATCTTTGTCATGGCTTTTTTTTGGAAGAAGAAGAGGAGGAATGCCGATGTCTTTCTTTCTCTCTGAACTTCCTAAACAGCTTCTGAATCTTCCTGGGACACCACACAAATCCATCCTTTGGTTCAAAGTGAAGGTAGGCGTAGCGCACCAACTCCTGGCGTTTTTGTTTATCCAGAATTGCAAACAGGAAGTAGTCAAGTACGCTGCGTTTAACACTGGTGAGGTTTTTCTTGAACAGAGTCTCCTCAAGGAAGAAGTGAACGAGCGGCGCCTGATAGTGCTCAAAACTTAGTTCGCCCAGGCTCTTTGGGATGCGAGTGATGCGCAGGTTGTTGTGCATGTTCCGCTCAAGGTTCCCGAAGCGCTCTATCCATTTGTCTGCTCGTGTCACTTCACCCGTCTCTTTGTTAACCAGGCGGACGCCCGACATGAGTTCATAGGACTCCACTAGCCTCTTTTTTGCATCCTCATTACTCTTAAAGGCCTCAATTTCCTTCTTGGTGAGTTCAGAAGCCATGTATTTACCCCTGGTTCACGGAGTGGAAACAGCCACTGAATGTATGAGTGAACTCTCTCCAGCTTTTTGTAGTCATTCTTCCATTCTTTGAGGAACGATTCAATGTAGACATCATCAGGTGAAGAGGGGAATTTATTGAGGTAAAACTACAAATTGTTCATTTTGTCCTCTGAGCATTCTTCATCTGCAAGATTAGGGTATCCTCTTCTGTAGTTCTGCGTGTTCTTTTGCTGCCCTTGTGTTTCTGGGATGCCACGATTCTAAAGTCCAACCAGATTTATTTTTGTCTTGACTGGATCGACGAGTTTGGCCATCTCCGGCTGGGTCCTCTCCATCACTCTCTGTGTCCCAGGTCGAGTCGTAATCACACACACAGTCGTCCTCCATGATTGCCGTGCTGCCTGGATCGGGGAAGGCATAGGTCTGAACATACCTTTTTCCTTTTCCCGCCTTAACTCTGACTGGCACGATTGCAAGTGCACAGTCTTTCCCGGGCCCCGGTTGCATCACCGGCTGAAACAAGAGCACTGCTTATAGGGGTTTCTTCTGTCTCAGCAGTAGGCTTTGCTTGATTTTCCTGTCTTGGGCCTTTTTCACTTGGAATATGAAGTACAGTAGGATGTTTCATTTTGCAAACATGACACATTAATCTTCTTTTACAATGTTTGCTTAAATGACCTTTTAGTAGGCAACCAAAACAATATCCTTGCCTTCTTAAAAATTCAAGCCTTTTGTCATATGACTGTTTTGAATTGTGAGCTGTCAATCAGAGCATGTTTGCCATGACAATATCCACATAAAGGGATGATACCACTGGGTGTGGTTTGAGCAGTGTGTTGTGGAACAGATGATTGTTTTACAGTGCATCCTGCTGGCTCTGTATTCACAGCTACTGAAGTAGCAAAGCTGCTGTTTCTGCCTCTGATTGGTTTTAGTTCACTGTTGCTTCTTGGGAGAGGCCTTTTTGTTGTTATTTGGTCCTGAATGTCTCCAAACAACGGATCCAAAAGCATCTTGGCATGCTTTTCCACAAAATCTACAAAGTTGTTGAATCTGATTCTCCTGCCAGTTCTCTGTTGTGTTTCATAAGCTGTGCTTCGCCACTTTTCTCTGAGTTTGTAGGGTAGTTTGGATGCCTACAAACAGGCACTAAATATCAAGTTCCTCCAAATACTGTAAATCTTGAATTACATTACAGAATCCTCTCAAATACATTGCATATGCATGAAGCATTTTCCCATCCTCATCTTTAATTGCTGTCCAATTCAAGGCTTTTTCCAAGTAAGCTCTCGAAATTTTCATCTCATTTCTAAAGTGTCTTTTAAGAGGCGCCTTGCTTCATTATAGCCCCTACTGGCTTCCATGTGCAAACAGCTGCGAACCAAGTTTCTTGGCAAACCAGAGGTAAACTTCTCAAGGTAGTAGAGTCGGTCTTGATTATTCTAAGTCTTGTCTTCAATCAAGTGTTCAAATGCATGGATAAAAGACTGATATGCCAGTGGGTTACCATCAAACACCGAAATCTCTCTTGCTGGTAGTAGAGACAGTTTTTGCTGTGAGACAATGAGTTTTGCGATGTCACTTTGTCTTTGAATAACCATATCCAAGTTATCATGAGCAGCATTAATAACCACATTATCTTGTGCAGAGTGATTTATTATTTGAGTCTAATTTACACTCTGGGTCTTGTGTTTTTCAGTTGCGTTTTTGTTTTGAGGTTTATTTAGATCTTCTGATGTGTTGGTGTTCCTTTTAAGTAGAGGTCTGTGGAGACTTAAGATGGTTTGGTGAAGTGGGGTTTTGGGTATTGCACCTAACTCTATAAAGTCCACATTGCTCTCCATAGTTTCTCTTTCATGGTGAAAATCATAATACTCAGTCATGGGTTCCTGAGCCACCTCATTATTTTCATGAATTAAAACACTTTGAAGGATTTGTATTTTAGCAGTTGATGCTGCGTGGTCTGCTTCCAACTCCATTTGCTCCATCTTTGCTTTAAGCTGTCAAGACTTGGTCCTTAGGGTTTGTTTTTCCGGAAGGCAACGGAAAATTGGCGCGGGCAAGACGTAAGTATGAGTACATGTTTAATATTTAAACTCAAAAAGCTCAAAAAGGTATAAACAAAAGGCGCTTACAGCGGAGGTAAAACAACTTGGCTATGAAAACAAAAGGTGCGCACAAAGGCGGAAAACTATGAACAAGAAACAAAAACTTACTTGGCATGGAACTGTGAACATGACATGAAGAAGAGTGATCATAAAGTGTGCAGAGCATAAATGTGATGTCGCCAGCTGACCAACAGAAAATGAAAAGCTTAAATAACAAAGACATGATTAACAACAGGTGCGTGACTCAAAACGTGAAACAGGTGTGTGACATGACAGGTGAAAACTAATGGGTTGCTATGGAAACAAAACAAGGGAGTAAACAACCAGGAACTAAGAAAGTGTCCAAAAAACAAACAGCACATGGCCAAACAAAAACATGATCAACAGACATGACAGAATCCCCCCTTACGGACAGATCCCAGATGTCCAAAAACAAAAAAATGAACAAGAGTCATGGGAGGGCGGGAGGGGGACATGGCGATGGGTTGCCAGGCCAAGTGGCCCCGAATCCACCGAGGTATAGTCATGTGGCGGCGGCGAGTGGAACGCCGCTGCAGCAGGCGAGGTGGGCGACCCGGGAAGGGCCACATCCGTGGCCGACGAGGAAGTGGGCGCACTTAGCGTGGCGGACGACCAGGTAGCGGCCATATCCGTGGCCGACGAGAAGGCAGGCGCGTCGTCGTCGTGGCAGGCGTGGAAGCAGCAGATGACGCAGGTGCGGGTGCAGCAGACGAAGCAGGCGGCAAAGCTCGGCGTGGCGCGTCGAGCCGCGAAGCTCGGCGTGGCGCATCCTGGCATAGCGGGTCCTGGCATGGCGGGTCCTGGCATGGTGGGTCTTGGTCTTGGCATGGCGGTGTTTGGTCTTGGCATGGAGGTGCTTGGTCTTGGCATGGCGGTGCTTGGTCTTGGCTTGGCGGTGCCTGGCTTGGCGGTGCTTAGCTGCGTGGAGCTGCTACGGGCGGCGCTTGGCTGCGTGGAGCTGCTACGGGCGGCGCTTGGCGGCGTGGAGCTGCTACTGGCACCACTGGAGCTTGGTGGTGTGGAGCTGCTACTGGCAGCACTGGAGCTTGGCGTGGAGCTGCTACTGGCAGCACTGGAGCTTGGCGTGGAGCTGCTACTTGCAGCACTGGAGCTTGGCGTGGAGCTGCTACTTGCAGCACTGGAGCTTGGCGTGGAGCTGCTACTAGCCTTGGACTTGGTGCTGGTGGAGGTGGCCTAGCTGGGGGTTGCGGCCTGGCAGGCCGAAAAACTGGTGGTGGCGGCCGTGCTGGAGGCTGTGGCTTGGCAGGTCGAAAGACTGGTGGTGGCGGCCGTGCTGGAGGCTGTGGCTTGGCATGGTGATGCTGAGCCACCCCACCTAAAAGGTTCCCAGCCCTAGCCCCCCCCTCAAGGAGCAGATACCAGACGCGCTCCCCGCGGTCTGGAACCGTTTCTTTGGGTGGGTGGAGGGTGGTCAGGAGGGGGGCAGAATCCTCCCCTTTAAATTGTCCAAAAAGTATTTTTTCTACCTGGGCTTTTGTGGGTGAAAAAAAATGTTGTGACTTGGGCGTGGCTTGAGTCCTGGGGGGTGGGGCATGGAATTTGGGTGGCTTGGATTGACAGGATCTAATTTTCAAAAACATGTCTTGATAATGTTGGATCTTGGTCTTGAAGTCTCTTGGGGGCGGCTGACAAAAAAAAGAGTTCAGAGAAAAAAAATCTTGAGCTGTGATGTCATCCTGGGAAAGCCGGGCAGGCTGCGGCCCATTTCCGCCCGGAGGGGGAGGAGCTTGCGGGAACGCCGCTTGCTGTCCGCTCGCCTTCCCTGACGTCCTCGGTCTGGAGCGGCGCTTCCGGGACTGCGGTGACGCAGCGCCGTCCTGGGACCAAATGGAGTCTCTGCGCTCCAAGGAGGAGTAGTGCAGCGTTTCCTCCTCCATGGCGCGGAGGACCTCCCACGCTGCCTCGTCCAAACTGTCCAACTTCCGTGCGGAAAAACTGTTAAGCTGGCGACATACTGTCAAGACTTGGTCCTTGGGGTTTGTTTTTCCGGAAGGCAACGGAAAATTGGCGCGGGCAAGACGTAAGTATGAGTACATGTTTAATATTTAAACTCAAAAAGCTCAAAAAGGTATAAACAAAAGGCGCTCACAGCGGAGGTAAAACAACTTGGCTATGAAAACAAAAGGCGCGCACAAAGGCGGAAAACTATGAACAAGAAACAAAAACTTACTTGGCATGGAACTGTGAACATGACATGAAGAAGAGTGATCATAAAGTGTGCAGAGCATAAATGTGATGTCGCCAGCTGACCAACAGAAAATGATAAGCTTAAATAACACAGACATGATTAAGAACAGGTGCGTGACTCAAAACGTGAAACAGGTGCGTGACATGACAGGTGAAAACTAATGGGTTGCTATGGAAACAAAACAAGGGAGTGAACAACCAGGAACTAAGAAAGTGTCCAAAAAACAAACAGCACATGGCCAAACAAAAACATGATCAACACAGACATGACATAAGCTTTGTTTCCTCCAGTTGCATTTGCTCCACCTTTGCTTTAAGCTTTCTTTCCTCCAGTTGCAAGGTGTGTTTTTCCTTCAGTGCAGCAGCTCGAGCCATTACAGCAGCCTTTTCCGCTTCGGCCATTTTTAATTTTGAGGATACTGAGGAAGATCTAGAGCAGTGGTTCTTAACCTGAATTCGATCGAACCCTAAGGGTTCGGTGAGTCGGGCTCAGGGGTTCGGCGGAGGTCAAGACACACCCGACTCATTGTGTAAATAAAAACTTCTCTCTATCGGCGTATTACGGATACGGCAACAGCAGAAGACACAGTGATTTGCAGGTGTGTAATTTGTTGTGAGTTTATGCACTGTGTTGGTTTTGATCTTTGAACAAGGTGATGTTCATGCACGGTTCACTTTGTGCACCAGTAAAAAAACATGGTAACACTTTAGTATGGGGAACATATTCACCATTAATTAGTTGCTTATTAACATGCAAATTAGTAACATATTGGCTCTTAACTAGTCATTATTAAGTACCTATTAATGCCTTATTCGGCATGGCCTTATTATAACCCTAACCCTCTAACCCTGGCCCTAACCCTCTAACCCTAACACTAACCAAATAACTCTAAATTAAGTCTTTGTTACGGTACTTAGAATATGTTCCCCTAGTGTCCAAAAACTCTAAATTAAGTCTTTGTTACTTAGAATATGTTCCCCATACTAAAGTGTTACCAAAAATATATAACCTTGTCTTGAATTTGAAAAAAAAAATAATTATTTTTCACTAAAGAAGGGTTCTGTAAATGTGCATATATAACTGGTGGGGTTCGGTACCTCCAACAAGGTTAAGAACCACTTCTCTCGAGGCTTTAGATCCAGTGGCAGACTTTGATTTGTGAGATACATTTGATATGCTATCCAGTGGTCCAACTTTTGATTGTGCAATTTCTCTTTTCCATGTTTCAACATCTTTCATGAAATAATTCAAATTTATTATTCTGGGTACATACTAGTCATAATAATCATTTTCCTTTTCCTCCTCTGATAAGAATTATTGCACAAAGTTGTGAGCATTTTTAAATTAATCCACAGCTCCTTTAAATGATAAATGATAAATAAATGGGTTATACTTGTATAGCGCTTTTCTACCTTCAAGGTACTCAAAGCGCTTTGACACTATTTCCACATTCACCCACACATTCACACACTGATGGCGGGAGCTGCCATGCAAGGCACTAACCAGCATCCATCAGGAGCAAGGGTGACGTGTCTTGCCCAAGGACACAACGGACGTGACTAGGATGGTAGAAGGTGGGGATTGAACCCCAGTAACCAGCAACCCTCCGATTGCTGGCACGGCCACTCTACCAACTTCGCCACGCCGTCCGTTAAATACTTCAAATTCATTATTGACTTTATCAGCCTTTCTATCATCAGTCATCAAAGTCTTTATTTCATTTAGCCTCGTTGTGCACGCGCCCAGTCTGCCTCTGCGCGAAGCAATGCGCATTCTCAGCATGTCGTCGGCCTCAGCTGCCGTCTCAGTCGTGCCAGACATCATTCCAGATAATCACACAGCTCAATTTAATGTCCACTTATTTCATTCTTAAACGTCCTTCCAACATCCTGTTTTATTGCATTTCACATCCACAATCTGCAACTTTCCTTTCCATAGCGTTCAAATGATTCCATACAGCGCAGCGGCGCGTTCATTCATTCATTCATGACGTCCATCAGCTGATTTTACTCACGGCCCGCCGGCTGCTTTCTGTCCTCGGTGCAGAGCGATCGTGCTTGATCCTTCGGGTCTTCAGTGAAGTTTATTTACTTGTTACGGCTACTCTTGTTTCAAAAAAGGTTCGAAAAAATAAAAATAAAGATAGCAGAGTAGTTCTGAGGAGGAGTTATTTGACTCACTAAATTCCTTAATAAGCACTCGCGGAGATATGTCGAGATTCCAAATGATCGTAATTTATTTTCACAAACAATAAATATTCTCCGTGGTTGACTTCATAATAATCAAAATAACTTATTTAGCGTTAAATAAACTGTTTCACTCCTCACTCCTTCAACATGATAGAGCAGGGGTCGGCAACCCGCGGCTCTAGAGCCGCATGCGGCTCTTTAGCGCCGCCCTAGTGGCTCTCTGGAGCTTTTTTAAAAATGTATGAAAAATGGAAAAAGATGAGGGGGAAAAAATATATTTTTTGTTTTAATATGGTTTCTGTAGGAGGACAAACATGACACAAACCTCCCTAATTGTTATAAAGCACACTGTTTATATTAAACATGCTTCACTGATTCGAGTATTTGGCGAGCGCCGTTTTGTCCTACTAATTTTGGCGGTCCTTGAACTCACCGTAGTTTGCTTACATGTATAACTTTCTCCGACTTTCTAGGACGTGTTTATGCCACTTCTCTTTCTGTCTCATTTTGTCCACCAAACTTTTAACGTTGTCATGAATGCACAAAGGTGAGTTTTGTTGATGTTATTGACTTGTGTGGAGTGCTAATCAGACATATTTGGTCACTGCATGACTGCAAGCTAATCGATGCTAACATGTTATTTAGGCTAGCTATAATGTACATATTGCATCATTATGCCTCATTTGTAATTATATTTGAGGTCATTTAGTTTCCTTTAAGTCATCTCAATTCAATTTATATCTCATGACACACTATCTGTATGTAATATGGCTTTTAATTTGTTTGCGGCTCCAGACAGATTTGTTTTTGTATTTTTGGTCCTATATGGCTCTTTCAACATTTTGGGTTGCCGACTCCTGTGATAGACAGACCAAAGGGAGAACCCAGCTGCCCTGTCTTCTTAATTATAGGAGGAGGAAGTGGGTCACCAGGAGGACCGTGAGCAGCTGAAAACAATCAGTCAATCATAATTCATCTAAAACATCCAATAATTCATCAACATTATCATTGGCATTATTTGATTTCATTGTCAAAACAATTAATACATAAATAATATAGATAGGCTCCAACAGTGAGGAACTGGCCTTAAGACAAGGTATGGTATGGTATGGTATGCTCTTTATTGTCATTGCACAAATACAACAAACATTTTCACCACAAACCCGTTCAAGATTAGACAAACATTGTTCAGGAACAGAACAGGAACGCCGATGGGTCGCCACTTACGGCTCCCCGTAAAAGTAGAAGGCGGACGCTGGGTGAGCAAAACTTGATAGTCGATAAGCACACATACACATGTTGAACCAGAAGCCACAAGACTTGCAACAGGAGGGGAGGGGGCAGGCATCCGGCCAGAAGCTGCCAGTCACGAGAGCGCTACTCCGCTGTTCGTCATACCACCCTGCAGCACCCTCTAGTGGACACTCCTGTAACTGAACAGGAACTGTCAGTGTTTATTAAAGAGACAGTACACTTTAGTACCCTCTAGTGGACACTCCTGGAACTGAACAGGAACTCTCAGTGTTTATTAAAGAGACAGTACACTTTAGTACCCTCTAGTGGACACTCCTGTAACTGAATAGGAACTGTCAGTGTTTATTAAAGAGACAGTACATTTTAGTGGACACTCCTGGAACTGAACAGGAACTGTCAGTGTTTATTAAAGAGACAGTACACTTTAGCACCCTCTAGTGGACACTCCTGTAACTGAACAGCAACTATCAGTGTTTATTAAAGAGACAGTACACTTTAGTGGACACTCCTGGAACTGAACAGGAACTGTCAGTGTTTATTAAAGAGACAGTACAAATTAGTGCCATGGAGTGGACACTCCTGGAACTGAACAGGAACATCCATCCATCCATTTTCTACCACTAATTCCCTTTTGGGGTCGCGGGGAGCGCTGGAGCCTATCTCAGCTACAATCGGACAGAAGGCGGGGTACATCCTGGACAAGTCGCCACCTCATCGCAGGGCCAACACAGATAAACAGACAACATTCACACTCACATTCACACACTAGGGCCAATTTAGTGTTGCCAATCAACCTATCCCCAGGTGCATGTCTTTGGAGGTGGGAGGAAGCCGGAGTGCCCGGAGGGAACCCACGCAGTCACGGGGAGAACATGCAAACTCCACACAGAAAGATCCCGAGCCCGGGATTGAACCCAAGACTACTCAGGACCTTCGTATTGTGAGGCAGATGCACTAACCGTGCTGCCCCTGAACAGGAACAGTCAGTGTTTATTAAAGAGACAGTACACTTTAGTACTCTCTAGTGGACACTCCTGTAACTGAACAGGAACTTTCAGTGTTTATTAAAGAGACAGTATACTTTAGTACCCTCTAGTGGACACTCCTGTAATTGAACAAGATGTGTCAGTTTTTATTAAAGAGACAGTATACTTTAGTACCCTCTAGTGCAGTGGTCCCCAACCACCGGGCCGCGGCCCAGGCGATGCTAGGAAGCTAATCTTACCTGACAACTTACAAACCAAAATACTCCCGTGGATCCAAATAAGTATACAAAACGTGGCTATAGCTGTGGATATGACTCTAGCAAAGGAACACTGGAGGTACGCACAAGATAGGAACCACTCTGGCACAGGACAGAAGGAGGACAAGACATTTATACACATGAGGGAGGGTGACACAGGTGGGCACAATCAGGCAATCAGGAAAGACGTCAGACCAGTGATACAGGAGGAAGAGCAAGTGATCTGAAACGAGAGGGAGAGTCAGCATTTCAAAATAAAACAGGAAATGACAAGACAACATGAAACCAGACGAAACCCAGACAAGACTCCACCCAAGTGTGACATAAACCACCATTGTCCAGGGAGGACATCCTGTGACGGCGAACAATTTATACCTTTTGATATTTTTCTACTTATATGCTTTTTTTATGCTCAAATATTCTCTTATACTCTCTTATACTTTCACATTTGGTCTTAAATTTAGATGCGGTATTACTATTTTGATGTAATAATTTGATTATCAAATATAAACGAGGTTCGGTCATCCTGATTGGCTTGTGGATGAAGGACTCCCGTTTTTTTTACCATCTTAGAGGATGAGTTTTTTTCGACTGGGCGGTGCTGACCTGTCGGTCCCCTAAGGCTACACCCAAATGTAGCATAAACTGGGGAAACAAGAGGTTACCGTCTACAGACGAAGATTCTACATGTGGCCGGTGCGAGACCTACAGGTTAGCCAAATTAGAATTTATTAGGTTTAGGATGTAGTTTTCCGAGATCAATAGTAACCTAAAAGAGTAAGCTCTAGGAGTAAATAAGGTCTTAGACAAAATAACCAACTCCAAATTGTAGACCAAAACTGAATTAAAATTAGGCCTGAAAAAAAGTGGCCTTGTGACAGCGAGCAATTCTATTTTGATTACTGTGCCTACAAGGCGCTTGCGTATTTCCTTTTTGTGAGAGGAGTTATCGTCTTAAGGGAGGTTATGAAATGAATTAATTAACTCATATTATGTTTTGCATATGGTGAATATTTATATTCATCTTAGAGAAAAAAACCATCAGGTTTAAGTAAATAGTGTCACAGTTCAATTAAATGTGGAACAGAGGAACCCAAGGATGCAGATGGAATGTGATTAAATAGTTCTTTACTTAACAAAAAGGTACTCACAACAATGATCCAAAAATAGAAGATAACTGTTGGATTTAATATGTGTATTTGTTATGTGTATATGTATTTATGGCGGACTTACCTGGGACTTTAAGATGGGCGGGGCTACCCCTGACAGGTGACCATGTCGGTAGCTTTAAAAATGGCGTCATTGTTTCTTTTGTAAAAACAGCGTGCTTCGTCACCAGCATACCCCACTGGTAAGATCATTTGTTATGTCCGCTTTGCTTTGTTAGATCAACTGAATTATTGTTTAAATTCCATGCTTGCCTGCTTCCTTGCTTTTCTGTTTGTTGTATGTCTGCTGTGTCCGCAGCGCTTGTTGTGCGGCGGACTTACTGCGTCACAACCAGGGCAAACACTCACTGTTTAGTCTTTGAATGACGTTGGCAAAATTAACAGTAATGTGTGGATTGAAATCATGTTGGATTAGATTGTTGTCACGTTGCGTGTGTCCAGCTGCATTTTGAAGGTTTGAGTTAAAAATACCGGCACTTTACTTCCTGGTTTGGCTGATGGGATTTGTAGTTCTTTTATGTAGTTCGGCTCATATGTGTAATGCAGCGTTTCTCAAAGTGTGGGGCGTGCCCCACTGGTGGGGAATAGAGACATGACAGGTGGGGCGCGAGGAACGGGAGGAAATTTCACTTTAAATTTTTTTTTTAAATTATTATATTCTTAGATTATTTTTTTTACTACGCTTTCATTTTCTATACACACTGTAAATCACTTTGTGATTCTGTCTGTGAAATCCGCTATATAAATAAATGGAAATTACCGGTACTTATTTTTACTGTAGGCTTTATATTTCTCGGTACGAGCGAAAGTTTGACAGACATAGCAACAGTAACTAATGGGGGCGGGGCTAAGCGGAACAAACTTTCGCGCGGATGGGTAGCAGGCTAATGTGTGGATCACAATTACACAATTATATACATTTGTGACTCGCACCTCAAAGGTCGTCGAGCCAGAGCCAGCGCCTGCAGAGAAACAAAAATCTGACGGGCACACACTGTGTCATTCACCGGGAAGCACTGGCGTCAAGGCAGCTCAGCCCCGAACTCAATGAGGTTTTAACAGATGTTGTGAGCGCGGTAAATTTGATCAAAACACGACCACTGAAAGCGCGACTATTCTCTGCACTGTGTGAGGAAATGGGAGCTGATCATACAGCCGTGCTGTTTCACAGTGAAGCAAGGTGGCTCTCGTGGGGGAAAGTGCTGTCACTTGCCCTGTCTTGCCAAATGCATAGCTCCTCCTTTTTTTTTTGCAAAGATTGCAAAGTGGCACTTTTATTGTATTTATTATTGAACTTGATGCAAGTTATTTGATTTATTATTGAACTTGATGCAAGTTATAACACTTTTTTTGATTTATTATTGAACTTGATGCAAGTTATAACACTTTTATTTTATTTATTATTGAACTTGATGCAAGTTATAACACTTTTTTTGATTTATTATTGAACTTGATGCAAGTTATAACACTTTTTTTGATTTATTATTGAACTTGATGCAAGTTATTTGATTTATTATTGAACTTGATGCAAGTTATAACACTTTTATTTGATTTATTATTCAACTTGATGCAAGTTATAACACTTTTTTTATTATTGAACTTGATGCAAGTTATAACACTTGTTTTATTTATTATTGAACTTGATGCAAGTTATAACACTTTTTTTGATTTATTATTGAACTTGATGCAAGTTATTTGATTTATTATTGAACTTGATGCAAGTTATAACACTTTTTTTTATTTATTATTGAACGTGATGCAAGTTATAACACTTTTTTTGATTTATTATTGAACTTGATGCAAGTTATAACAGTTTTTTTGATTTATTATTGAACGTGATGCAAGTTATAACACTTTTTTTTTTTTATTATTGAACTTGATGCAAGTTATAACACTTTTGTTTTATTTATTATTGAACTTGATGGAAGTTATTTTGTTTATTATTGAACTTGATGCAAGTTATACCACAGCTGCACAGTTATTTTATTTATTATTGAACTTAATGTTATTTTATGTTATTGAGTTCGAATGTATACAACTTGATGTTCAATAAATTTGAAAATGTTAAAGCTTGGCATTAGCGCTCTGTTGGGGTGATGGGGGCAGGTGGGGCTTAAACTCCCCCTTGTCCAAAGTGGGGGATGACAAAAAAAGTTTGAGAACCACTGGTGTAATGTGTGCCTCAAACAGAGCACCGGTGTTTTATGTCTTTTTAATATGATTGTCCATGAACCATAGAGACATTTTAAATCATTCTAATCACATTTAAAACATTATATGACATAAATTAATGGTGATAATACAATGTAATGCTAAAATTAATAAGTTAGGATAAAATCACAGTGATTGATAATATGTCATATCATGGTTGACAACATTATGGTTCAGTTGATGAATTCATGTCTATTATTTACATTATGATGATTCAAGATAGATACATTGTTTTATGTTCATGTTTACTTGTAGGTTATTACCTGCTTCTGCTGCTGCTGCTGCTTCAACTAAATAAAACAAGCAAAGAGTGCAGTGCGAGTAATTCCTTTCATGCTGAGTGACGACCCCTATTCAGAGGGCCAATACGGAAACAACTGAACAATAACAAAAAGCGACTGTGTGAAAAAGAGCACCGTGACATAAAGAACAAAAGCTAATATACAAAGTAGTGATGGGTCCGGCAACACCGATGCATCGGCGCATGCGTCGAGCTCATAGAGCAAAACCCTGTGTCGGTGCGCGTACCGCTGTTAGAAAGTCACGTGACCGATCATGAGCTGTTTCGGTCACGTGACCGATACGCGAACTGTGTCGCACGCCCGCCTCCTCTGTGCCCTGTGAGCGGGTCTTTTCTACAGCCAGAGAAATAATAACTAAGAGAAATCTTCTAAAATGTAATATGTTGGAAAAACTGTTTTTTTTTTTTTTAAATAAAAATGTGTAAAAAAAAAAAAAAAAAAAAAAAAGTCCCAGTCCACAAGCATCCTCATTCACAAAACGTTCTCTTAGATTTCCATGTTATGATACATGTTCACATTATTTATTGACTGTATCTAAAAAAGATAAAAATATATTTTTTATTTAAATGAAGATATGAAATAATCCTAAATGAAATACAATGACTTGGTTTATATTATTGTATATACTAAGTCATCATCATTTATTTTTATTCCTTTCATGAAAATGCATGTATACAAGCCATATACAGTTGACACTTTCATTGTTTTTTTTGTTTCTTATACATTTCCATGATCAGAAAGGACATAAAATCAGTGTCAGTTGAGTCGGTCCATAGGTTGCCTGTAGGGATTTTTAATGTCCAGCAGATGTCAGTATTTAGGGACACAGTATTGACACAGTATCAATAGTTTTGCAATGTGTCGAAACGCTTCATGACGCCTCATCAACCCATCACTAATACAAAGCTAACTAAACTTGGGTCGGAGTTGCAAGACGTGCAAACTAACATAGTACATACAAAAGCTGGATGGCACTGGAAAAAGCCAAGAAGGTAAGAAGCATAAATATAGGCAGCATAGGACTCTTCATACAACAGGAGTCAAGGAGTGCAATTGCCAAGTGCCATCCAGTTGTCAGGGTGCTGCTTAAGTAGTGCAAGGGAGATTGGACACAGCTGTGCACGTCTCACAACTCCGCCCACAAGGGGAACCAGGAACTCTAGGGGGAAGAGGAAGTGTAAGAGCCAAGTCTACTGCACCAACAAAGGAACACTGAACATACACACCACAAGGTGGCAGCAGGCGGTGACAAGTAGTAGCATTTCAGTTTGGGCATATAATAACATAGGGCCCTTTAGGACTGACATTTGTGTGTGGATTGGATTAGTTCTCGAGGAAGATAAAGGCAATAAAATCGGACTTTGGTATTCAAAGGTGATGGCCCTATCCATGAGAAGAGACTACTAAGGGGACGTCGTGGCGGAGCTGGGAGAGTGGCCGTGCCAGCAACCTGAGGGTTCCTGGTTCGATCCCCACCTTCTACCAACCTCGTCACGTCTGTTGTGTCCTTGAGCAGGACACCTCACCCTTGCTCCTGATGAGTGGTGGTTAGGGCCTTGCATGGCAGCTCCCGCCATCAGTGTGGGAATGTGTGTGTAAATGGGTGAATGTGGAAATACTGTCAAAGCACTTTGAGTACCTTGAAGGTAGAAAAGCGCGATACAATTATTTACCATTTACATGTTTAGCCTAATGACAGCTTGTAAGATACGACCGGCATCTGTTTTCTTTTCAGTCACTTACACACAAACATCGCCTTTATGGCCAGGATGCGCTCTCCTGACTTAGCACACACACACACACAAATAGGAGGTAGGAATATCAAACTGATGGTTTGGCTTCTCCGAGTTAGGAGTCCTTCATTTTTGACCTGACCTCCTCCAGGAACTGCAGTCCTGCATAATGACACTCGCTTGTAATAAAACAACTTTTAGTTGAGTAAAGCGTCTCCGACGTCTCTTTTGATCCAGCCGCACTGCCGTGTCACCCTTCTGTCCGGACGATGATGCCAAGACCAGAAATACACATCCGACGCTAATCAACAAACAGAAAGCAGGTGTGGCTAGTCAGCCAACTAGTATTGATTAATTGATCGAGAAGTTTATTGACATGTTAAAGAATTGAATCCATGTAATGCTTTAAAAAGGCAAATGGATGGGACAAAAAGCCAAAAGGCTTGTTTCCATTGTGGTCCATTATATATTCATCACATTTGATACATTCAATAATAAAATATATATAACCTGTAACATGTATATAAAAAATTATGTTTAAAAAATGGATAAATTATGTATATATACACAAAAGAAAACGAGACCAAGGGAGCAAAGGAGCATTGAAAAAACACGTGGCCGCTAAACTAAGGAGAATAATACACAGACTCTAACATAGGATGAGAAATCATAACATTCAGATGAGTTATTCCATTCATTTGCTCTGTTAACTATAACTCAAAGCAAATACATGTGACATTTTGTTCAAATATTGACCTACATTGTATTGCTCATGTCTTTGAAATGCAAAATGTAATGTGGTGACATTAAGATTGTATTTTTGTTTTATATTGAGAAATTAACTTCCATTTTTATACTGAGACATTTTATTTAGAGAATATACTTTTGTTTATTTTCATGAAGTATTTCATATACAAATATTTTATACAGAAAATATACTTTTTATTTGTATATATAAACATGTCATACACTTTGTTAGTGTTGTTCTACTTTAATGAAACTATTTTGGATTATTTTAAAAGAACTGAACATGATTGAAGCTTGTTGCTTTAACAAGTGAGACATTTTGTCACTTTGACACGTTCTTATCATGTGGGACTTACGCACACTTTCAATTGTAGTGAATACTAAATGATTATTGTTTTCAGTACAGTTATGAAATAGAAACATGGAAGCGAGATGTCATTTTGTTGTTTTGTAATATGAAATAGAAATGTGGCTTCAATAGTCCTCAGTGTTCATGTATTTGTGTGAGTAACATTTCAACTTTTCATCATTTTTATTATTTGTGATTGTTGTGTATCATTTATTGGCATTTCCTATACTGAAATGTTTCATACGTCATGAACATTTTCACACGTGAGCAGATGGCGACGTACCAAAGAAGTTGTGTCTCACTGGAGTAAAGCTAGCAACTTTACTTAGATGGCGATGTCGTAAAGCTAACGATGGGGATGTGTTAAGCTAGCAACTTTACTTGGATGGCAATGTCGTAAAGCTAGCAACTTTACATACAGTAGATGGCGATGTCGTAAAGCTTGCAACGTTACTTAGATGGCGATGTAGCAAAGCTAGCAACTTTACATAGTTGCTAGCTTTGCTACTTTACCTAGATGGCGATGTAGCAAAGCTAGCAACCTTACATACAGTAGATGGCAATGTCGTAAAGCTTGCAACTTTACTTAGATGGCGATATAAATGGTGATGTAGCAAAGCTAGCAACTTTACATAGTTGCTAGCTTTGCTACCTTACCTAGATGGCGGTGTAGCAAAGCTAGCAACTTTACATACAGTAGATGGCGATGTCGTAAAGCTGATGGTGATATCAATCAATCTTTATTTATATAGCCCTAAATCACAAGTGTCTCAAAGGGCTGCACAAGCCACAATGACATCCTCGGTACAAAGCCCACATACGGGCAAGGAAAAACTCACCCCAGTGGGACGTCGATGTGAATGACTATGAGAAACCTTGGAGAGGACCGCATATGTGGGTAACCCCGGCCCCTCTAGGGGAGACCGAAAGCAATGGATGTCGAGTGGGTCTGACATAATATTGTGAGAGTCCAGTCCATAGTGGATCCAACATAATAGTAAGAGTCCAGTCCATAGTGGGGCCAGCAGGACACCATCCCGAGCGGAGACGGGTCAGCAGCACAGAGATGTTCCCAGCCGATGCACAGGCGAGCGGTCCACCCCGGGTCCCGACTCTGGACAGCCAGCACTTTATCCATGGCCACCGGACCTGTGCCCCCCCCCCCCCCCCCCCCCCCCCCCCCTCAAGGAAAAGGGGAGCAGAGGAGAAAAGAAAAGAAACGGCAGATCAACTGGTCTAACAGGGAGGCTATTTAAAGGCTAGAGTATACAAATGAGTTTTAAGATGGTACTTAAATGCTTCTACTGAGGTAGCATCTCTAATTGTTACCGGGAGGGCATTCCATAGTACTGGAGCCCGAATAGAAAACGCTCTATAGCCCGCAGACTTTTTTTGGGCTCTGGAAATCACTAGTAAGCCGTAGTTCTTTGAACGCAGATTTCTTGCCGGGACATATGGTACAATGCAATCGACAAGATAGGACGGAGCTAGACCGTGTAGTATTTTATACGTAAGTAGTAAAACCTTAAAGTCACATCTTAAGTGCACAGGAAGCCAGTGCAGGTGAGCCAGTATAGGCGTAATATGATCAAACTTTCTTGTTCTTGTCAAAAGTCTAGCAGCCGCATTTTGTACCAACTGTAATTTTTTAATGCTAGCCATAGGGAGACCCGAAAATAATACGTTACAGTAGTCGAGACGAGACGTAACGAACGCATGAATAATGATCTCAGCGTCGCTAGTGGATAAAATAGAACGATATTTTAGCAATATTACGGAGATGAAAGAAGGCCGTTTTAGTAACACTCTTAATGTGTGATTCAAACGAGAGAGTTGGGTCGAAGATAATACCCAGATTCTTTACTGATTCGCCTTGTGTAATTGTTTGGTTGTCAAATGTTAAGGTGGTATTATTAAATAAATGTCGGTGTTTAGCAGGACCGATAATCAGCATTTCCGTTTTTCTTGGCGTTGAGTTGCAAGAAGTTAGCGGACATCCATTGTTTAATTTCATTAAGACACGCCTCCAGCTGACTACAATCCGGCGTGTTGGTCAGCTTTAGGGGCATGTAGAGTTGGGTGTCATCAGCATAACAATAAAAGCTAACACCGTATTTGCGTATGATGTCGCCTAGCGGCAGCATGTAACTACTAAAGAGTGCAGGGCCAAGAACCGAACCCTGAGGGACTCCGCACGTTACCTTAACATAGTCCGAGGTCACATTATTATGGGAGACGCATTGCATCCTGTCAGTAAGATAAGAGTTAAACCACGACAAAGCTAAGTCTGACATACCAATACGTGTTTTGATACGCTCTAATAAAATATTATGATCGACGGTATCGAAAGCAGCGCTAAGATCAAGAAGCAGCAACATAGATGACGCATCAGAATCCATCGTTAGCAGTAGATCATTAGTCATTTTTGCGAGGGCTGTCTCCGTAGAGTGATTTGCCCTGAAACCGGATTGAAAAGGTTCACAGAGATTGTTAGACACTAAGTGTTCATTTAGCTGCTGTGCGACAATTTTTTCGAGGATTTTCGAAATAAAGGGAAGGTGGGACACCGGTCGGTAGTTTACCATGAGGTCAGGATCAAGGTTAGGTCTTTTGAGCAGAGGATGAATAACCGCATATAAATGGCGATGTAGCAAAGCTAGCAACTTTACTTAGCATTACTACATTGCCATCTAACAACTTTACTTGAATGGCGATATAAATGGCGATGTAGCAAAGCTAGCAACTTTACATAGTTGCTAGCTTTGCTACACTACCTAGATGGCGATGTAGCAAAGCTAGCAATTTTACATACAGTAGATGGCGATGTCGTAAAGCTTGCAACTTTACTTAGATGGCGATATAAATGGCGATGTAGCGACGCTAGCAACTTTACATAGATGGCAATGTAGTAAAGCTAACAACTTTACTTAGATGGCGATATAAATGGCAATGTAGCAAAGCTAGCAACTTTACATTGTTGCTAGCTTTGCTACCTTACCTAGATGGCAATGTAGCAAAGCTAGCAACTTTACATACAGTAGATGGCGATGTCGTAAAGCTGATGGCGATATAAATGGTGATGTAGCAAAGCTAGCAACTTTACTTAGATGGCAATGTAGTAAAGTTAACAACTTTACTTGAATGGCGATATAAATGGCGATGTAGCAAAGCTAGCAACTTTACATAGTTGCTAGCTTTGCTACTTTACCTAGATGGCGATGTAGCAAAGCTAGCAACTTTACATACAGTAGATGGAGATGTCGTAAAGCTTGCAACTTTACTTAGATGGCGATATAAATGGCGATGTAGCGACGCTAGCAACTTTACATAGATGGCAATGTAGTAACGCTAACAACTTTACTTAGATGGTGATATAAATGGCGATGTAGCAAAGCTAGCAACTTTACATAGTTGCTAGCTTTGCTACTTTACCTAGATGGCGATGTAGCAAAGCTAGCAACTTTACATACAGTAGATGGCGATGTCGTAAAACTTGCAACTTTACTTAGATGGCGATATAAATGGCGATGTAGCAAAGCTAGCAACTTTACATAGATGGCAATGTAGTAACGCTAACAACTTTACTTGAATGGCGATATAAATGGCGATGTAGCAAAGCTAGCAACTTTACATAGTTGCTAGCTTTGCTACTTTACCTAGATGGCGATGTAGCAAAGCTAGCAACTTTACATAGATGGCGATGTCCTAAAGCTAGTAACTTTACTTAAATGTAAATGTAAATGCAAAGTTAGCAACTTTACATAGATGGCGATGTCGTAAAGCAACTTTACTTAGATGGCGATGTAAATGGCGATGTAGTGAAGCCAGCAACTTTACTTAGATGGCGATGTAGTGAAGCTAGCAACTTCACTTAGATGGCGATGTGGTAAAGCTAGCAACTTTACATAGATGGGGATGTCGTAAAGCTAGCAACTATACATAGATGGGGATGTCGTAAAGCTAGCAACTTACATGGTCTGAGTCAACTTCAGTACCACAAACTAAAAGACATTAGTTGACATGTGGGTCCATAAAAACTGGTTGCTTGGCTGCTCCAGGAGAAGAGAGCTATCTTCTGGCTACGTCTCCTCTAGGTACTGCAGAACCTGATGCAACGCTCGTTTGCTCAATAAACATAAGCTTTTGTTCAACGATTTGTCACCGGCGCCTTCCTTGATCCAGTCACACCACCACTGCGGCCTTCTACCTAGGAGAAGGTTGGCCGTACCATCGGTAAACAAGAGTAACCCGCTAACCTCTCAGTTGAGATCGCATCCATCAGATGCACCACATTCCCCAGCTTGAAATGCTCCTGTATTATAATTGTAGTGTCATAAAAACAACATGTATGTTGCAAAATGAGCAAGGCATTCATGTTTTTAACAAGAATTCACCCGCGCTGTTGTTCGACTGGCCTTGCTGACTCGCATTCCTACGTAAAAACACGGGTGATGAAGTCACGGCTTTTGTTGAAAAATAATATTGTTATTTGTGGAGGAAGGGTTGCACCCGTACTGTAGAACACAAGTGGACTAATGGCAGAAGCTATTAGTGCACTACAGTGTGCTAAATAGGTACCGTGACTTTACATAAAGGATACACCATGTCCTCATAAAGGGACCAATTGGGTCTGGGTGAGACACAAATATCCTAAAATGTTTGGAACATTACACCCAGCGAGACAAGGGCTAAGGGCTAATTAAAGCAAGCCAGAGTGCCTAACGTGTGTAGAATCTATAGAGGAGCATAGAACAAGGTACAGTCAGCAAAGTGAGTCATTGTTTATTGTATTTTCAGGTCAGAGCCCAGAAGTTGAACCATGGAGAGCAATCATTTAGTCAACACCGTCCACTCACACTTCATCAGTGCAATCATCGGCATCATCATCTTCCTCATTTTGACCCACATCCTGAGCATCATCTTCGTCCTAACATCACTTGGCAGCATCATCCCGTCTTGGATACAGACATACTTACCTTCTTTTTACGTAAATCTACTCTTACACCTCATTTGCATACATGGATGCTGAATACTGGATCAAGTTGACACAAACCATTCCTCCTACAGCACAGACTGGCAACAGAGAACAGGGAGGATATCAAGGTAAAAAAATACTTTTTTTACAACTTGATAAAGGTTAGACCCAGATATTTTCTCTATTGTAGAAACTCATGCTGCTTGTCGACGAGATGAAGACTGTGAAAGAAACTGGAGAAGATGAAGACTGTGGAAGAAGAACATATGGGAAAGACAAAGACCTTGGAAGAAAGTGTGAAGAAGATCAAGACTGTGGAAGAACATCTGGGAAAGACACAGACCTTGGAAGAAAGTATGAAGACTGTGGAAGAAGAACATCTGGAGAAGACAAAGACCTTGGAAGAAAGTGTGAAGAAGATCCAGACTGTGGAAGAAGAACTTCTGAGAAAGACAAAGACCTTGGAAGAAAGTATGAAGACGATGAAGATTGGGGAAGAAGAACATCTGGGGAGGACAAAGACCTTGGAAGAAAGTGTGAAGAAGATCAAGACTGTGGAAGAAAAACTTCTGGGAAACACAAAGACCTTGGAAGAAAGTATGAAGACTGTGGAAGAAGAACATCTGGGAAAGACAAAGACCTTGGAAGACACTGTGGAGAAGATGAAAACTGAACAAACACATGAACTGGAAATGAAAATTAAGGTAAAAAAACATGTTTTTACATTTGAATAGACCCTGAATGTTTTTTGTTGTAGAAATGAATGCCGTTCCTTTTCTCAGAAACTCATAGCACTTGTCGACGACATGAAGACTGTGGAATACCATCTGCAGAAGACCCTGCAAGAGAGTGTGGACAAGTTGCATATTCAGACTGTAGACGTTGCAGACAACAAAAAGAAAACTGAGGTAAAAACCCAAACTTTTCTACATTTAGATACATTTTGGATCCTGATCATTTCCTGTTTTAGAACTCATGCCACTTGTTGACATGAAGACTGTGGAAGACGAACATCCGGGGAAGAAAATACCTTGGAAGAAAGTGTGAAGACGATGAAGACTGTGGAATAAGAACATCTGGGGAGGACAAAGACCTTGGAAGATGGTGTGAAGAACATCGAGACTGTGGAAGAAGAACATCTGGGAAAGAAAAAGACCTTGGAAGACATTGTGGAGAAGAAGAAAACTGAACAAATACATAAACTGGAAATGAAAATTGAGGTAAAATGTTATTTGTTGTAGAAATTAGAATTCTATTGCTTCTCAGAAACTCATACCACTTGTTGACGACATGAAGAGTGTGAGGGAACACCTGTACAGTCAGATTTGAGAAGTTGTAGACAACAAAAAGGAAATTGAGGTAAAAAAAAAACCCCCACTACACTTTGGTTAAGGTTAGACTCTGATATTCTCTCTCGTAGAAACTCACGGCACTTGTCAACGACATGAAGACTGTGGAAGACCATCTGCAGAAGACCCTGCAAGAGAGTGGATAAGTTGCACTTTCAGACTGGAGAAGTTGCAGACAACAAAAAGGAAGTTGAGGTTTAAAAAAAACTGTTTTCTACATTTGAATAGTTGGATTCTGATCTTCACTCATGCCACTTGTCGCCGACATGATGTTGACAAATGCCATTCAGACTGGAGAAGTTGCAGTTGAGGTAAAGAAAAATACCAATTTTTATGTAGTGGTATCAAAATGTCCTGGTACATTATATCACAGTACATATTATTGCGGTAGATGTCCGAAAAGACAATCTTGGTAAAAATGCTACAGTGTGTAAAATGAAGTGTCAGGATGCAAATAATTGTGCAGGAACATCTACTTTTTCAAGCAAATATAACTTCCAAGTTTGACATTATGAGAAGCAGTGTCCTCCACAGTGGACATCAGTGTTTCTCAGAAACGTTCATCAACAATAAAACTTATAGTAATGTCAATACCTCCCAAACTGATGTTTGGCTTCAAATGTTCTAGGTGACAGTTTGTGAGGTGGTGACTTGTCCAGGGTGTACGCTGCCTTCCGCTCCAGTGCAGAAGGATGATGTGACAATTTATCAAGTACCTTTTTGGTTGACTGGTATTTACCGCGTTGAACATTGTTTTTAGTGATTTCATGCCGAGCACCGCAACTAGACCGGCTGAATCTGTGCCGCCTTGGAAACGCTCGGAGCGCTTCCGAATGGAGACTTTCTTACCTGCGCCAAAGAGGTTTTGTTTTTGCCCAGGTTAGTCTGTCTGTCTGTCAGCAACTTGACTCAAAACATTCTGGATAGTTTTTAATAAGCTTCAACAATGCTTTCTCTCCCTTGTGACCTCCCACACTCGCTAGTAACTAGTTTACTTCCAGACCACTGACCAAGTTGTCCTTTTATACCGTACCACACCCAGTGTTGGTAACAACTACAACGGCGTTCTTTTTTTTTCCCAGTAAGGAGTAATGGAGTTACTGTTGCCATCGTTGCAACGCTGTTACTGAGAGTGTGAAGTGATTTGGTTGAATGAAGCGCGAAGTGTCAGGTGTGGGAGAGCAAGGGTGATGATGACAAAATGATGGTCAGTATCCATCCATCCATCTATCTTCTTCCGCTTATCCGAGGTCGGGTCGCGGGGGCAGCAGCCTAAGTAGGGAAGCCAAGACTTCCCTTTCCCTAGCCACTTCGTCCAGCTCCTCCCGGGGGATCCCGAGGCGTTCCCAGGCCAGCCGGGAGAGATAATCTTCCCAACGTGTCCTGGGTCTTGCCCGTGGCCTCCTACCGGTCGGACGTGCCCGAAACACCTCCCTAGGGAGGCGTTCGGGTGGCATCCTGACCAGATGCCCGAACCACCTCATCTGGCTCCTCTCGATGTGGAGGAGCAGCGGTTTTACTTTGAGCTCCTCCCGGATGACAGAGCTTCTCACCCTATCTCTAAGGGAGAGCCTCGCCACCCGGTGGAGGAAACTCATTTCGGCTGCTTGTACCTGTGATCTTGTCCTTTCGGTCATGACCCAAAGCTCATGACCATAGGTGAGGATGGGAACGTAGCTCGACCGGTAAATTGAGAGCTTTGCTTTCCGGCTCAGCTCCTTCTTCACCACAATGGATCGATACAGCGTCCGCATTACTGAAGACGCCGTACCGATCCGCCTGTCGATCTCACGATCCACTCTTCCCTCACACGTGAATAAGATCCCGAGGTACTTGAACTCCTCCACTTGGGGCAAGATCTCCTCCCCAACCCGGAGATGGCACTCCACCCTTTTCCGGGCGAGAACCATGGACTCGGACTTGGAGGTGCTGATTCCCATCCCAGTTGCTTCACACTCGGCTGCGAACCGATCCAGTGAGAGCTGAAGATCTTGGCCAGATGAAGCCATCAGGACCACATCATCTGCAAATAGCAGAGACCTAATCCTGCAGCCACCAAACCAGATATCCTCAACACCCTGATGGTCAGAAGTGGCTGAAAAAAGGGACAGAACGCACCATTGTCCTTCATCGCTGTTCCTCGGCTGTCAGCCAGTCCGACACACGCACTCCTCCCCTCAGCAAACCAGTGTGGACGTTATTTAATTTAATCTGTTAGATGTTGGGAGATGTTCGCAGCTGAGTGTGAAGGGACTGGGATGAGAATCAGCACCTCCAAGTCCGAGTCCATGGTTCTCGCCCAGGAAAGGGTGGAGTGCCATCTCCAAGTTGGGGAGGAGATCTTGCCCCATGTGGAGGAGTTCAAGTACCTCAAAGTCTTGTTCACGAGTGAGGGAAGAGTAGATCGTGAGCTCGACAGGCGGATTGGTGCGGCGTTTTCAGTAATGCGGACTCTGTATCAATCCGTTGTGGTGAAAAAGGAGCTGAGCCGGAAGGCAAAGCTCTCAATTTGCTGGTCGATGTACGTTCCCATCCTCACCTATGGTCATGAGCTTTGGGTTGTGACCGAAAGGACAAGATCACGGGTACAAGCGGCCGAAATGAGTTTCCTCCGCCGGGTTGCGGGGCTCTCCCTTAGGGATAGGGTGAGAAGCTCTGCCATCTGGGAGGAGCTCAAAGTAAAGCCGCTGCTCCTCCACATCGAAAGGAGCCAGTTGAGGTGATTCGGGCATTTGGCCAGGATACCACCCGAACGCCTCCCGAGTGAGGTGTTTAGGGCACGTCCGACTGGAAGGAGGCCACGGGAAAGACCCAGGACATGTTGGGAGAACTATGTCTCCCCGCTGGCATGGGAACGCCTCGGGATCCCCCGGGAAGAGCTGGACGAAGTGGCTGGGCAGAGGGACGTTTGGGCTTCTTTGCTTAGGCTGCTGCCCCCGGGACCCAACCTCAGATAAGCGCAGGAAAATGGATGGATGGATAGATGTTGGGAATCACACTTCTTTAATAGCATTAAATATGAGAGACTGGCGGCGAAGTAGAGCCAATCGGACGTTGTCAGATGAGGAAGTTGAAATTGTGGCGCCAAAACAACAATGTCTGATCTTTCCACATGGTAATATGTGAAGAGTGAAGAGGACACCTTTTATTTTTGGCACTCTGGGATGCAGGCCAACGATGGATGGGGACATCCACCCAACTAAGTTGGCAGTGCTTCCAAACAACTGATGATGAAGAAGGCATGCATCAAGATGTTATCATAGCGTATAAAAACAGTTACTTTACAGAGACTTTTTGGGACAAGTCATGTGTAACTTAAGACCATCACTATTTTGGCTGATGATGTTGATAGTCAAATATGGTGGTCTTTAGAAACAGCCCTCATTTGATTTGCAATGATCAATGAACATGTTCTCCTGCAGAGACATGGACCAATTGTGGCCACGCTGGAGAAGAACGCGGAACATGAAGGTAAGTCATTGATACGAATAAAGTTGACCTATGACCTGACACCACATGTGTCATCCTGCAGACACCTCTAAGGTGTTCTTCTCAGTGAGGCTGGCAAGTGGAAGTTATAGTCAGAACACTCAGCAAGTATTTATCTTTGATCATGTGTGGATGAACGCGGGTGGCTGCTATGACAACAGCACAGGTATGATGTCACTTCCTGCTGACCTTAGACCTTTGAGTCAGCACCACTAGTTCCACTAACATGACATGATAGTCCTCCTGCTGGGGTTTTCAAAGTCTGCACCAAGGGTCACTACTTCGTCACCTTCACCTGCGGCAAAGAAAATAAGACTGTATGATGGGAGTGTATGAAGACTCAACTACAGTGTGAGCAGCAGCATGGGGATAGAACTGGATGTGGGAGACTACCTCAATGTTGTGTTATATAGAACTGGATGTGGGAGACTACCTCAATGTTGTGTTATATAGAACTGGATGTGGGAGACTACCTCAATGTTGTGTTATATAGAACTGGATGTGGGAGACTACCTCAATGTTGTGTTATATAGAACTGGTTGTGGGAGACTACCTCAATGTTGTGTTATATAGAACTGGATGTGGGAGACTACCTCAATGTTGTGTTATATACAACTAGATGTGGGAGGCTACCTCAATGTTGTGTTGTATACAACTGGATGTGGGAGACTACCTCAATGTTGTGTTGTATACAACTGGATGTGGGAGACTACCTCAATGTTGTGTTATATACAACTGGATGTGGGAGACTACCTCAATGTTGTGTTATATACAACTGGATGTGGGAGACTACCTCAATGTTGTGTTATGTGGCCGTGCTTACAACGGTATCAGTGTCAGCAAATACTACACCACTTTCAGCATCTTTGTCATCAATTGCACGTAAACTACATGTGAGTATATTGATCATCATTTTAGTAATATTGATACACTGTCAGATGGCTATTGATATTCATATTAGTAATATTCATAATGTATCAGATGGTTGTTGATCATCATATTAGTAATATTGATACACTATCAGATGGATATTGCTCATTATATTAGTATTATTGTTACAGTATCAGATAGACATTGATCCTCATATTAGTAATATTGATACAGTATCAGATGGATATTGCTCATTATATTAGTATTATTGATACAGTATTAGATGGATATTGATCCTCATATTAGTGATATTTTCATATCAGTAATATAGTATCAGAAGTATATAGATGGTGATATCAGTAACATAGTACCAGATGGATTTAGATGGTGGTATCAGTAATTATATCAGATGGATTTAGATGGTGATATCAGTAATATAATATCACATGGATATAGATGGTGATATCAGTAATATAGTATCAGATGGATATAGATGGTGATATCAGTAATATAGTATCATATGGATATAGATAGTGATATCAGTAATATAGTATCAGATGGATTTAGATGGTGATATCAGTAATATAGTATCAGATAGATTTAGATGGTGATATCAGTAATATAGTATCAGATGGATTTAGATGGTGATATCAGTAATATAGTATCAGATGGATTTAGATGTGATATCAGTAATGTAGTAGATAGATTTAGATGGTGATATCAGTAATATAGTATCAGACACATATAGATGGTGATATCAGTAATATAGTATTTGAAGGATATAGATGTTGATATAGTAATATAGTATCAGAAGGATATAGATGGTGATATCAGTAATAAAGTATCAGAAGGATATAGATGGTGATATCAGTAATGTAGTATCAGAAGATGGTGAGATCAGTAATATAGTATCAGATGGATTTAGATGGTGATATCAGTAACATTATCAGATGGATATAGATGGTGATATCAGTAACATTGATATCAGATGGATATAGATGGTGATATCAGTAACATTGATATCAGATGGATATAGATGGTGATATCAGTAACATTTTTATCAGATGGGTGTAGATGGTGGTATCAGTAATATTGATATCATATGGATATTGGATTGATGAAAGGTCTTCTATGTGTCCTACAGGTTGGTGTTTGAAGCTGTCAGTGTTATCCAGCTGGAATGGTCGTGTTGGACAACTGGACAGCTTTTCTGCTGGGCACTCACATCCTCTTGGTGACTTGTGTTGATGGAAAGGGGAGGTGTGATAAGAAACAAGTATGATGCAATAAAAATGGGAGGAGTGTGGAGTGTCTGCAAGCTGGACACTTTTTTATTTCAAACTATCTTTTATATTTGTTGTGTTTGATCTATCATCTACACTCATGTTTTTACTTAGGTTTTCTTTGCAATAAATACTTTTACATAAAGACAACATTTTACTGGCGTGGACATTCACTTTTTTATCAGTTTAAAAAGTTACAATTATGCACAAACTTTGACACTAAACCCCCGATTAGTGATATATATCGATACCAATACTCGTTATGGATACCGACATTCCTCTTTATTGCAGTCATTTATTGTTAATAAAGACGTTAAAAGATTAATTTCACGACCACAAGAAGGCGCAACATTTAACATCTCCACACTCATCCATTTCCTACTGCTTGTCCATCTCGGGGGGTCCGGATCCTATCCCAGGTATCTAGGGCACAATTCGATATTATTGTGGAATTGTCAATAGAAAACTGACTTGGTCAAATATTATACTGTGGAAAATGAAGTAAACACTCATTCAGTCCCTCTCAAATAGTGGAGTGGGGATTTATTAATGTAAAATAAAAATATACAGGAGTGCATGTGGATATATACATATGTGTATACATACATATGTATTATGATATTGTGTATTGAGCATGTATGTAGTAATACTAGATATTAACATACCTTCGATATGTAATTAGCCTCATGGTAACTTTGGGTCACAGTCCTAAAGTCACGGCTCTCAGGATGGATCAGAAGATCAAGAGATGCTGGAACTAACAAGAAGTGTGAGGAAGTTCTACATCACCCCCACAAGACAGGGCCAGATGACCAGAAGCAAGCGGAGGTGGGGAGATGCCAGAGGACCCCTGTGGATCAAAGCTTGCCCTGGACTACATGTGCTGGGCAGAGAAGGAGCGGAGGACAGACTTTCTAAGGCCGTGTCTACATTAAGCCGCATAACTCCTTAAAGGAATAAATATTTAGCCTTTCCCGTGTTTGTCCTTCATCTACATGTACAGACACTTGTGGAAGTCACACATGAATACCTTCGGAGAAGGAAACTATTTGGGATACAACACATCTCAGACGACAACGTAGCAATGTTGAATTTTGGATAAGGCCTGGAAGAACGGCAGCCTGGTGGGATATGTTGGTCAAGGAGGGTGTTGTGCCAGAGGAACGGCAAGAGAACTTTCCAATGTCCAGGTCAGCTGTGATTCGACTTGGCGAAAAACTTGGTCCATTTGTCGAAGGAGAGAGACAAGAATGCGGGCTCCTTGTGGACGACGGAAGACTACGGAAAACAGCGAATGCATTTGGACTGGCAAAGCAGACTATCAGTTATTGTCCACCATGTATGTCGAGCGATTACTTAACATCTAGTTTTGTACTCCATAACTATTGTGAAGCCATGAAGTGGTTCCGACCGCCAATTTCAGCGTCCAAGCACAGGCAGGATTGCAAGAATGGCCAATGAAGGCGAAGGTAAAAGAGTGAGGAGTGTCCTGACCAGATATCTAGATCCCTAGATTGGTTCTTGTCAAATGTTCTTTATCACATTGTTTACTTCCACACGTCCATTAAAGATACGATTGATGTATGATGGCTCAGGTGTGATTGACTGACTACCAGCTGCTGATGGTGAGGCAAGCAAGGTTTACTTTTCAAAGAAATGTGGCAATAGTCTACATTGAAACACAGGGTAAGGATACACTTCCAGGTCAGAGGTGACTATGACGTAATATATATGCGCATCTGCCATTATACACGCATGCGTACCAGATTGTGTTGCGCTGGCAGACGGAGGGGGGAGGGGGTCTTAAACGATGGCATTGTATGTGTGTGGACAGGGATAAGGTTAGGTGGCATATACCCTGGATAACCTTAACCGGCTTTGTGCAGAAGCAGCCTTATCTTGTCTCAAGAACATGGCAGTCTGCTTGCTGCTCCTGTGCCCAAGCAATGTGTGGAGCCTCAACCCTATTGGGGAGGGGAATAATGGTCAAGTCAAAGAGGGAGGTGGTACCCACTAGAAAGGTACGATGACACGCAACCATGCTTCGTTTGTGGAAAGATGGGACATGGGGCACGGACGTGCTCACAGAACTACATTCAGTCTTTTTGTGGGTGCTGTCATGATCTGTTGCCCGGATCATAGTTTATTTAGGTTTTGATTCACCCGTGGTTTAAGTTCTGTTTCAGCACCCCTGTTTTGTGTTTCTTGGTTGTCATGGGTGCTGAATGTTTTCACCTGCCTCTGATTAGTGTTTCGGGACGCTCACCTGTTCCCGGGCACGAGTCAGAGAGCTATTTAGTCCTGCCTTTCGCCTCACTCATCCTGGGGATTTTGTTTGCTCTCATGCAACACGTTACGGTCTTGTTCCTCCTCCTAGTGTTTTGGTCTAGCTCCCTTTTGGCAAAGCCATTCTTGTTTTCCGTGCCGTGGGCACCGCGCTGCATATTTTTGTGGTGCTTTATGGAATAAATCATTCTTCTTACCGGCAAGCTGTTTACTGACATTCCTCCGCATCCTGGAAAGACGACCTTCGGCATCGTCTTGCCCCGGTACTGTAACAGAAAAGCACCAGCATATCGTTCTTCCGAAGCCGGCTTCTATGGGTTTTTTCGAGGATACATGGAAGGTGCTTCAAGCGATGGAGGCGAAGACACTCCGCTATTCCCCCGAGGAGCTCAAGGACATGATGTGGAGCCCCGGAGGTTTTCTGATCCCCAGCGACTCCGTCTGGCCCGGGGACATCGCCACACCGCCATTCCGGACGCGTCAGCTAAGACGGAAGCCGTCCAGAAAGGCTTCGACTCGCTGCCAAGATGTGCCAATCCTGCAAGCTTCTCCTCCAGAACGCAGCACTCCACAGCCTGTTTTGACTTCTCCAATGTTTGGAAATCGAATTCATCACATCGCCAAACAGTTCACTGACTGGGCTAGAAGCACAATGAATACCCGCGCCGATGACGTCACTTTGCCGGCGCCCTCCAATGTCGTCACCCTACCAGCGCTTGGTAAACCACTAGGCCGCCCTTCTCAGTGGCCTAGTGGTTAGAGTGTCTGCCCCAAGATCGGTAGCTTGTGAGTTCAAACCCCAGCCGAGTCATACCAAAGACTATAAAAAAGGGACCCATTACCTCCCTGCTTGGCACTCAGCATCAAGGGTTGGAATTGGGGGTTAAATCACCAAAAATGATTCCCGGGCGCGGCCACCACTGCTGCTCACTGCTCCCCTCACTTCCCAGGAGGTGATCAAGGGTGATAAGTCAAATGCAGAGAAAAATTTCGCCACACCTAGTGTGTTTGTGACAATCATTGGTACTTTAATGACTTCAGAGAGCAAGATATTTTTTTTCTGATCAATTCTGTCAGCCTCCCGCTAAGGACATTCGCTTAACTATAGCGGACTATCAAAACAATTTTTTACAGACTCGCTCACCAGGTCAGTCCCCGTCGCCAAGGACTTTGACTGCGCCCCCAAGGTTCTAGTTCCGCCCCAAAGGACTCTAGCCCCGCCCACTTCACACACTTTTGCTTCCATGTCTCCTTGACAGACCCCCGTTGGGATTTTAAATAGACTTTTTGGTCAACCGGGAAGGGAGGAGTCTACCCACCTCCTAACCTCCCCCTTCCGACCCTTAGAGACTATTCCAAACATTAAGAGAAGCGTGTGGCATACGCTTCCTTGGGAGGGGGTATGGGGGGTTAGTGCTGGGAGCTGTGCTAGTGGGGTGGGACAGCTGCAACCTCCTGCCCGACCACCACCACCTGTCCGCCTCCCTGCAAAGCCACAACCTCCTGAAAGGCCAGCTCCACCACAGCTGTGCCCAGCCAGGCTTCTACCTCCGGCTCGACCACCACCACCTGTCCTACGGGAAGCCAAGCCGCAACATCCAGCCAGGCCACCACCGCCAAGGTCACGGCAAACCTCAACCCAGGTGGGCCGGCAGATGCCGCCATCAACCCAGGTGGGCCTGCAGACGCTGCCATCTTCTCCGGTGGGCCTGCAGACGCCATCCTCTCCGTTGGGCCTGCAGACGTCGCCATCCTCTCCGCCTCCTGTGCCAGCTCTAAGGCTTCCTCCTGTGCCAGCTCCAAGGCTTCCTCCTGTGCCAGCTCTACAGCTGGTGCCCACGCCAGCACCTGCTCCACGGCTGGTCCCCATGCCAGCACCTAGGCTGGTCCGCGTGCCAGCACGTGCAGTTTACTCATGTATAGCTTCATTACAAAGGCCTGCCCTGCTCTCCATCATTTAAATGAACACCCTAACATTCCCTCTTAAAGCGCATATTAAAAGCCAACAGTTCACACACCAATTCATGTACGCTCCAAAAGGCTCCATTAAACCTATTGAGACATGATTTATTCATAACACTGTATTTGAAGACATCCTGCACCGCAGCTAGCCTACAGACATCAAGTTTCCTCCCCTCTCTCTCAGTCGTCCTCAGACAAGCTTCCATCGGAGTCTCCAATCATTCCGGTTCTCCATACACCCGGCCCAGTTTCCTCCCCAGGAGTCGTATGAAGGATCCTCCTAATGGCACCTGCAGACAGCCAAGTCAAGTCACAGAAGTCCAAGTGTTAGTTTGGTGTCACTCAAACAACAAAGTAGGATCATTTGTTGCATGTGGTTGCTACTTTTACATATGTCTTCTCCTCTTGTCCAGCTCCAATCCTGCCACCACACTGCACAATGACCATCAACTGGAGCTTCAGTCCAGACCAAATAGATCATGGAGATGATGGACCCTTTCTCACCCATGCCAACTTTGATCTATTGTTAAGGATTTGCCATTGGAGTAATACATCTTTCAGTACACAAGATTTAAAGACTGCACTCCCCAAACTCCATCAGCATGTTAATGTGCTACCAGGGGAGACAACACACTAGACAAGGTTTATTTGAACATTAAACAAGGCTTCAGGGCTAAACCACTTCCTCACCTTGGTCAGTCAGACCACATGACCCTGCATTTAATACCAGCATACACCCCTCGCAGGAAAAGTGCTTCTACCACAACCAGAACTGTTAAAACATGGTCTGAAGGTGCTTCTGAACAGCTTCAGGGCTGTTTCGAGTCTACAGACTGGGACATTTTTAAACACCAAGATCTGGAGCAGTACACAACATCTGTCCTGGACTATATAAAATACTGCACAGACATTGTCACAAAGGAAAAGCGCATCCGGGTCTACCAGAACAGGAGGCAATGGATGACAAACGAAGTGCAGTGCCTGCTCAGGTAGAGAAACATTGTTTTCAGGGCTGGTGATGCAGCACTGCTAGATCCAACCTGAAGAGAGGCATCAGGGAGGCCAAAGCTGACTACAGGAGGAAGATTGAGGACTGCTTCGAGAGCAACAACTCCAGGCAGGTGTGGCAGGGGGTTCAGCACATTACCAGCTATTGACCTAGCAACACCTCGTCTGATGTCAGTAACATCGCGCTGGCGAGGTAACCTCACAAGACACAGCCACACCACATTTTTCAGCCCACAGCACTTACTTTCTCAAAGTGGAGGAGCATGAGGTGAGACGCACGCTGAGGGTAGTGAAGCCGAGGAAAGCGTCAGGGCCGGACGAGGGTGCTCCAGGACTGTGCTGACCAGCTGGCCGGGGTTTTTACCACCATTTTAAACCAGTCACTGTCCCAGGGTTCCGTCCCTTCCTGTCTTAAGACCTCAACCATCACTCCAATCTCAAAAAAGACTTTCATCAACAGCCTTAATGACTACCGTCCAGAAGCACTTACCCCAGTCATCATGAAGTGCTTTGAGAAACTGGTACGGACACACATGATTTCAAATCTCCCACCCTGGAGCAGCGTGGGAGTAAAGGGCGGCTACTATTTGTGGACTTCAGCAGAGCATTTAATACAATACTCCGCAACAGAATCATGACCAAACTCTTAGAACTGGGAATATCCAACTCCCTCTGCCTTTGGATCAAGGACTTTCTGTTGGACCACTCCTAGAGGGGGAAGGTAGTCCCCTACATCTCCACAGCCCAAAGCCTAAACATCGGCTCACCTCAGGGATGTGTGCTGAGCCCCTTACTTTACACCCTCTACACGCATAACTGTACCCCGCACACTCCAGCAACGCCATCATCAAGTTTGCTGATGATACCACAGTTGTGGGGCTCATCTCTGGAGGAGCTGTCAATGTGGTGTTCAGACAATAATTTTGTACAGAACACCTCCAAGACCAAGGAGCTGGTCATATACGTCAGGAGCAAAACCAAAAACAGACACTCAGCCCCTATTCATCGAGGGGAGACAGGGGGAGAGGGTAACAGATTTCCGGTTTCTCGGCATGCACATCCAGGTGGACTTAATTTGGATTCTTAACAGGACTAGTTGTTAAAGATCCCTAAATATTCAGCTCAACAATTGAATGGGGTTGGAGATGTCATCTTGGGTGGGTTAGAATTTGGCAAAAATCACGTGGTGCCACCAGTACCACACATCTTCTGTTGTGTTCCCCGACGTCATTGGGTGTTTCGGCCATTTATCACAAGACACCCTCTGCTGAGGTTGGCCCACCACAGGCTGATCAGACCTGGGTGGGTGCCGCATGGTGGCACCACGTGGTTATTTGGCAGCCCATGCTGCATCCCTGCATTTCAGCCACAGCCAGTGACTGCTCCGTTCTGCTGCGGTGAAAAGTTATTTAATTGCCTTCCGTTGGGCCTGTCCTCTGATCCCTACTTCCTTCAGGAGCCTTGTGGTGGAACTGGCTACAAAGCCTCTACAGCCCACCTCCATTGGCCACAACTTCATGTTCCATCCCCGTGCCTCTGCTTCAGCTGCTAAGTTGGCATATCACAGCCTCTTCCGTTCGAATGCTTCATCGATGGCATCCAACCATGGGATCGCTAGCTCAACGATGAAGATACAGCGGCACGGCATGGACCAGAGGACCAGGTTTGGGCGCAGGTTGGTCGCTGCAATTTCGCGTGGGAATGTAAGCCTCTGGCTGAGTTCTACATTAACACCACAACCACCATCAAGAAAGCACAGCAGAGACTATACTTCCTGAGAGTTCTAAGGGATAACAGTCTGACTCAGAAATTTTTGCTGTCATTCTATGGTTGCTCCATAGAAAGCATCCTGATTTACTGCATGTGTGTGTGCTTTGCCAGCTGCACAGTAGCTAACCGGAAAGCCCTCCAAAGGGTTCTTAACACAGCCCAAAAAATCATTGGTTGTCCACTGCCCACCCTGGAAGAACTGTACAGCTCTCGCTGTCTTAGTGGGGCTAAAACCATTCGCCCCTCCCAGGTCACCAACACTTTGAATTATTGCCGTCTGGCAGACAGTTCAGGTCTCTAAATGCTCGGACTAATAGACTTAAAAACTGTTTTTATCCAAAAGCTATAACAGTGCTTAACACCGCAAATACATTTTCCACAGCGATAGTAATGATATGCAAAGTACATGTACTCAACACCACCCTTAGAATCGCCATCTGTGTTATAGTAATGATATGCAAAGTACATGTACTCAACACCACCTTTAGAATCACCATCTGTGTTATAGTAATGATATGCAAAGTACATGTACTCAACACCACCTTTAGAATCGCCATCTGTGTTATTCTACTGTAGTACTACTACACTATATTAACTGTACTTTACTACAGTGTAAATGTATTGTACTGTAACTGTACTATCATTCTACTGTAGTACTACTCTACTGTAACAGTACTTTACTATAGTATAACTATAACTGTACTATAAGTCTACTGTAGTACTACTCTATTGTAACTGTACTTTACTACAGTGTAACTGTATTGTACTGTAGCTGTGCTATTCTACTGTAGTACTACTCTATTGTAACCGTGCTTTACTACAGTATAACTGTAACTGTACTATCATTCTACTGTAGTACTATTGTACTGTACCACAGTATAACTGTCATTGTACTGTAATGTTAATAATTATTTTACATCATGTCGACTAATCCAAATGTCATGGGTGGATCTACACCTGACATCCACTGTAATGATACCAAGTACAAGAGCGCATCTAGTCAATAATACTATGATTACATTGATATTTTTTGGCATCACAAAATCTTCTTTCATTCACAATATGAATATAATATGAATACATGAAATATGTCCCTGGACACATGAGGACTTTGAATATGACCAATGTATGATTCTGTAACTACTTGGTATCGGATCGATACCTAAATGTGTGGTATCATCCAAAACTAATGTAAAGTATCAAAGAAGAGAAGAATAAGTGATTATTACATGTTAACAGAAGTGTAGATAGAACATGTTAAAACAGAAAGTAAGCAGATATTAACAGTAAATTAACAAGTAGATTAATAATCTAATAATCTAATTAATAATTTTTACAGTTTGTCCTTTACTACAAATATTGAAGTACTTCAAAGGTGTATTATTTATGTAGTAATAACTTACACTATTTCTACAACTAAATATACAAATATTGAAGTACTTCAAATGTGTATTACTTTTATCAGACTACTGACTATTTCTAATTGAACAATGAAATATTTAAATACTTCAAATACTACCAAGAATACTGCATGTTGTTTCAAATGTAGTTTTTATTGACAATTTGTGATCACATTTTACTTCATCAAAGCCAATTGTATACTGCAGTTGTAATCCACAGCAAGGTACTGTAGTACTGTATTACTGTAGTACTGTGGTGTTGGAGTATTGCAGTATTCATTTGTCGAAGCAGGACCACCGCTGTCTTTATTTCAGGGCTGTAAATGAAGAACACATGTGAGAGTACACCTTAGTATGTACTACTTTCAAGTATTACAATACTCATGATACACATTCACTTCAACCACAATACTCATTAATGGTATATTCTATATTGTGTGATGGTACATTCCATATTGTGTGATGGTATATTCTATATTGTGTGATGGTATATTCTATATTGTGTGATGGTATAAAATATATTGTGTGATGGTATGTTCTATATTGTGTGATGATACATTGTATATTGTGTGATGGTATATTCTATATTGTGTGATTATACATTGTTTATTGTTTGATGGTATATTCCATATTGTGTGATGGTATATTCTATATTGTGTGATAGTATATTCTATATTGTGTGATGGTATATAATATATTGTGTGATGGTACATTCCATATTGTGTGATGGTATATTCTATATTGTGTGATGGTATATTCTATATTGTGTGATGGTATATTCTATATTGTGTGATGGTATATAATATATTGTGTGATGGTATATTCTATATTGTGTGATGGTACATTCTATATTGTGTGATGTATATTCTATATTGTGTGATGATATATTCCATATTGTGTGATGGTACATTCTATATTGTGTGATGGTATATTCTATATTGTGTGATGGTGTATTCCATATTGTGTGATGGTTTATTCTTTATTGTGTGATGGTATATTCTATATTGTGTGATGGTACATTCTATATTGTGTGATGGTATATTTTATATTGTGTGATGGTACATTCTAAATTGTGTGATGGTATATTTTGTATTGTGTGATGGTACATACTGTATTGTGTAATGGTACATTCTATATTATGTGATGTATATTCAATATTGTGTGATGGTACATACTGTATTGTGTAATGGTACATTCTATATTATGTGATGTATATTCAATATTGTGTGATGGTACATTCTATATTGTGTGATGGTACATTCTATATTGCGTTATGGTACATTCAATATTGTGTGATGGTACATTCTATATTGTGTGATGGTATATTCTATATTGTGTGATGGTACATACTATATTGTGTGATGGTACATTCTATATTGCGTTATGGTACATTCAATATTGTGTGATGGTACATTCTATATTGTGTGATGGTATATTCTATATTGTGTGATGGTACATACTATATTGTGTGATGGTATATTTTGTATTGTGTGATGGTACATTCTAAATTGTGTGATGGTACATTATATATTGTGTGATGGTACATACTGTATTGTGTAATGGTACATTCTATATTATGTGATGTATATTCAATATTGTGTGATGGTACATTCTATATTGTGTGATGGTACATTCTATATTGCGTTATGGTACATTCAATATTGTGTGATGGTACATTCTATATTGTGTGATGGTATATTCTATATTGTGTGATGGTACATTCTATATTGTGTGATGTATATTATATATTGTGTGATGGTACATTCTAAATTGTGTGATGGTATATTCTATATTGTGTGATGGTATATTCGATATTGTGTGATGGTATATTCTATATTATGTGATGGTATATTCTATATTGTGTGATGGTGTATTCCATATTGTGTGATGGTTTATTCTTTATTGTGTGATGGTACATTCTATATTGTGTGATAGTATATTCTATATTGTGTGATGGTACATTCTATATTGTGTGATGGTATATTCTATATTGTGTGATGGTATATTCGATATTGTGTGATGGTGTATTCTATATTATGTGATTGTATATTCTATATTGTGTGATGGTATATTCTATATTATGTGATGGTACATACTATATTGTGTGATGGTACATTACATGTTGTGTGATGGTATATTCCATATTGTGTGATGGTTTATTCTTTATTGTGTGATGGTACATTGTATATTGTGTGATAGTATATTCTATATTGTGTGATGGTACATTCTATGTTGTGTGATGTATATTCAAGATCGTGTGATGGTACATTCTATATTGTGTGATGGTACATTCTATAATGCGTGATGGTACATTCAATATTGTGTGATGGTACATTCTATATTGTGTGATGGTATATTCTATATTGTGTGATGGTACATTCTATATTGTGTGATGTATATTATATATTGTGTGATGGTACATTCTAAATTGTGTGATGGTACATTCTATATTGTGTGATGGTATATTCTATATTGTGTGATGGTATATTCGATATTGTGTGATGGTATATTCTATATTATGTGATGGTACATTCTATATTGTGTGATGGTACATTCTATATTGTGTGATGGTACATTACATGTTGTGTGATGGTATATTCCATATTGTGTGATGGTTTATTCTTTATTGTGTGACGGTACATTCTATATTGTGTGATAGTATATTCTATATTGTGTGATGGTACATTCTATATTGTGTGATGGTATATTTTATATTGTATGATGGTATATTCTAAATTGTGTGATGGTACATTCTATATTGTGTGATGGTACATACTATATTGTGTGATGGTACATTCCATTATATGTGATGGTATATTCTATGTTGTGTGATGGTATATATTCTATATTGTGTGATGGTGTATTCTATATTGTGTGATGGCATATTCTATATTGTGTGATCTATATTCAATATTGTGTGATGGTACATTCTATATTGTGTGATGGTACATTCTATATTGCGTGATGGTACATTCAATATTGTGTGATGGTACATTCTATATTGTGTGATGGTACATTCTATATTGCGTGATGGTACATTCAATATTGTGTGATGGTACATTCAATATTGTGTGATGGTATATTCTATATTGTGTGATGGTACATTGTATATTGTGTGATGGTACATTCTATATTGCGTGATGGTACATTCTATATTGTGTGATGATGTATTCTATATTGCGTGATGGTATATTCTATATTGTGTGATGGTACATTCTATATGGCATACTAGTCCTAGGACTAGTACTAAAATCCCCTGTGGTCCCATAATACGGTGTGTCACATCTGAAGTTGTGCAACATGTCGGACGAAGGGTCTTGCCTGTGGACCAACCTGGGTGTCACCATTCAGCAGGAAACTTTCAATTCGAAAATTGAGGGTGTAACACAGTGGTACATTTTCTCCAAGATGACTTTGTGAAGGCACACAATAAGTATTTTATCTCCTGTACCTTAACATCCCAGATGACCATGGCTCCGTCCAGACCCACACTGCTGTACTTGTCCACAGTGGATGTTCCCTTTAGAGCACACAGCTGCCTGCAGAAGACAAACAAACACAGAAAGAAAAGACACAGGTGAAGGTAGCAGGAAAAAGGTAGTGATGTAGCAAGTGTCTCCAAGGACAAACCAATCAGGATTGGAGAAGAAGGGCCTCCCCGATCTAAACCCATTACGTTAGTGTACTAGCTAAAACAGACACCATGTTGGAACACGAGGATATCCATAAGTGCACCTGGCACCAGGTCTTAGGATCTCATCTCTGCTGTTTGCAGAAGATGTGGTCCTGATCACCTCCTCAAGCTGTGACCTCCAGTGTTGGTTGGATCGATTCACAGCTGAGTGTAAAGCTTCTGGGATAAGACTCAGCACTTCCAAGTCTGATGTCAGGCTCCTCAGTCGGACAAGGGTGGATTGTACCCTTAAGGTTGCAAGAGAGTTCCTGTCCTAGGTGGTGGACTTCAGGTATCTTAAGGTCATGTTCACAAGTGAGGTAAGGCAGGAGTGCCAGCTCCACAAGCAATTCAGTGCGGTATTTTCAGTAATGTGTTCACTGGACTGTTGTGGTGTAAAGAGAACTGAGCCTCAGCAAACTTCACGATTTGACGGTCGATCTGCTTTCGTACCATCAACTACTGCATGTTCACAGGCTTTGAAGAGTGACTGAAAGATCAAGATCACAGTTACAATCTGTTATGAGTTATCACTCAAGAATCCATCCTCATCACTCAAGAAATCATATTTATCACTCAAGAAACCATATTTACCACTTAAGAAACCATATTTACCACTTAAGAAACCATCATCATTACTCAAGAAACCATATCTATCACTCAAGAAACCAAATTTATCACTCAAGAAACCATAGTTATCACTTAAGAAACCATAGTTATCACTTAAGAAACCATCGTCATTACTCAAGAATCCATAGTTATCACTCAAGAAACCTTAGTCATGACTCAAGATACCATAATCCTGACTCAAGAAACCACATTTATCACTCAAGAAATCATCAACAATACTAAAAAAAAACATAGTCATGACTCAAGAAACCATCGACATTACTCAAGAAACCATATTTATCACTTAAGAAACTATTGACATTACTCAAGAAACCATAGTTATGACTTTAACTATCGACATTACTCAAGAAAAAATAGTTATCACTCAAAAAACTATTGCCATTACTCAAGAAACCATAGTTATTACTCAAGAAACTATCGACATTACTCAAAAAAACATATTTATCACTCAAGAAACCATATCTACCTATTAAGAAACCATATTTATCACTTAAGAAACCATATTTATCACTTAAGAAATCCTATTTATCACTCAAGAAACCACATTTATCACTTGAGAAACCACATTTACCACTAAAGAAACCATATCTATCACTTAAGAAACCATAGTTATCACTTAAGAAACCATATGTATCACTTAAGAAACCATAGTTACCACTTAATAAACCATCAACATTACTCAGGAAACCATATTTGTCACTTAAGAAACCATAGTTACCACTTAAGAAACCATCAACATTACGCAAGAAACCATATTTATCACTCAAGAAACCATATTTATCACTCAAGAAACCATCTTTATCACTTAAGAAACCATATTTATCACTCAAGAAACCATATTTATCACTTAAGAAACCATATTTATCACTCAAGAAATCATATTTATCACTTACGAAATCATATTTATCACTCAAGAAACCATATTTATCACTCACGAAACCATATTTATCACTCAAGAAACCATCGACATTACTCAAGAAACCATAGTTATCACTTAAAATAACATTGACATTACTCAAGAAACCATTGTTACTACTTAAACTATTGACATTACTCAAGAAACCATAGTTATTACTTAAACTATTGACATTATTCAAGAAACCATAGTTATTACTTAAACTATAGACATTACTCAAGAAACCATAGGTATTACTTTAACTATTGAAATTACTCCAGAAACCATAGGTATTACTTTAACTATTGACATTACTCAAGAAAACATGTTTATCACTTAAACTATCGACGTTACTGAAGAAATCATATTTATCAGTCAAGAAACTATTGACATTACTCAAGAAACCATATTTATCACTTAAAAAAACATTGCCAATATTCAAGAAACCATACTCATGACTCAAGAAACCATATTTATCACTCAAGAAACCATCGTCATTACTCAAGAAACCATCGTTATGACTTAAGAAACCATCGTCATTACTCCAGAAACCACAGTTATTACTCAAAAAAACATCGCCATTACTCAAGAAGCCATAGTTTTTACTTAAGGAACCATATTTATCACTTAAGAAACCATCGCCAATACTCAAGAAACCATAGTCATGACTCAAAAAAACATAATTATCACTTAAGAAACCAAAGACATCAGTCAAGAAACCATATTTATCACTTAAGAAACCATCACCAATACTCAAGAAACCATAGTCATGACTCAAGAAACCATCGACATTACTCAAGAAATCATATTTATCATTTAAGAAACTATCGACATTACTCAAGAAACCATAGTTATTGCTTAAACTATCAACATTGCTTAAGAAACCATATTTATCAGTCAAGAAACTATTGACATTACTTAAGAAACCATAGTTATCACTTAAGAAACCATCGAAATTACTTAAGAAACCATAGTTATCACTAAAGAAACCATCGACATTACTCAAGAAACTATAGTTATCACTCAAGAAACCATCGACATTACTCAAGAAACCATAGTTATCACTTAGGAAACCATCGACATTACTCAAGAAACCATAGTTATCACTTAGGAAACCATTGACATTACTCAAGAAACCATAGTTATTGCTTAAACTATCAACATTGCTTAAGAAACCATATTTATCAGTCAAGAAACTATTGACATTACTTAAGAAACCATAGTTATCACTTAAGAAACCATCGAAATTACTTAAGAAACCATAGTTATCACTTAAGAAACCATCGACATTACTCAAGAAACTATAGTTATCACTCAAGAAACCATCGACATTACTCAAGAAACCATAGTTATCACTTAGGAAACCATCGACATTACTCAAGAAACCATAGTTATCACTTAGGAAACCATTGACATTACTCAAGAAACCATAGTTATTGCTTAAGCTATCGACGTTGCTTAAGAAACCATATTTATGAGTCAAGAAACTATTGACATTACTTAAGAAACTATAGTTATTACTTAAACTATTGACATTACTCAAGAAACCATAGTTATCACTTAAGAAACCATCGACATTACTCAAGAAACCATAGTTATTAGTTAAACTATTGACATTACTCAAGAAACCATAGTTATTACCAAAACTATTGACATTACTCAAGAAACCATAGTTATTACTTAAACTATTGACATTACTCAAGAAACCATAGTTATTACTTAAACTATTGCCATTACTCAATAAACCATAGTTATTACTTAAACTATTGACATTACTCAATAAACCATAGTTATTACTTAAAACTATTGACATTATTCAAGAAACCATCGTTATTATTTAAAATATTGACATTACTCAAGAAACCAGTTATAACTTAAACTATTGACATTACTGAAGAAATCATATTTATCACTCAAGAAACTATTGACATTACTCAAGAAACCATATTCATCACTTAAAAAAACATTGCCAATATTCAAGAAACCATACTCATGACTCAAGAAACCATATTTATCACTCAAGAAACCATCGTCATTACTCAAGAATCCATCGTTATGACTTAAGAAACCATCGTCATTACTCCAGAAACCACAGTTATTACTCAAAAAAACATCGCCATTACTCAAGAAGCCATAGTTTTTACTTAAGGAACCATATTTATCACTTAAAAAACCATCACCAATACTCAAGAAACCATAGACCAGACTCAAAAAAACATATTTATCACTCAAGAAACCAAAGACATCAGTCAAGAAACCATATTTATCACTTAAGAAACCATCACCAATACTCAAGAAACCATAGTCATGACTCAAGAAACCATCGACATTACTCAAGAAACCATATTTATCATTTAAGAAACTATCGACATTACTCAAGAAACCATAGTTATTGCTTAAACTATCGACATTGCTTAAGAAACCATATTTATCAGTCAAGAAACTATTGACATTACTTAAGAAACCATAGTTATCACTTAAGAAACCATCGAAAATACTTAAGAAACCATAGTTATCACTTAAGAAACCATCGACATTACTCAAGAAACCATAGTTATCACTCAAGAAACCATCGACATTACTCAAGAAACAATAGTTATCACTTAGGAAACCATCGACATTACTCAAGAAACCATAGTTATCACTTAGGAAACCATTGACATTACTCAAGAAACCATAGTTATCACTTAGGAAACCATCGACATTACTCAAGAAACCATAGTTATCACTTAGGAAACCATTGACATTACTCAAGAAACCATAGTTATTGCTTAAACTATCGATATTGCTTAAGAAACCATATTTATCAGTCAAGAAACTATTGACATTACTTAAGAAACCATAGTTATTACTTAAGAAACCATCGACATTACTCAAGAAACCATAGTTATTACTTAAACTATTGACATTACTCAAGAAACCATAGTTATTACTTAAACTACTGCCATTACTCAATAAACCATAGTTATTAATTAAACTATTGACATTACTCAAGAAACCATCGTTATTATTCAAAACATTGACATTACTCAAGAAACCATTGTTATAACTTAAACTATTGACATGTCTCAAGAATCCCTCGTTATCACTCAAGAAACTATTGACATTACTCAAGAAACCATTGTTATTACTTAAGAATGTCATGTCTGTGTGATCATGTTTTGTTTTAGTAATGTTCGGTTTTATTTTTGGACTTTTTGTGCACTTTTGTTTTGTTTTGTCACCATAGTTACCCATTAGTTTCACCTGTCATGTCACGCACCTGTTTTGAGTCACGCACCTGTTGTTAATCATGTCTGTGTTATTTAAGCTTTTCATTTTCTGTTGTTCGTCCTGGTGTCATATCCTTTCTAACCCTGCTATCCTCTCGTTTCAAGCCCTGTTCACGGTCCCATTCCACAGTAAGTGTTTTGTTATTTCGTGTTCAGTTTCTGCCTTTGTGCAAGTTTTGTTTTCATTCGCCAAGTTTTTTTTACCTCCACCATTGTGCGCGCTTTTCGTTTATTCCTTTTTTGATAGTAATAAATAAATCATGTACCCACCTTCAAGCCATGTCCGATCCAAATTCTCTTGCATCTTGGGAAAACAAAAACTCCATAGTCCAAGTCTTGACAAAGAAACTATTAACATTACTCAAGAAACCATCTTTATTACTTAAGAAACTATTGACATTACTCAAGAAACCATCTTTATTACTTAAGAAACTATCGACATTACTCAAGAAACCATAGTTATCACTCAAGAAACCATCGACATTACTCAAGAAACCATAGTTATCACTTAGGAAACCATCGACATTACTCAAGAAACCATATTTATCACTCAGGAAACCATCGACGTTACTCAAGAAACCATAGTTATCACTTAGGAAACCATCGACATTACTCAAGAAACCATAGTTATTGCTTAAACTATCGACATTGCTTAAGAAACCATATTTATCAGTCAAGAAACTATTGACATTACTTAAGAAACCATAGTTATCACTTAAGAAACCATCGACATTACTCAAGAAACCATAGTTATTACTTAAAGTACTGCCATTACTCAATAAACCATAGTTATTACTTAAAACTATTGACATTACTCAAGAAACCATCGTTATTAGTTAAAACATTTACTTTATTCAAGAAACCATTGTTATTACTTAAACTATTGACATTTATCAAGAAACCACCGTTATCACTCACGAAACTATTGACATTACTCAAGAAACCATTGTTATTACTTAAGAAACCATCGACATTACTCAAGAAACCATCTTTATTACTTAAGACACTATTAACATTACTCAAGAAACCATCTTTATTACTTAAGAAACCATCGACATTACTCAAGAAACCATCTTTATTACTTAAGAAACCATCGACATTACTCAAGTCCTTTGCAGCTTTGACAACCGAGACCTTCTATGAAAGTTAGGACCAACTTTTGGTAAAACAATTCCAATTGAGGATGGAATCACACGTAAAGTAGGTGGTACTACTGTAATTCTTAAATTGTAGTTGAATTGAAACACTAATTATGAAATATATTTGATTTGACTCCTCTAGAATACTTCAATATAAATCTATATTATGATATAAAGGGTAGATGACGATATGAATCGAGTGGCCACAAAGTTCTTGTAGAAAGGTCTTACGTGATGCTGTTCTGGTGAAGCGTGCCCAACTCGTTGCTGCTGTCGTCGTCAGTCGCCTTCTTGTCCAAGTTCCTGAAGTGCTGCATTGCTGAAACGCCACTTTTGGTAGACTGTTTTGGAATGTCTAGCTTCTTGACAAACTCCAGAGCACCTGCTCCTTTGTAGGAGAACTGGTAAGGACAGCAGTCATGCCCCTGATGGACACATACGTTGACTTGTTAGTCTGCAAGACAGACTCTAGTCCACAATGGACTCCATTTCAATTGGTCTGGGCCTAAGTGTAGTTGTACGACTCGTGTGAAGTATGTGTGAGTACTTGTAAGACTCGTGTGAAGTATATGTGAGTACTTGTAAGACTCGTGTGAAGTATGTGTGAGTACTTGTAAGACTCGTGTGAAGTATGTGTGAGTGCTTGTAAGACTCGTGTGAAGTATGTGTGAGTACTTGTAAGACTCGTGTGAAGTATGTGTGGGTACTTGTAAGACTCGTGCGAAGTATATGTGAGTGCTTGTAAGACTCGTGTGAAGTATGTGTGAGTACTTGTAAGACTTGTGTGAAGTATGTGTGAGTGCTTGTAAGACTCGTGTGAAGTATGTGTGAGTACTTGTATGACTCGTGTGAAGTATATGTGAGTACTTGTAAGACTCGTGTGAAGTATGTGTGAGTACTTGTAAGCTCGTGTGAAGTATATGTGAGTACTTGTAAGACTCGTGTGAAGTATGTGTGAGTACTTGTAAGCTCGTGTGAAGTATATGTGAGTACTTGTAAGACTCGTGTGAAGTATGTGTGAGTGCTTGTAAGACTCGTGTGAAGTATGTGTGAGTACTTGTAAGACTCGTGTGAAGTATGTGTGAGTACTTGTAAGACTCGTGTGAAGTATGTGTGAGTACTTGTAAGACTCGTGTGAAGTATGTGTGGGTACTTGTAAGACTCGTGCGAAGTATATGTGAGTGCTTGTAAGACTCGTGTGAAGTATGTGTGAGTACTTGTAAGACTTGTGTGAAGTATGTGTGAGTGCTTGTAAGACTCGTGTGAAGTATGTGTGAGTACTTGTATGACTCGTGTGAAGTATATGTGAGTACTTGTAAGACTCGTGTGAAGTATGTGTGAGTACTTGTAAGCTCTTGTGAAGTATATGTGAGTACTTGTAAGACTCGTGTGAAGTATGTGTGAGTACACACACACACACACACACACACACACACACACACACACACACACACACACACACACGCACACACACACACACACACACTAACTTGTTCACCGGTCCATATATGGACAGTACGTTTCCTTGTTGATGTCTCAAGAAAGGTAGAAATACAGGAACACACACACACACACACACACACACACACACACACACACACACACACACACACACACACACACACACACACACGCGCGCGCACACAAGCACACACACGTACTTACAGCAGCAACAATGTGGGTGGGGCCTACATAGAGGATGCTGAGCAGTGGAAGAGTGTTTAAAGTCAGCTGACTGGTCCTGTGAAGAAGTGAGGAAACATTAAAAAGAGTAAAGCTGTATTTGATGGTAAGGAGCACATTGAAGATGTAGTGGACTATTGAAGTGACATCAACCACGTACTCCTTGTTCCTGGTGGCATCGGCCACACTGATGCTGCTGTTGTGAGCCACCCAGGCCAGCTGGTCCCCACTTGGGGAGAAAGACACGCTGTGCACCCATCCCCCACAGTCCTTCTTCTCCAGCATCATCTCCCCAAAAGGCATCTTGGAACCCCAAGAACTCGGTCCTGGTTTGTCCTCGATGTCTTTGATGTAGGTGGAGAAGATCCTACAAGTTGGAAGAGTTTCACTGCTTCGTCTACAAACCAACTTACATATATATATATATATATATATATATTTACATATAAATAAATATATATATATATATATATATATATATATATATAAACACACATATAAACATACATATATATATATATTTTTATATATATATATATATATATATATACATATATATATATATACATATATAAATATATAAATACATTCATATAGTATGTACATTCATATACACATGTATACATACACGTATACAAAACCCCAAAAGCAGTGTAGTTGTCAACTTGTGTAAATGGTAAATAAAAAGAGAACACAATGATTGAACTTATATTCAATTGAATAGACTGCATAGACAAGATATTTCATGTTCACACTGAGAAACTTTGTTATGTTTTGCAAATATTAGCTCATTTGGAATTTGATGCCTGAAACATGTTTTTAAAAAAAGCTGGCACAAGTGGCAAAAAAGACTGAGAAAGTTGAAGAATGCTCATCAAACACATATTTGGAACATCTCATGATTGGGTATAAAAGCAGCTTCCATGAAATGCTCAGTCATTCACAAACAAGGACGGGGCGAGGGTCACCACTTTGTCAACAAATGCCTGAGCAAATTGTTTAAGAACAACATTTCTCAACCAGCTATTGCAAGTAATTTAGGGATTTCACCATCTACGCTCCGTAATATCATCAAAAGGTTCAGAGAATCTGGAGAAATCACTGCACGTAAGCCATGATATTACGGACCTTCGATCCCTCAGGTGGTACTGCATCAAAAAGCCACAACAGTGTGTAAAGGATATCACCACATGGGCTCAGGAACATTTAAGGAAACCACTATCAGTAACTACAATTGGTCGCTACATCTATAAGTGCAAGTTAAAACTCTACTATGCAGAGCCAAAGCCATTTATCAACAACACCCAGAAACGCTTCGCTGGGCCCGAGCTCATCTAAGATGGACTGATGCAAAGTGGAAAAGTGTTCTTAAAGTTAAAGTTAAAGTACCAATGATAGTCACACACACACTAGGTGTGGTGATTTTTTTCCTCTGCCTTTGACCCATCCCCTTGATCACTCCCTGGGAAGTGAGGGGAGCAGTGGGCAGCAGCCCGGGAATCATTTTTGGTGAATTAACCCCCAATTCCATCCCTTAATGCTGAGTGTCAAGCAGGGAGGTAATGGGTCCCATTTTTATAGTCTTTGGTATGACTCGGCCGGGGTTTGAACTCGCGACCTACCGATCTCAGGGCGGACACTCTAACCACTTCTGTGGTCTGACGAGTGCACACTTCAAATTGTTTTTGGAAACTGTGGACGTCGTGTCCTCTGGACCAAAGAGGAAAAGAACAATCCGGACTGTTCCAGGCGCAAAATGTAAAAGCCAGCATCTGTGATGGTATGGGGGTGTATTAGTGCCCAAAACATGGGTAACTTACACATCTGTGAAGGCACCATTAATGCTGAAAGGTACATACAGCTTTTGGAGCAACATATGTTGCCATCAAAGCAACATTATCATGGACGCCCCTGCTTATTTCAGCAAGACAATGCCAAGCCACGTGTTACAACAGCGTGGCTTCATAGTAAAAGAGTGTGGGTACTAGACTGGCCTGCCTGTAGTCCAGACCTGTCTCCCATTGAAAATGTGTGGTGCAATATGAAGGCTAGAATAGCAGAAGGGAGACTGTTGAACAACTTAAGCTGTACATCAAGCAAGAATGGGAAATAATTCCACTTCAAAAATGTGTCTCCTCAGTTCCCAAACCTTTACTGAGTGTTGTTAAAAGGAAAGTACATGTAACACAGTGGTAAAAATGCCCCTCTGACAACTTTTTTGATATGTGTTGCTGCCATCAAATTCTAAGTTCATGATTATTTGCAAAAAAAAAGAAGTTTCTCATTGCGAACATGAAATATCTTGTCTTTCCAGTCTATTCAATTGAATATAAGTTGAAAAGGATTTGCAAATCATTGTATTCTCTATTTATTTACCATTTCCACAATGTGACAACTTCACTGCTTTTGGGTTTTGTACATATATACATACATACTGTATAAACATATATACACATATAAATACATCTACACATACATACATACACATATATAAACATGCATATATATGTATACATACACACACACACACACACACATTTTATATATATATGTATATATGTATATTGTGGGCACCCAAACATTTTGATACAAAGCAAATTGGGGGGTTGTTTACAGCCGCAGGGACATAAAATACAACTTCATATCAACATTTCTGCAGAAAACTCAAATTTTATCAAACATTTGCTTGTTTTCAGTTTTTATTTTGCTGTGTTGTTAAGACTTCATACTTTCCAACATAATCATCATCCCATCAAAAATTAAATAAGTAAAGAATAAAATAATGAAATCAGAGAAAAATAAAATAGGAGAAGAATAAAGTATTATTTACCTGCAGTGAATGTCTGCAGTGCCAGCAGTAAGAAAATAATATTATTATGATTCAGAAAATCATAAAATAATAGAAGAATGATATAAGAAAATATTAAAATAAGTAAAGAATGAAATAAGAAAAGAATAAAGTAATATTTACCTGCAGTGAAAGTCTGCAGAGCCAGCAGCAAGAAGAGTATTATCATTTATCATGGTTGTTATCATTAAGAAAAGACTAAAATAAGTAAAGAATGAAAGAATAAAATAAGGAAATAAGGAAGTAATATTTACCTGCAGTGAAGGTCTGCAGAGCCAGCAGCGAACAGAATATTATTATTAAGAAAAGAATAAGAGATTGACATCATAGAAAAATGTAATAATACAATAAGTAAAGAATGAAATGAGAGAAAAACACAAGAATAAAATAGGAGAAGAATAAAGTAATAATAGTTACCTGCAGTGGAGGTCTGCAGAGCCAGCAGCAAGCAGGATATTGTTTGGATGCCAATCCAGGCTGAGGACGGTGGAGCGAATGTTCTTCTTGATGTGTTTACTCAGCCACCTGGTGGTCATCAATATTGTAGTACTTTACATATATATACTACAGTTTTACAATACTAGTACTTTACAGTATCAACTCCTTACTCAGCCACCTGGTGGTCATCAATATTGTAATACTTTACTTTTTATATATATATATATATATATATATATATATATATATATATATATATATATATATATATATATATATATATATATATATATATATATATATATATATATACAAACATTATATATACTACAGTTTTACAATACTGACACTTTACAATAAAATATGTATATATATATATATATATATATATATATATATATACACATATACATATATATACATATTTATATATATATATATATATATATATATATATATATATATATATATATATATATATATATATATATATATATATACACACATAAACATATATACACATACATATATATGTATATACTACAATTTTACAATATTAGTACTTTACAGTAACAACTCCTGCACGCAACTGAAAGAAAATAGTTTTTCCCTATATAGTATAACAACTCATGCAATACTACATATTGTATGTACCACATACAATACTACTAAATGTATACATCACATGCAATATTACATACTGTGTGTGCCAGATGCAATACTACATACTGTATATACTGCATACAATAATACATACTGTATGTACCAGATGTAATACTATACACTGAATATATTGCATACAATACATAGTTTGTGTACCAGATGCAATACTACACACTATATATATTGCATACAATAATACATAGTGTGTGTACCAGATGCAATATTACACACTGAATATACTGCATACAATAATACATAGTGTGTGTACCAGACGCAATACTACACTGAATATACTGCATACAATACATAGTTTGTGTACCAAATGCAATACTACACACTGTATATACTGCATACAATATTACATACAGTGTGAACAGTATGCAAAAAGTACACACTGTATATACTGCATACAATAATACATACTGTATGTACCAGATGCAATACTACACACTGTATATACTGCATACAATATTACATACTGTGTGTACCAGATGCAATACTACACACTGTAAATACTGCATACCATAATACACACTGAATATACTGCATACAATACTACATCATTTGCTTGTGCTGTATGTTTTATAAATGCGTACCAGTCGTTGTCCTTCTCGAAGTAGCAGACGGAGATGAGTCGAGCGCTGCTGCCCAAAGCAAACTTGTTCTCCATAGGTGACCACCTGACACACATAACAGCACTGAGTATATACAACACCTATAATACATTTACATATAATACATATACGCATATAATACATATACACATATAATACATATACACATAAAATACATATACACCTATACATATATACGCATAATACATATACACATAGACAAACTGTATATACTGTATGTATGTGTAAATATATGCGTAGTGTAAATGACCACCTGACATAGGTAACAGCACACATATACAGACATAGACATGTAGACATAGACATATAGACATTGACATGTAGACAGACATATAGAAATAGACATGTAAAGATAGACATATAGACACAGACATAAAGATAGACATATAGACATAGACATATAAAGATAGACATATAGACATAGAGATAGACATACAGACATAGACATACAAAGATAGACATATAGACATAGACAGGTAGACATAGACATATAGACATAGACATATAAAGATAGACATATAGACATAGACATATACAGATAGACAAATAGACATATACATGTAAAGATAGACATATAAAGAGAGACATAAAGACATACACATATACAGATAGACATATAGACATAGACATATAAAGATAGACATAAAGACACACATATACAGATAGACATATAGACATAGACATATAAAGATAGACATATAGACATAGACATATACAGATAGACAAATAGACATATACATGTAAAGATAGACATATAAAGATAGACATAAAGACATACGTATATACAGATAGACATATAGACATAGACATATAAAGATAGACATAAAGACACACATATACAGATAGACATATAGACAGACATATACAGATAGATATATAGACATATAGACACAGACATATAAAGATAGACATATAGACATAGACATATAGACATATAGACATAGACATATAGACATAGACATATAGACATATAGACATAGACATATACGTATAAACATAGACATAGACATATAGACATAGACATATACAGATAGATATATAGACATATAGACACAGACATATAAAGATAGACATATAGACATAGACATATAGACATAGACATATAAACATAGACATATAGACATATAGATATAGACATATAGACATAGACATATAGACATAGACATATAAAGATAGAGGATTACCTGACACAGGTAGCAGCACGGTTAATGCGTACGAGCACCAAGGTGGGTTTCCAGGAGCCGTCCTTCAGAGTCCACACGTAAGCGTTACGGTCCGAGGCGCACGTCACGATGCGATTGGACACAGGTGCCCAATCAATTCCTGAGAATATGATGATGTCATTTAAATCTTCATTATCCCAACAGGTGTGCTGCAGGTGAGTTCCTCCTACCTGTGATTCTTCCACTGTGCTCGTTCAGCTCATGGATTTTACTCCATTCTCTTCCTCTCTTCTCATAAATGTTCACCACGTTGTTGTTGGGACTCACTGCAATCTCTAAAAGTACACATACATACACTTATTACTGTATGCAAGTACACATCAATACACATATTACTGCATGGAAGTACACATAAATACACTTATTACTGCATGGAAGTACACATGAATACACTTATTACTGCATGGAAGTACACATTAATTCCAGTGACGTGCAGTCACTAGAGGCAGGTGAGGCGGGGCCTCACGTGCCATCATGGAAAGAAAAAAAATGTAAAAAGAAAAAAAAATAATTATATTGTTATATGTATCCAGTGATTATACTATAAAGTTATTTTCCATTTAACTTCACCAGTTTTAGATTATTTGTATTCAAAATCGCTGAATTTTCACATTTGCCGTTCAAATACTGAGAAGAGACGGTGCGGTGATCAGCAGCCAGTTGTGGCACATCACTGCGTTGTGCCTCAACATGGATTGCGGACTCGGCTAACTGCTGGTCTGCTGTGCAGTGAGACTGTATTGCTATATGAACTATATTATACATTTCCATAGTTTAGTTAGCTGAGGTATATAATGTACAGTGTATTTTGTCAACAACTGTATGTGTGTAACGTATTTCTTGTGCTGACCAATCATAAAACGGCTGCGAAGACGCACTGGCTGAGGCTCGCAGTAATCCTGCCTCCTGGTGCCGGTTATTGCACCCCCGCCGTAGAACGCAACCCCCGACGGGAGTGCCACACCAACCAAAGCCCACACCCAAACCCTCCACGTGCAAGACCGAACCCACTCAAAAAAGTCACTCAACAAGAAGCCAAAAAGTGCAAAAACAACAATGCTCGCGTTGGAGGAGCCGCAAACAACCGCAGGGCCACAACATTAGGTACACCTGCAGACTGCAGCACGGATTTCATATTTCATTCATTCACAACTCCTCCAACACGAACACCACTGTTCCCACACTTATAAGTAAAGGTAAGACCGTTTTTTTATTAAATGTGCTTTTTTGTGTGCTACAGTTTGTATGTGTAAAGTTAAAGTTAAGTTAAAGTACCAATGATTGTCACACACACACTAGGTGTAATGAAATTTGTCCTCTGCATTTGACCCATTCCCTTGATCACCTCCTGGGAGGTGAGGGGAGCAGTGGGCAGCAGTGGCGCCGCACCCGGGAATAATTTTTGATGATTTAACCCCCAATTCCAACCCTTGATGCTGAGTGCCAAGCAGGGAAGAATGCTGGTATGAGCTTTTAAACATAACCCGTTAACTGCTGCCAATCAAATGGTGAATAAGATACTCTTTAGGGTTCATATGTTTGTAAATCTGACTGTGATGAAGTCAGTGCCTCACCAGTCATGAACCTCACCGCACGTCACTGATTAATACACATATTACTGCAAGTACACATAAATACACTTACTACTGCATGGAAGTAAACATAAATACACGTATTACTGCAAGTACACGTAAATACACTAATTACTACAATCTCTGTAAGTACACATATATACACTTATCACTACATGTAAGTACACATAAATACACTTATCACTGCAATCACTGTAATGACACATAAATATACATTTTACGGCAAGTACACATTAATACACTTATTACTGCATGTAAGTACACATAATTACACTTATCACTGCAAATACACATAAATACACTTATTACTACAATCACTGTAAGTACACATGAATACACTTATTACTACAATCTCTGTAAGGAAGTAAAGATCCCAATCTTTAGGTGTTGAATCACACCTACGCATAAACATATACACATAAATAAATACACCTATATGCATAAACATATATACATAAATAAATACACTTATACGCATAAACATATACACATGAATAAATACACCTATACACATAAACATATACTCATAAATAAATACACCTATACACATAAACATATACACACAAATATATACACTTATACACATAAACATATACTCGTAAATAAATACTCCTATACACATAAACATATACACATAAATAAATAAACATACACACATGAATATATACACTTATACACATAAACATATACTCATAAATAAATACACCTATACACATAGACATATACACACAAACATATACACATGAAACATATACACATAGACATATACACATAAAAAAATACACAAACATATACACATTAAAATATACTCATAAATAAATACACCTATACACATAAACCTATACACGTAGACATATACACATAAACATATACAAATAAACATATACACATAGACATAAACACATAAAGATATACACATAAACATGTACACATTAACATATACTCATAAATAAATACACCTATACACATAGACATACACACATAAACATATACACATAAAGGACCAAGATCTCCAGAAGTGGTGTAATCGAGTACGGAATAAGTGATCACTTGATCATTTTCTGCACACGTAAAATTCAGAACTCTGTATCAGATTGTCACAACACAAAAAGATTCAGATTGATGATAAAGTACGCCAACAAAGTTCTAACAGCAGCCCTAGAGAGACTGGACTGGTCAAATGTACTAAATTGCTCATCGGTTGAAAAAGCATAGGCATGCTTCAAATCCAACTTCCTGCATGTATCTGACCAGCTAGCACCCATGACAGCTTCCAGGGTCAAATCCAGAACAGAACCCTGGATCAATGCAGACATAATACAAGCCATGAAACTTAGAAATGACAAACACGATAAGTTCACTAAAAACTGGACTGAACAGCTCCTTAAAGAATACAAAAAGCTAAGACATTAAGTAACTAATATGATCAGGAAGGCCAAATCCAGTTACTTCAACGAAAAAATAGCGGAAATTAAAAATAACCCGCAAAAACTCTGGAAGACGCTGAAACAATTTGGTCACAGCAGTCTCAAAACAATAACCACCAACCTCAATTTGAAAATAAAGGGCTCACTCATCACAGACAAACTGAATGTGGCAAGTTGCTTTAACAGATTTTACTCAACCATCGCTTCCACGTTGGTAAGCAAATTTCCCTCACATTCAGGCCACTACGGTGAACAGCACTTTCAAGACTTTTACAAAAACAAAAGGCCCTGCTGGTATCAGACAAGGACAAGTCACAGGTGGAGAAAATCCTCAGTGCTGAACTCTGTAGAACATGCACCTGGCTCGCTGACAACAAACTATCCATACACTTGGGTAAAACGGAATCCATCCTGTTTGGGTCCCACATAAACCTTAAGAAAGTCAATGACTTCACTATAAAAGTGGGTGACATTGTTATCACCAGGAAAGGAAGGTTCCATTCTAGAGGCTAATCTTTCCTGTGATAAAATGGCAACCAAGGTAATCAAAAAGGTCAACCAACCAACGAGATGTATCTATAGAATCTCCTCTCTGGTCAACAAAAGCACCATGAGGATTCTGGCGGGAACTCTCGTTCAACCCTTTTTCGATTACGCATGCACCTCCTGGTACCCTAGCACCTCCAAAACCCTCAAATCTAAACTCCAAACATCCCAGAACAAGCTAGTCAGATTACTGCCAGACCTCCACCCCAGATCCCACCTCACTCCTACCCACTTCTCCAAAGTGGGCTGGCTCAGGGTGGAGGACAGAGTAAAACAACTTGCACTGAGCCTAGTCTATAAAATCCGCTACACCTCCCTGATACCGAAGTACATGTCAAACTACTTCCATTACGTAAATGACCGCCATAACCACAACACCAGGGGGAGCTCCACTAACCACGTTAAACCCAGATTCCGAACTAACAAAGGTCGTAACTCATTCTCTTTCTATGCCACATCAATGTGAAATGCGCTCCCAACAGGTGTAAAAGAAAGTGCATCTCTATCCTCCTTCAAAACCGCAATAAAAGTTCACCTCCAGGCAGCTACAACCCTAAACTAACACCCTCCCCGGATTGTTAATAATAAAATGTAAACAATCAAATGCAGATACTTTTTCTTATGCCTTCTGATCTCTCTCTCTCTCTCTCTCTCTCTCGCTCTCTCTCTCTCTCTCTCTCTCTCTCTCTCTCTCTCTCTCTCTCTCACTCTCTCACTCTCTCTCTGCCCACTACTTGCTGTCCATATCCTACCAAGTCAGACCTACACTGTTCCAATATCCATTTCTCTGTTCTCAATTGTTGATGACTGATGATAACAAGTACTGTGGAATGGTTATGCTGGACCTTCAAAAGGCATTCCACACAGTTAACCACTCAACACTGTTAAACAAGTTGAGGGCAATCGCTTTTGACAGCGCAGCCACAAACTGGATGAAATCTTACCTTGAGGATAGAGAACAGGTGGTCGAGGTGAACGGATCACTGTCCTCTCCCCTCAAGGTGAGCTGTGGTGTCCCACAGGGGAGCATTCTGGGACCATTGTTATTCTTGATTTACATTAACGACATGACATCAGCATGTAACATCAAGTTCTTCCTATTCGCGGACGATTCTGCGATCCTGGCCTCGGACAGGGACAAATTGAAGGTTGAAAGTGCACTCAGCACCGAACTAAGTAATCTCTGTCTCTGGCTTTCTGATAACAAACTGTCACTACACCTGGGTAAAACAGAGTCCATCCTATTTGGGTCCAAGCACAACTTAGCTAAATCCTTGGGTTTTACGATTAAAGCAGGTGATACCATAATCACCAGCAAAGACAAGTTTATTTACCTAGGTTGTATATTGGACAACACACTCTCGGGTGAAAAAATGGCATTAAAAGCAATCACCAAGATCAATAATAAAACTGGATTTTTGGGCAGGATTTATTAGGGTTTGTAGCTTAGAATTCAATCCCCGTTTCCATATGAGTTGGGAAATTGTGTTAGATGTAAATATAAACGGAATACAATGATTTGCAAATCATTTTCAACCCATATTCAGTTGAATATGCTACAAAGGCATGATATTTGATGTTCAAACTCATCAACTTTTTTATTTTTTGCAAATAATAATTAACTTAGAATTTTATGGCTGCAACACGTGCCAAAGTAATTGGGAAAGGGCATGTTCACCACTGTGTTACATGGCCTTTCCTTTTAACAACACTCAGTAAACATTTGGGAACTGAGGAGACACATTTTTTAAGCTTCTCAGGTGGAATTCTTTCCCATTCTTGCTTGATGTACAGCTTAAGTTGTTCAACAGTCCGGGGGTCTTCGTTGGGGTATTTTAGGCTTCATAATGCGCTACACATTTTCAATGGGAGACAGGTCTGGACTACAGGCAGGCCAGTCTACTACCCGCACTCTTTTACTATGAAGCCACGTTGATGTAACACGTGGCTTGGCATTGTCTTGCAGAAATAAGCAGGGGCGTCCATGGTAACGTTGCTTGGATGGCAACATATGTTGCTCCAAAGCCTGTATGTACCTTTCAGCATTAATGGCACCTTCACAGATGTGTAAGTTACCCATGTCTTGGGCAATAATACACCCCCATACCATCACACATGCTGGCTTTTCAACTTTGCGCCTATAACAATCCGGATGGTTCATTTCCTCTTTGGTCCAGAGGACACGATGTCCACAGTTTCCAAAAACAATTTGAAATGGGGACTCGTCAGACCACAGAACAATTTTCCACTTTGAATCAGTCCATCTTAGATGAGCTCAGGCCCAGCGAAGCCGACAGCGTTTCTGGGTGTTGTTGATAAACGGTTTTCGCCTTGCAGAGGAGAGTTTTAACTTGCACTTACAGATTTAGCAACCAACTGTAGTTACTGACAGTGGGTTTCTGAAGTGTTTCTGAGCCTATGTGGTGATATCCTTTACACACTGATGTCGCTTGTTGATGCAGTACAGCCTGAGGGATCGAAGGTCACGGGCTTAGCTGCTTACGTGCAATGATTTCTCCAGATACTCTGAACCCTTTGATGATTTTACGGACCGTAGGTGGTGAAATCCCTAAATTCCTTGCAATAGCTGGTTGAGAAAGGTTTTTCTTAAACTGTTCAACAATTTGGTCACGCATTTGTTGACAAAGTGGTTACCTTCGCCCCATCCTTGTTTGTGAATGACTGAGCATTTCATGGAATCTACTTTTATACCCAATCATGGCACCCACCTGTTCCCAATTTGCCTGTTCAACCTGTGGGATGTTCCAAATAAGTGTTTGATGAGCATTTCTCAACTTTATCAGTATTTATTGCCACCTTTCCCAACTTCTTTGTCACGTGTTGCTGGCATCAAATTCTAAAGTTAATGATTATTTGCAAAAAAAAAAAATGTTTATCAGTTTGAACATCAAATATGTTGTTTTTGTAGCATATTCAACTGAATATGGGTTGAAAATGTTTTGCAAATCATTGTATTCCGTTTATATTTACATCTAACACAATTTCCCAACTCATATGGAAACGGGGTTTGTAGATAAAGTGTAGTCCTCCTGGTCCTGCTGTTCAGAAATGTCCCAGTTTGTTCTTTCAAAGCAATCCTGGAGCTGCTGAGAGGCGCCCTCAGGCCATATTTTAACAGTTTTAGTTGTCGGGGGAGCACTTTTCCTGAGGGGCGTGTATGCTGAGATTAACAACACTGACAGGTGGCCGGACTGGACCAGGTGTGGTAGTGGCTTAGCCCTGTAGCTACTCTTGATATTAAAGTATGCCTTGTCCAGAGTGTTTTTTCCCCTAGTTGCACATTTAATGTGTTGGTGGAATTTAGGGAGCACAGTTTTCAGTTTTGCATGATTAAAGTCCCCAGCAATGATGTGCACCGCCTCAGGATATGCGCTTTGTTGACTGCTAATGAAGCTATGTAACACCCTGAAGGCCGTATTAGCATTAGCTGTTGGTGATATGTAAACAGCCGTTTGCATGACAACATTAAACTCCCGTGGAAGGTAGATGGGTCTGCATTTCACAGTAACATACTCCAAATCTGATGAGCAGTGACTGGTAACAGTCTTGGTGTTGGTGCACCAGCTGTTGTTGACGTCGATGCATAGCCCCCCTCCTCTGCTCTTATCGGAGTCTTTGGTGCTGTCATGCCAATGTGTTGTGTGGCCCACTAGCTCGATAGCCCTCTCCGTGATGAGCAGAATGCAACTGTCCCTGACGATCTTATTTGTCGCAATCTGCAGCTTCAGCTCATCCAGATTGTTGGGGAGGGATCTTGCATTTGATAAAAAAGAAATGCTGGGAAGCGATGGTTTGAATGGCAGCTTGCGGAGTCTAGCTAGCACACCAGCTCTGCAGCCCCGTTTTTGTTTCCTGTCCCTCCGCCTCCTTCTCCTGGGAAATGTAATCCACGGAGAGCCCGGTGGCCTGGCTATGTCCGCCGGTATCTCGTGTAAGCGTAGAAACTCAGCTGTGACGTCTTGCTCACTCCGTAGTCCCAATTTTAGAAGTTCGGGTCGACTGTAGATGTTAGTCGCCCGGCATAATGTGGACAGACACACACACCATACAAGCAAAAATATAAAAAAAACTTGCACCAAAAAAAGAGAGCTCTGAACCGCTGCGTCTATTCGTGTAACCATCTTGCCATATAAGAACACACAATGCTTTGCCAAGTCAGCGAGGTATATATTGTTTTTCAAATCACCTGACATGTATACCGTGTATATGTACATCATTTATCCATTTTTTAAACATATTTTTTTATATACATGTTACAGGTTATATATCTTGTATTATTGAATGTATCAAATGTGATGAATATTTAATGGGACACAATGGAAACAAGCCTTTTGGCTTTTTGTGCCATCCATTTGACTTTTTAACGCATTACATGGATTCAATTCTTTAAGATGTCAATAAACTTCTCAATCAATTAATAAACACAGCACTTAGTGTTGAGTGGGGTCTTCAGGTGGGCACCCCCCCTTCATTGGTGTGTTTGTTGATAGGCCCACGACACCTCCGGAGGACATCTGGCATCCCCCCCCCTATATATATATATATATATGTGTGTCTGTATATATATATATATATATATATATATATATATATATATATATATATATATATATATATATATATATATATATATATATATATACTGTATGTCTATGTGTATATATATGGATGTATCCTTCTTGTGCACTCTGTCAAACCCCTGCAACACTGAGTCACATCCTCAAAACCAGTTTGTCTCAAGGCCACTACACTTGGAGGCAAAAGCAGGTCCTAAGACAACTGGCCATCTCCCTGGAAGAAAGGAGAAATATCTACAAGTCCCTCCCTCCCTCCCCCAGTTATAGTCACTCAATCCCCAGTCCCTTCTTAAGAGCAGGACAACTCCCAGCAAAACCATCTGCAACATTGGAGGCAACCCTTCTGGAAAACGCAGGTGGATTTAGACCAGAAACTCATCTTCCCGCCAGAGATCATTACAACCAGCTTCAGGCCGGACCTGGTCTTGTGGTCAACCCCGCAGAAGACTGTGTTCTTTGTGGAATGAACTCTTGGGAAGCAGCAGTTGGTGAAGTAAACAACTGAGGTATGTGGACATAGTGGTGGTCAAAAGTGTACATACACTTGTAAAGAACATAATGTCATGGCTGTCTTGAGTTTCCAATCATTTCTACAACTCTTATTTTTTTGTGATAGAGTGATTGGAGCACATACTTGTTGGTCACAAAAAACATTCATGAAGTTTGCTTCTTTTATGAATTTATTATGGGTCTACTGAAAATGTGAGCAAATCTGCTGGGTCAAAAGTATACATACAGCAATGTTAATATTTGCTTACATGTCCCTTGGCAAGTTTCACTGCAATAAGGCGCTTTTGGTAGCCATCCACAAGCTTCTGCTTGGATTTTTGACCACTCACCTCACCTTTTCTCCTCCAAACATATTGCTGGCTATTGTGGCCAAACAGCTAAATTTTTGTTTCATCTGACCACAGAACTTTCCTCCAGAAGGTCTTATGTTTGTCCATGTGATGTCAGATGAAACAAAAATGGAGCTGTTTGGCCACAATACCCAGTAATATGAGGAGAAAAGGTGAGGCATTTAAAGGCCTACTGAAACCCACTACTACCGACCACGCAGTCTGATAGTTTATATATCAATGATGAAATCTTAACATTGCAACACATGCCAATACGGCCGGGTTAGTTTACTAAAGTGCAATTTTAAATTTCGCACAAAATATCCTGCTGAAAACGTCTCGGTATGATGACGTCAGCGCGTGACGTCACGGATTGTGGAGGACATTTTAGGACAGCATGGTGGCCAGCTATTAAGTCGTCTGTTTTCATCGCAAAATTCCACAGTATTCTGGACATCTGTGTTGGTGAATCTTTTGCAATTTGTTCAATGAACAATGGAGACAGCAAAGAAGAAAGCTGTAGGTGGGAAGCGGTGTATTGCGGCAGGTGTTGTGCTGAATAACGCACCCCTGCTGTAGAATGCACCCCTTGACTGGTGTGCCGGATAACGCAGCCGGTGTTTCATTGTTTACATTCCCGGAAGATGACAGTCAAGCTTTACCATTGGCCTGTGGAGAACTGGGACAACAGAGACTCTTACCAGGAGGACATTGAGTTGGATGCGCAGACGCGGTACCGTGAGTACGCATGCAGCTGTGGCTTCCAAACATTTGATCGCTTGCCCGTACGTGCGTGCCGCTATGTGCATGTCACGTACGTAACTTTGGGGACTTTGGGGAAATATATGTGCTATATGAACTTTGGGGAGGTGAACGGTACTTTGGGCTGTGGGATTGAGTGTGTTTTGCAGGTGTTTGAGTTGTATTGGCGGGTTATATGGACGGGAGGGGGGAGGTGTTTGTTATGCAGTATTCATTTGTGGCATATTAAATATAAGCCTGGTTGTGTTGTGGCTAATAGAGTATATATATGTCTTGTGTTTATTTACTGTTTTAGTCATTCCCAGCTGAATATCAGGTCCCACCCGCCTCTCACAGCATCTTCCCTATCTGAATCGCTCCCACTGCCCTCTAGTCCTTCACTCTCACTTTCCTCATCCACAAATCTTTTATCCTCGCTCAAATTAATGGGGAAATCGTCACTTTCTCGGTCCGAATCGCTCTCGCTGCTGGTGGCCATGATTGTAAACAATGTGCAGATGTGAGGAGCTCCACAACCTGTGACGTCACGCTACTCATCTGCTACTTTCGGTACAGGCAAGGCTTTTTTATCAGCGACCAAAAGTTGCAAACTTTATCGTCGATGTTCTCTACTAAATCCTTTCAGCAAAAATATGGCAATATCGCGAAATGATCAAGTATGACACAAAGAATGGACTTGCTATCTCCGTTTAAATAAGAAAATCGCATTTCAGTAGGCCTTTAATCCCAGGAACACCATGCCCACCGTCAAGCATGGTGGTGGTAGTATTATGCTCTGGGCCTGTTTTGCTGCTAATGGAACTGGTGTTTTAAATGGGACAATGAAAAAGGAGGATTACCTCCAAATTCTTCAGGACAAGCTAAAATCATCAGCCCAAAGGTTGGGTCTTGGGCGCAGTTGGGTGTTCCAACAGGACAATGACCCCAAACACACGTCAAAAGTGGTAAAGGAATGGCTAAATCAGGCTAGAATGAAGGTTTTAGAATGGCCTTCCCACAGTCCTGACTTAAATGTGTGGACAATGCTGAAGAAACAAGTCCATGTCAAAAAACCAACACATTTAGCAGAACTGCACCAATTTTGTCAAGAGGAGTGATCAAAAATTCAAGCAGGAGCTTGTCAGAAGCTTGTGGATGGCTACCAAAAGTGCCTTATTGCAGTGAAACTTGCCAAGGGACATGTAAGCAAATATTAACATTGCTGTATGTATACTTTTGACCCAGCAGATTTGCTCACATTTTCAGTAGACCCATAATAAATTCATAAAAGAAGCAAACTTCATGAATGTTTTTTGTGACCAACAAGTATGTGCTCCAATCACTCTATCACAAAAAAATAAGAGTTGTAGAAATGATTGGAAACTCAAGACAGCCATGACATTATGTTCTTTACAAGTGTATGTACACTTTTGACCACCACTATGTCCACATACCTCAGTTGTTTACTTCACCAACTGCTGCTTCCCAAGAGTTCATTCCACAAAGAACACAGTCTTCTGCGGGGTTGACCACAAGACCAGGTCCGGCCTGAAGCTGGTTGTAATGATCTCTGGCGGGAAGATGAGTTTCTGGTCTAAATCCACCTGCGTTTTCCAGAAGGGTTGCCTCCAATGTTGCAGATGGTTTTGCTGGGAGTCGTCCTGCTCTTAAGAAGGGACTGGGGATTGAGTGACTATAACTGGGGGAGGGAGGGAGGGACTTGTAGATATTTCTCCTTTCTTCCAGGGAGATGGCAAGTTGTCTTAGGACCTGCTTTTGCCTCCAAGTGTAGTGGCCTTGAGACAAACTGGTTTTGAGGATGTGACTCAGTGTTGCAGGGGTTTGACAGAGTGCACAAGAAGGATACATCCATATATATACACATAGACATACAGTATATATATATATATATATATATATATATATATATATATATATATATATATATATATATATACATACAAATACAGACACACATATATATATATATATATATATATATATATATATATATATATACATATATATATATATATATATATATATATATATACATATACACACACACACATATATATATATATATATATATATATATATACATATACACACACATATATATATATATATATATATACATATACACACACATATATATATATATATATATATATATATATATATACATATACACACACACATATATATATATATATACATACAGTACATATAGACATATACACATAGACATAGACATATATATACAGCACATATAGACATTAATACATAGACATATACATATATATATATATATATATATATATACAGTACATATATATATACACATAGACATTTACATATATATACACAGTACATATATATATATGCACATAGACATATACATATATATACAGTACATATATACATATACACATAGACATATACATATATATATACAGTACATATAGACATATACACAAACATTATACACATTGACTTATACATATATATATATATATATATATATATATACAGTACATATATACAATACATATACACGTAGACATATACACATAGACATATACATATATATACAGTACATATAGACATATACCCAGACATGGTTATTAGAGTAGTTGAAGTGTTTTGATTATATTTTTTATGGTTATTAGAGTAGCTGAAGTGGGATGATGATATTTTTTATGGTTATTAGAGTAGTTGAAGTGTGATGATGATATTATTTTATGGTTATTAGATAAGTTGAAGTGTGATGATGATTATATTATTTAATGGTTATTAGAGTAGTTGAAGTGTGATTTCATACAGCAGTAAAAATGTCTGCGATGATGCGTCAGTAATGCTGTAGTCTCGCGAGAGAGAGCGTACGTGACGCGGGAAAAAAAATAGAATCAAGTGGCACACGCAGCTGCCAAACAATTCTGATTCATTCAGAAAATAAAGCAAATAAAACTTAAATATCAAAATCTGGAGGCACTTGAAGGCTACATCGAAGAGTGCTACGATCGTCTCGTCATGGGGAAACCATCTAAGACGCCAACGTCTAAAAGAAGCCGCCCGGAGGACTCACCTGGCCATGTGTCACCACCGGGCACAAACTTCACCGACATCCTGGATTCCATCGACAAAAGGCTGACTTGTTTGGATGGCCGCCTCGCACTTGTCGAGGTGCTCTACAAGGAATTCCAAGCCATCCGAGAGAGTTTGGAATTCGGACAACAGCAGGTCATTTCTCTCGCCAAGGAGAACGCCGCTCTTCGTGAGTCCGTAAAATCCCTCACCGACGGAGTGACGCAACTCACTCGAGAAAACAGGAGCATGAAGGAGACGATGTTGGACCTCCAGGCGAGAAGCATGAGGGACAATCTGGTCTTCGCGGGAATACCGGAAAAGACCGAGGAAGATCCAGAGGAAACCATCAAGTCCTTCATGGAACACCAGCTCAAGCTTCCAGCGGACACCATCAGGAACATCACCTTCCATCGCGTCCACCGGCTTGGAGCCAAAAAGCCGGAGAACAGGAGGCCGAGACCCATCGTGGCCAAATTCGAACACTTCAAGCAGAAGGAGCGGGTGAGGAACCAGGGCCGAGAGCTGAAAGGATCCAACTTCAGCATCAACGACCAGTTTCCAAAGGAAATTCTCGACAGGCGCCGCCATCTGTTCCCGCTTCGCAAGAAGTTTATCACCGAAGGATGCCGTGCAGTCATCGCGGTGGATAAACTTTTCATCAACGGCCAAATTTACCGTGATCCAGAAGCCACGCCGTGGCTGTATTATTAGCGTCTGAAACACGGTAAATGTTGTATTTTTTGTTTGTTTTGTTATTCCATTATGCTTCAATCCCTCTCTTTTTTCCCCCCCTCTTGCTCACAATACACCTGTGCGTCACATAGCGCTCACGTAAACACCATACGCTCTCTCTCTCTCTTTCTTTCGGTAAACCAACATGTTTACTATTTTACTTTCTTGTTTTCCTTTTTATGTCACTTATTTCACTACCTGTTTAATCCACCACTTTCTTCTTTTCTTTTTATGTTATGCTTTTTGTTTTGTTTTTCTCTTTCTATTTCTCCACCTGTTGTGTGTCCCCTTGTTGTCATCAGCATTTACACTCACAGCTAATACATGCACAACTATACACACTCTGCACACCTACATATATGCATGATAGGTTTACATTTAGATACAGACATGCATTATTTACACATAAAGTACACACATACATCCACACACTTAGTTACAGTGTAGTTTAGTATGTCCACTATACAGTTTGTCACTTGGAATGTGCGTGGTGTCGGGTCAAAGGAAAAAAATATAAAAATTCTTAATCATTTGAAGAGCATGCAAGCAGACATTGCTTTACTACAAGAGACTCACCTCTCCAAGTCCGATACCTCAAAACTGCATTCATCGCAATACCCACACACATACCTTGCTAGTTACAACTCCAAACAGAGAGGCGTAGCCATTCTCATAAGTAGAAAGGTCAACTTTACAGTTCATAACTCCATTACTGACATAGAGGGAAGATACATCATTCTTAATATTTCTGTTGACGGGAGAAACTTATGTATCGCCAACATTTATGGTCCAAATGTTGATGACCCCTCCTTTTTTCACACTTTCTTCTCTTCACTTTCTCCTCACTCAAACCACTGCTTGATTCTAGGAGGGGACCTCAACTTAGTATTTAATCCAAATATAGATCGGTCCAGAGTGACTGGGAGTCACCGTGAGTCTCAGTCAGTGGTAATACTTAAGCAATATATGAAGGATTATGGTCTTTGCGATGCCTGGCGTTCTTATCACCGCACTCTTAGGGAATACACTTATTTTTCTCCAGTTCACCACTCATTCTCTCGCATTGATTACTTTTTAACTAGTAGCTCAATTTTATCTGACATCTCAAACATTCACATCCATCCTATCATCATCAGTGACCATGCACCTGTCTCACTTTCCCTCACCAACAAAACTATCACTGCACCTATCAAACAATGGAGACTTAATACATCATTACTAAAGGACCCAGACTTCCTAAACTATTTTGAGAAAGAATGGACAGATTTTTTTAGATTTTAATGATCAACCAGAAATCACGGCGTGCGTTCTCTAGGAGACGGCAAAAGTAGTTATGCGAGGAAAAATTATTTCTTATTCATCATACAAGAAAAAAAAGGAACGTTTACTAGAGCAGGAACTTGAAAATGAAATAAAAATATTAGAATTAGCTTATGCGAATTCACAACATGATCACACTCTGAACAAACTGAGAAAACTTAAATTAGATTTAAGAGAAATAATTGATAAGAAAAGTCAATTCCTGCTCCAGAGGTTACGCTTAGAAAAATTTGAACATGACAATAAACCAAGCAAATATTTGGCTAACCAACTAAAATTAAACAAAGAAAAAAACTCTATACCATCCATCAAGGATTCAGATGGGAACATTACACACGTTCCTGAGGAAATTAACTCCATCTTTAGAGACTTTTACAGAAACTTGTATACACCCCAGATTGACCCATCTCTTTCAGACATTGAGACATTTCTCAATGGTATAGACTTACCTAAATTGAATACAAGGCAGGTATCAAATTTAGATCTTGCTATTTCTGTAGGCGAACTACACGATGCTCTTCAACAGATGCCAAACAATAAAGCACCAGGGCCTGATGGGTTCCCTGTGGAGTTCTACAAAACATTCTGGTCACTGCTAGCTCCGATATTTACGAAAATGGCTTTAGAGATTAAAGAAAACTCATTCCTTCCTCCAAATATGAACTCTGCCACGATCAGTCTCTTGCTAAAACCTGATAAAGACCCAACACTTCCATCCAGTTACCGGCCAATCTCCCTGATTAATGCTGATCTTAAAATTATCTGCAAAGTATTAGCTCAAAGATTAGAAAAAGTCACTCCATATATAGTACATCCTGATCAAACAGGTTTCATCAAAGAGAGACAATCGTCCAACAATGTTCGCCGTCTACTCAATGTGATAGACTATTCTGTTATTCATAATCTAAAAACAGCTGTTGTTTCATTAGATGCTGAAAAAGCATTTGATAGAGTGAACTGGAATTTTCTTCTAGCTACTCTACAGAAATTTGGATTTGGAGACTCATTTATAGAATGGATTAAGGTCCTATATAGTTTTCCTACAGCTTCGGTTAGAACGAACAGCCAAATATCTCCAAGGTTTAATCTTATGAGGGGCACAAGGCAAGGGTGTCCACTTTCTCCGTCACTGTTTGCTATATTTATTGAACCTCTTGCAACCGCTATTCGACAGCATGCAAATATTAAAGGCATCCATACCGCAACCGTTCATCATAAAATAAGCCTTTATGCTGATGATGTATTACTTTTCTTACAAAATCCACATTCTTCTCTTCAAGATACAATCTCACTTATCAATAAATTCAGTTCTATTTCAGATTACTCCATCAACTGGTCCAAATCTACTGTGTTACCAATTAATTTTGACTTTCAGAGCACCTCATCGATTCCACTGCATAAAGGGAACATTAAATACCTGGGAATCAATATTTCCTCCACATTGTCAGATCTGAATCGCTTGAATTACTCCCCAATCTTAAAATCGATTGAGGATGATCTGGCGCGTTGGAAAACACTGCCAATCTCACTTATGGGAAGGGTTTCTACCGTGAAAATGATGGTCTTGCCTAGGGTTAATTATCTATTTTCAATGATTCCAACCAAACCTTCTCAAATCTGGTTTAAGTCACTAGACTCACACATCAATCAGTTTCTTTGGAAGAGTAAACCAGCACGAATCAGCCTTAAAACTTTACAAAAACCCAAAGAACATGGGGGTCTAGAACTCCCAAACTTTTCCTATTATTTCCTTGCAAATAAACTACAATATATATTAAAATGGATCAATCCCACTTTATTAGATAGTTTATGGTTAGAGATTGAACAATCACTTAGCCAGGAGATCCCAATTTCTAACTTGCCCTTTATTAGCCAAATTCTCCGAAAACACAACTGCTTTAAAAGTATTAATACACGCACTACCTTAACAGCTTGGTGGGAGTTTTTGAAAATAACTGGGTCCCCGCTCACTCCATGCCAATTTACGCCTATTTGGAATAATCCTGATTTTCTTTTAAACAAGAAGCCATTGAACTTTCCAACATGGTATGATAAGGGAGTCGGATGCCTTGGGGATATCATCAATGCAAACAGTTTTATCTCTTTTAAAAGTTTAATAACACAATATGCAATCAATCCTAATAAATTTCTAGAATATATACAAATCAAATCTGTAATCAGCGCAAGATTCAACAAAACAACATGGGAAAGTAATCCTACGACCGTTAAATTCTTCAAAACATCTGCCCCCAAAGCTTTATCCAAATTATATGCTCTCTTATCAAAAATAGATAACACAATAAGTATTCCAACTTCTAAATGGCACTCAGACGTATCAACAAGCTGTGACCCAGAATTCTGGAAACAAATATGCCTCAATACTACTCGTTTGATTAAGAATCCAAATGTACGACTGATTCAGCTCAAAATACTTTACAGAATACATTACACCGGTCTAAGAATGTATAAAATGGGTTTAGCTGACTCTAACATCTGTGTACACTGCTCAGATAATAAGATAGATAATTACTTGCATTCAATGTGGTCCTGTGCTCCCGTGAGTAACTTTTGGCTTGGAGTGTGCGAGAACCTATCATTAGCGTTAGAGATTCCTATTCCCATCTGCCCCGCACTCTGCCTGTTGGGTGATCTCTCCGCAACTGATCTTGATATAAACAAAACATACCTCCTTATAAATGCGTTAGGCATCGCCAAGAAAACTATTCTCATAAATTGGAAATCAAAAAATAATTTATGTATAAACCTTTACAAAAACATTTTATTAGATTATGTAGTTATGGAAAGAATGTCTGCTGAATCAAACCAACAACTGACAGAATTCCGATCTCTTTGGGCACCGCTAATTAATTTTCTGACCTGACTCCCTTGGGGGCCGGGGCTGGGGCTCTGTCCCGGGGGTCTTGCTCCGTGGGTGGGGGGTCCTGGGTGCCGGGGGGGCCGTGTGCCGCGGGGTCGGGTGGGCCTGGGGTGTGTTTCCTGGTTCCGGCCTGGCGGGCCGATCCGTGGGTGGTCTGGTGGCTGGGGGTGGGTGGAGGTGCCTGGGCGGGTGTTGGGGTGCGGGTGGGGCTGTGGGCGGCCGCCTTGGGTTGGTTGGGGGGGCTGTCCCTCCCGTGGGTGGTTGGGCGGGGGGTTGCGCCCGTGGGGCTGGGGTCTTGCCGCTGTCGGGCGGGGGTCGGCTCGTGCCCCTCTGGCTCTGGGTGTCCGTGGGCTTCCTCCTTCCCCTGGGGCGCGGGGCGGGGTCTGCCCGGGGTCGCCCTGCGCTGCGGCTGTGCGGGCCTGCCTGGTGCCGGGTTGGGGGGACTGCTTGCCTCCCTTGTTGGGGCCCCGGCGGTGCTGCCCGACTGCCCTGCGGGAGTCCCCCTCCTGTGTTTTACTCTGCCCTTATTTTTTTATTAATTTTATTTATTTATTTTAATTTATTTTATGTGTATATATATATATATATATATGTATGTATGTGTATGTATGTATATGTATGTATGTATGTATGTATGTATGTATGTGTATGTATATGTATGTATGTGTGTATGTATATATATATATATATATTATTATTATTATTATTATTATTATTATTTTTTTTTTTTTTTTTTTTTAATCTATTTAATATATTTAACTTATTCTGTTAAATTATATATGGGTACGCGTGTATGTGGGTGTGTGTACGTTTGTATATATGTATGGTGAAATCTGTGTGTATGTATGTAGGTACATATGTATGTGTCGCTGCCCCGGTGTGCATTGCTGATCGCGGCGCCGGGTCTGCTGAGGTGCCGTGGCATGCCGGCTGTGGGCGCAGGGCTGGGCCCTTATGGCTTTTTGCCGGATGGGATGCCTGGTGGGTGGTGGGCGGGGGGGGCCTGGACGTGCGGGAGGGGCTGCGGGGTTTGGTGGCGTTGGGCACTGTTGGCGACCAGGCCTCTTGTTTATTTTTATTTATTTTATTTTATTTAAAGGGTTTATTTTTATTTTATTTTTATTTTTTTTATTTTCTTTCTATTTTTTTTTTTAATTTTGTATTTATTTATTTATTTATTTTTGTGTGTGTGTTGTGTATGTATGTGTTTGTGTATATGTGGGCTTATGTATATGTGTGTGGGTGTATTAATGTGTATATATGTGTGGATGTGTATGTTTATATGTATATGCATGCGTGTGTATATGTGTGTATGTGTATGTATATGTATATGCATATATGTATGTGTGTATGTATGTGTATATGAATGTGTAGGTGTGTGCATGGGTGTGGATGTCCAGTGGCTCAATTGGCCTGGCTGTGGATGAGTTGGGGTAGGTGGGTTGGTGGCCTCGGTGGTAGCCGGGGGTGTGCGTTGTTGTGGTTTACGGGGTCGGTCGCTTTTTTGTTTTGGTTTCGGCGGCCGCGGGTGTTTACGCTGCGGACGGGCGGTGGTGGTGATGGTTGCTGCGGTGATACCAGCGGTTGGCATCGCTGTGTTGGGTTGGAGTGGTTGGGGGACTGTGGCTGGTGTCTGTGCGCTTGTGGGGTTGTGGGGCTGGCTGGCGTTGGCTTGCCGGCTGGTTTGGGGGATGGCGGGCGGACGGGATGCATTGGCTTCTTGCCCCGTTGGGGGGCTCCTTCCCCTGGCCGGGACTCGTATGGGCACGTTGCTGTGTGGATGGCCGGGATGCGGTGTTTGCATTGGGCGTGGGGGCTGTGCGGTTTCTCTGCGTTTGGTTGCCGGTATGGGCTCTGCAGGGTTGGGTTGGGGCGGGCGGGGGCTGGCTTTGTTTGGCGGGGGGAGGGGCTCGCGTGGCGTCACGTTAAAGTGGTCTGGTGTGGGTCACGGGCTGTGGCGGGGGGTGGCGGCCTCCTGGCCGTAGTTCCTGGTTGTCGGCCGCGTGGACTGGGGGGATGTCTGGGCCCTCTACTCCTCCTACTTATAGCGCACACAGTCACACATATATAGGACTTTGGGGATTGTCCTGCGGGGAGGCATGGCGGGGGGTTGAGGATGCCTCCAATGGGGCTCCAGTCCTCCTGTCTTGTCCCCTGCTCGTCCATCCCTCAATCTTAGCTGCATATTAGACACTTAGGATTTGGGGGGCTTGGTTTGGTTGGGACCCACCATGACCTTGATGTCCCCCAATTTTAATCGCATTATTAGTTCCCACAAGCATACATATCTCACTCACGCTACAGTACACACATCAATAGGGACTGGAGGTCGGCTGTAACGGCTGACCTCCTAATTTTAACTACACAGTAGACACTCTGGGGGCCTTGTACACATGCATGGGGGGTTTGGGGTTCGGCGCACCCCTCATTGCCTCGTCGGCCGGCGGGGACTGCGGTCTGGTGGCCTGCCAGGCTTTTATTCATTTATTATTGTTATATATATTTTTTTATTTTTAATGTATTTATTATTTTTATTTTTATTATTTACTTATTTTTATTTTATTTTATTTTTTAAATTTATTTTTTTATTTTATTTTATTTTTTTATTTTTTATTTTTTTAATCTTATTATTTATTTGTGTGTGGCGTCGCGCGGGTCTCACTTCCTGTTGGATGGGGTCCGTGCCCGTGTGGCCCGACCTTGCGCTGTGGGGTCTCTGTTGGTGACTTGGTGTGGTGGCGGCGCAGCCCCCGTGTCTGGTCTGGATGCTGTGTCTCGGTTGTTTGGGCGGTGGTGTGTTTGTGCGGGTTTGGGTTGGGGTGGGGGGCCTTTTGGTTGGGGGGGTTGTTGGTGTCTCTTGTTTGCGTGTTGGCGTTCGGGCTGACCGGCGGGCTGGCGCCGGCTGGTCTCCGTGGCCCTGGTGACGTGTGGTTGCTGGTCGCAGTTTTTTTTTGATCGCTTTGATTTGATTGGCTGGTGCTGGCTGTCTGGGGTTATTGCGGCTGCTGTTTCTGCTGCCGTTTGTTTGTGGTGTGGGCGCCCGTGGCTGCTGGGTCTGGTGCAGGGGTGTGGCTGATGTTGTGACTGGTGGCAGCGCGCGCGCGTGATGGCTGTTGGGGCTGACGAACTGTGTATATGTATGTATATGTGTGTGTATGTATGTATGTTTATATATGTGTATGTGTACATATGTGTATGTATAGGTGTACATATGTGTATGTATATGTATATATGTGTATGTGTGGGTATGTATACGTGTATGTGTGTATGTGTATGTATATATGTATGTATGTATGTATATTTCTGGGGGTACGCTCTGGGCCTGCCTGTCAGACGGGGGTCGACGCCTCAGGCTACTGCATCCGAACTGCGTGTCTGGAGCTCCTGGGTCCCGCTGTCCATCCCTTCCGGGTGCCCGTCTTGGTTGGGGCCTGTTGGGCCTAGTCCCTGCGTCTATTGTGGTAGCTTGGTGCTGCAAGGTATTCCGAGGTGCTGCGAGTCGGCCAGTTGCTGGGGTAGTGACCTTGTTTGTCAGCATGTCTGTGATCTTCTTTTAATTCTTTTTTTTTTAAATTAATTAATTAATTAATTTATTTATTTATTTATTTTTTAATATATTTTATTAATATTATTTTTTAATTTTCCCCTCCCTCAGGGGGGGGGCTCGGCGGGGCGGTTGCTGGTTGTTCCATCTCCATCGTTGGGGTCCCTGCGGGTGGGGTGGGTGGTTCCCGTGGCCCTGTGCCTGGGTGGTCCTGCGGCGGCCGGTTTGGGTGGGGTGGCCGGGGGCTGGCCTCGCCGCGCTCTCCGGGGGTGGGGGGTGGGCTCGTGGGGGCCCGGTTGCCGGTGGGGCGGGGGCGGTCTTCCCGTCCGGTTGCGGGGAGTCTCTGGGTCCCTCGGGCGGGGCGTCTCGCCTTTCTGCCCGTGTGGGGTGTGGTCTCTCGCTGGCTTGGGGTCTGGCTGTCCCCTGCTTTTCTCGTGCCCTGTCCTCTGCCGGGTGCGTCTGTCTGCGGCCTGCTGCTGGCCCTTGTGGGCGGTACGGTGGGTCGGGCTCTGGGGTTCCTGTCGCTGGCCGGCTTGGCTGCGTGGGGGCGGTGGTCCCTGGTTCCCTGGGCACCACGCCTCCTGTTTGTGGGTTGGGCTCTCGGGGGTGATGGGGCCGTGCTCTGGCTCCCACGCACTCTGGGAGTCGAATGTATTGTACATGCAAATTCACATATGCTCACATACGTACATAGGTACCTACGCTCCCACATACATACACAAATACAGTACATATTTACCTACCTAATGTTCGTACATCCACACGCACATTCAATATACAAACATACACATACACATACTGTACATATACATTCACTGTACAAACACATATACACATTCTGTACATATACATTCATTGTACAAACACATATACACATTCTGTACATATACAAGTACATATGCATACTTACACTCATGCACATAATCACGTTTCATCAAACATATATTAACGTTGTTGCCCTAGGGTAAACTGGGTGTAACACATGGCACACTGACAAAGCTTAACCTATTGTGACTATAACAATCTACAAGGTTAATGTAGGTTGCTTCTCTTTCTCCCCCTCCATTTTTCTGCATTCTTTCGTATCTCAAGTTATCATTACGTATATGTATTGTTGCATTTAAACAACTGTATTGTTGATAATAAAGGTAAATTATTGGTATTGTTCATTATCAATAGCGCTATTTCTATTGGTATTTGTATTGATCCATTTGTAGTGTAATAATGCTCATTGTCATTTCTGTATTATTTTTTATTTTTCGCTAACTGCTTATTTGCTATTACTTTTACCATCATATTTGTACTGTCATATTTGCTGATGTTGCTCTATTGTTGTTGTTGTTGTTGTTTGCTGTTGTTGTTTTTGTCTCTCTGTCTAATCCCCCTCTTGTCCCCACAATTTCCCCCTCTGTCTTCTTTTTTTTTCTCTTTCTATCCCCTCCTGCTCCGGCCCGGCTGCACTAAATGATAATATAAATACATTTAATAAAGTCAAATACAAATAAGGCAACAAGAGAAGTATCCTACACTTCTCTTTTGTAAAGTAAATCTGAACAGCCGACATGGGCATCTACATCAACTATATGATTTGCCTGAGAAGCTGGACAGGACAAAAAAAAAAAAAAAAAAAAAAAAAAAAAAAAGAGTAGTTGAAGTGTGATGATGATACAATTGTATGGTTATTAGAGTAGTTGATGCGTGATGATGATATTATTTTATGGTTATTAGAGTAGTTGAAGTGCGATGATATTATTTCATGGTTATTAAATGTAGTTGAAGTTTGATGATGATATAATTGTATGGTTATTAGAGTAGTTGAAAAAGTGTGATGATGATATTTTTATGGTTATTAGAGTAGTTGAAGTGTGATGATGATATTATTTAATGGTTATTAGAGTAGTTGAAGTGTGATGATGATATAATTGTTTGGTTATTAGAGTAGTTGATGTGTGATGATGATATTATTTTATGGTTATTAGAGTAGTTGAAGTGCGATTATATTATGTCATGGTTATTAGAGTAGTTGATGTGTAATGATGATGTTATTGTATAGTTATTAGAGTAGTTGGAGTGTGACAATGATATTTTTATGGTTATTAGAGTTGTTGAAGTGTGATGATGATGTTATTTTATGGTTATTAGAGTAGTTAAAGTGTGATGATGATGTTATTTATGGTTATCAGAGTAGTAAAGTGTGATGGTTGTTGTTTTATGGTTATTAGAGTAGTTGAGGTGTGATGATTATATTATTTTTATGGTATTAGAGTAGTTGATGCGTGATGATATTACTTTTATGGTTATTTGAGTAGTTGAGGTGTGATTGCACCTACGTGTTTTGTCCCTGTTCCAGGTGTGGCAGGAGAGCGGCTCCAGTCCAAAGCTGTAACGAGACATGTCTGAACAAAGGTGCAGGAATGCGGCTGCTGCAGGTGAGCTGAGGGCGGAGCACAAGCACAAAGCAAACATGTACTTTTGAGTAAACACCCCGGTATAGACTACATATATTCCTGTATTCTGTACGTGACTCGTACTTCACTTGCTAGATGAAGTACTCTTATCAAGTAGAAGGTGATCGACTTGCAAGCAGGAATAACAAGAATCATATGAAGATGCCCTTGAAAGAAATACTCGCCTGCGTTAGCTGCTTTAGTCCTTAGCTGCTTTAGTCCTTACCTGCTTTAGTCTTTACCTGCTTTAGTCCTTAGCTGATTTAGTCCTTACCTGCTTTAGTCCTTACCTGCTTTAGTCCTTAGCTGCTTTAGTCCTTAGCTGATTTAGTCCTTAGCTGCTTTAGTCCTTAGCTGCTTTAGTCATTAGCTGCTTTAGTCCTTAGGTGCTTTAGTCATTAGCTGCTTTAGTCATTAGCTGCTTTAGTCATTAGCTGCTATAGTCCTTACCTGCTTTAGTCCTTAGCTGCTTTAGTCCTTAGCTGCTTTAGTCCTTAACTGCTTTAGTCATTAGCTGCTTTAGTCGTTAGCTGCTTTAGTCCTTAGCTGCTTTAGTCATTAGCTGCTTTAGTCCTTACCTGCTATAGTCCTTACCTGCTTTAGTCATTAGCTGCTTTAGTCCTTACCTGCTTTAGTCCTTAGCTGCTTTAGTCCTTAGCTGCTTTAGTCATTAGCTGCTTTAGTCCTTGCCTGCTATAGTCCTTACCTGCTTTAGTCATTAGCTGCTTTAGTCCTTAGCTGCTTTAGTCCTTAACTGCTTTAGTCATTAGCTGCTTTAGTCCTTAGCTGTTTTAGTCGTTAGCTGCTTTAGTCGTTAGCTGCTTTAGTCCTTAGCTGCTTTAGTCCTTAACTGCTTTAGTCATTAGCTGCTTTAGTCGTTACCTGCTTTAGTCCTTAGCTGCTTTAGTCATTAGCTGCTTTAGTCCTTACCTGCTTTAGTCCTTAGCTGCTTTAGTCCTTAGCTGCTTTAGTCATTAGCTGCTTTAGTCCTTAGCTGCTTTAGTCATTAGCTGCTTTAGTCCTTAGCTGCTTTAGTCCTTAACTGCTTTAGTCATTAGCTGCTTTAGTCCTTAGCTGCTTTAGTCGTTAGCTGCTTTAGTCGTTAGCTGCTTTAGTCCTTAGCTGCTTTAGTCCTTAACTGCTTTAGTCATTAGCTGCTTTAGTCATTAGCTGCTTTAGTCGTTACCTGCTTTAGTCCTTAGCTGCTTTAGTCCTTACCTGCTTTAGTCATTAGCTGCTTTAGTCCTTACCTGCTTTAGTCCTTACCTGCTTTAGTCCTGAGCTGCTTTAGTCCTTAACTGCTTTAGTCCTTAACTGCTTTAGTCGTTAGCTGCTTTAGTCATTAGCTGCTTTAGTCCTTAGCTGCTTTAGTCATTAGCTGCTTTAGTCCTTAGCTGCTTTAATCTTTACCTGCTTTAGTCATTAGCTGCTTTAGTCCTTACCTGCTTTAGTCCTTAGCTGCTTTAGTCCTTAGCTGCTTTAGTCCTTACCTGCTATAGTCCTTACCTGCTTTAGTCATTAGCTGCTTTAGTCCTTAGCTGCTTTAGTCCTTAGCTGCTTTAGTCATTAGCTGCTTTAGTCCTTACCTGCTTTAGTCATTAGCTGCTTTAGTCGTTAGCTGCTTTAGGCCTTACCTGCTTTAGTCCTTAGCTGCTTTAGTCGTTAGCTGCTTTAGTCCTTACCTGCTTTAGTCCTTAGCTGCTTTAGCCATAAGCTGCTTTAGTCCTTAGCTGCTTTAGTCATTAGCTGCTTTAGTCGTTAGCTGCTTTAGTCCTTAGCTGCTTTAGTCCTTACCTGCTATAGTCCTTACCTGCTTTAGTCATTAGCTGCTTTAGTCGTTAGCTGCTTTAGTCCTTAACTGCTTTAGTCCTTAGCTGCTTTAGTCGTTAGCTGCTTTAGTCCTTACCTGCTTTAGTCCTTAGCTGCTTTAGCCATAAGCTGCTTTAGTCCTTAGCTGCTTTAGTCATTAGCTGCTTTAGTCGTTAGCTGCTTTAGTCCTTAGCTGCTTTAGTCCTTACCTGCTTTAGTCCTTAGCTGCTTTAGTCATTAGCTGCTTTAGTCATTAGCGGCTTTAGTCATTAGCTGCTTTGGTCGTTAGCTGATTTAGTCATTAGCTGCTTTAGTCCTTACCTTCTTTAGTCCTTAGCTGTTTCAGTCGTTAGCTGCTTTAGTCATTAGCTGCTTTAGTCATTAGCTGCTTTAGTCGTTAGCTGTTTTAGTCCTTAGCTGCTTTAGTCATTAGCTGCTTTAGTCCTTACCTGCTATAGTCCTTACCTGCTTTAGTCATTAGCTGCTTTAGTCCTTACCTGCTTTAGTCCTTAGCTGCTTTAGTCCTTAGCTGCTTTAGTCATTAGCTGCTTTAGTCCTTACCTGCTATAGTCCTTACCTGCTTTAGTCATTAGCTGCTTTAGTCCTTAGCTGCTTTAGTCCTTAACTGCTTTAGTCATTAGCTGCTTTAGTCCTTAGCTGCTTTAGTCATTAGCTGCTTTAGTCGTTAGCTGCTTTAGTCCTTAGCTGCTTTAGTCCTTAACTGCTTTAGTCATTAGCTGCTTTAGTCGTTACCTGCTTTAGTCGTTACCTGCTTTAGTCCTTAGCTGCTTTAGTCCTTAGCTGCTTTAGTCATTAGCTGCTTTAGTCATTAGCTGCTTTAGTCCTTACCTGCTTTAGTCCTTACCTGCTTTAGTCCTTAGCTGCTTTAGTCCTTAGCTGCTTTAGTCCTTAACTGCTTTAGTCGTTAGCTGCTTTAGTCCTTAGCTGCTTTAGTCATTAGCTGCTTTAGTCCTTAGCTGCTTTAGTCCTTAACTGCTTTAGTCATTAGCTGCTTTAGTCCTTAGCTGCTTTAGTCGTTAGCTGCTTTAGTCGTTAGCTGCTTTAGTCCTTAACTGCTTTAGTCATTAGCTGCTTTAGTCGTTACCTGCTTTTGTCCTTAGCTGCTTTAGTCCTTACCTGCTTTAGTCATTAGCTGCTTTAGTCAATAGCTGCTTTAGTCCTTACCTGCTTTAGTCCTTAACTGTTTTAGTCCTTAACTGCTTTAGTCGTTAGCTGCTTTAATCATTAGCTGCTTTAGTCCTTAGCTGCTTTAGTCATTAGCTGCTTTAGTCCTTAGCTGCTTTAGTCTTTACCTGCTTTAGTCATTAGCTGCTTTAGTCCTTACCTGCTTTAGTCCTTAGCTGCTTTAGTCTTCAGCTGCTTTAGTCCTTACCTGCTATAGTCCTTACCTGCTTTAGTCATTAGCTGCTTTAGTCCTTAGCTGCTTTAGTCCTTAGCTGCTTTAGTCATTAGCTGCTTTAGTCCTTACCTGCTTTAGTCATTAACTGCTTTAGTCCTTACCTGCTATAGTCCTTACCTGCTATAGTCCTTACCTGCTTTAGTCCTTACCTGCTTTAGTCCTTAGCTGCTTTAGTCGTTAGCTGCTTTAGTCCTTACCTGCTTTAGTCCTTAGCTGCTTTAGTCCTTAGCTGCTTTAGTCATTAGCTGCTTTAGTCGTTAGCTGCTTTAGTCCTTAGCTGCTTT
>NC_084571.2:16310000-16312500 GCF_033978685.3 Nerophis lumbriciformis | reverse complement strand
TCCATCATTCTGTCTAGAAACATAGATACCTGGTTAAGTCACACTTGACTAACTACACTAGAGCAAGCTACACAGGCAATCTGTTAGTCCGGGTGAGGAGTCAGTTAAGCTAGAACTAGCCAGCGCCAGGCTGGAAAATCTTTGCACAGAAAGCATTTTTCCAGAATAATACACAACTCACATCATGTTTTTTCTGTAGTGACTGTGTCAGAAGTGGACATGCATTCTACTGAGGTGGCAAATTATGACGCGTTCAGTGTATCGCAGCACAAAACAAAACATCTGAAGATCCCCGTCATATCAATTCCAAATATGGTGCACTACGCAAAATAAATGCAACATTATTAATATTACTACTACGGATAACTTTAACAAAAAATCCTCAAAACAGTCTACTACCTATAATATGGGCTTTTTAAACATCACATCATTGTCTCCCAAAACGTTATTAGTTAATGAGGTCATCAGAGACAACAATCTTAACGTCATTGGTCTCAGCGAAACCTGGCTCAAACCAGACAAATTTTGCCCGCTTAACGAGGCATCTCCTCCTAACTATACGAATGCGCATATTGCCCGTCCCCTTAAAAGGGGTGGGGGGGTCGCACTAATATACAATGAAAGCCTTAACATTAGCCCTAACCTAAGTAATAAATATAAATCATTTAAAGTGCTTACCATGAGGTCTGTCGCACCGCTGCCTCTCTACCTGGCTGTTATCTACCGCCCCCCTGGGCTCTATTCAGACTTCATCAGTGAATTCTCAGGGATTTTTGCTGATCTAGTGATGCACGCCGACAATATAATTATAATGGGGGATTTTAATATCCATATGAATACCCCATCAGACCCTCTGTGTGTGACGCTCCAGACTAAACTTACACAAATAATAAATGAACCCACGCATCGTAACGGTAATACGATAGATCTAGTCCTTGTCCAGGGTGTCCCCACATCCAAAGTTATGGTACTACCGTACACTAAAGTAATGTCCGATCATTACCTTATAAAATTAAAAGTTCTGACTCATTGTCAACATACTAATAATAATCACTGCTTTAGCAGCCGCAACAATAAGGCTGTCACAACTATGACTCTTGCTGGCATACAGCCTTCGGTAATGGCGCCATTCCCAAAATTATATGGGCTGTATCGATAACCTCACTAACAACTTTAACAATGCCCTGCGCGACATCATTGATAGTATAGCACCGCTAAAGCTAAAAAAGGCCCCTAAAAGGCGTAACCCATGGTTTACAGGAGAAACTAGAGCTCTTAAACTATCATGTAGAAAGCTGGAACGCAAATGGTGTGCGACTAAACTTGAGGTTTTCCATCAAGCATGGAGTGATAGTTTAATAACTTATAAACACATGCTTACCTTAGCTACAACTAATTATTACTCAAATCTCATCCGCCTCAATAAAAATTATCCTAAATATTTGTTCAGTACAGTAGCATCGCTAACCCAACAGGGGACTCCTCCCAGTAGCTCCACCCACTCGGCAGATGACTTTGTGAATTGCTTTAATAAGAAAATTAAACTCATTAGAAAGGAGATTAAGGACAACGCATCCCAGCTACAACTGGGTTATATTAACACAGATACGACTGTATATACGACGGATATTGCCCTCCAAAATAGTCTCTCTCTTTTTGATGAAATAAAATTAGAGGAATTGCTACGGCGCGTAAATGGGATAAAACAAACATGTTTATTTGACCCACTTCCTGGGAAACTTATCAAGGAGTTTTTTGTAATATTAGGTCCATCCGTGCTAAATATTATAAAATTATCACTTTCCTCTGGCACTGTTCCCCTAGCATTCAAAAAAGCGGTTATTCATCTTCTGCTCAAAAGACTTAACCTCGATCCTGACCTCATTGTAAACTACCTGCCACCTTCCCTTTATCTCCAAAATCTTCAGAAAAATTGTTGCACAGCAGCTAAATGAAGACTTAGCTTCTAACAATCTCTGTGAACCCTTTCAGTCCGGTTTCAGGGCAAATCACTCTACGGAGACAGCCCTCGCAAAAATGACTAATGATCTATTGCTACCGATGGATGCTGATGTGTCATCTATGTTGCTGCTTCTTGATCTTAGCGCTGCTTTCGATACAGTCAATCATAATATTTTATTAGAGCGTATCAAAACATGTATTGGTATGTCAGACTTAGCCTTGTCTTGGTTTAACTCTTATCTTACTGACAGGATGCAGTGCGTCTCCCATAACAATGTGACCTCGGACTATGTTAAGGTAACGTGTGGAGTTCCACAGGGTTCAGTTCTTGGCCCTGCACTCTTCAGCATCTACATCACTGGTTCTTAACCTGGGTTCGATCGAACCTTAGGGGTTCGGTGAGCCGGCCTCAGGGGTTCGACGGAGCCTCCCCCGCGGATGTCAAGACACACCCGACTCATCGTGTAAATAAAAACTTCTCTCTATCGGCGTATTATGGATACCCCCAAACAATGTTCCCTCTAATTTTCCATATGCT
>NC_084571.2:16272500-16307500 GCF_033978685.3 Nerophis lumbriciformis | reverse complement strand
TATAGCAATACGGTCTCACTGCACAGCAGACCAGCAGTTAGCCGAGTCCGTCCATGTTGAGGCACTGAGTGACGTGCCTCGACTGGCTGCTGTTCACCGCACCGTCTCTTCTCAGTATTTGAACAGCAAATGTGAAAATTCAGCGATTTTAAATAGAAATAATCTAAAACGGGTGAAGTTAAATGGAAAATAACTTTATAGTATAATCACTGCATACATATAACAATTTAATAAATAAAAAATATATTTTTACATTTTTTTTCTTTCCATGATGGCAGGTGAGGCCCCGCCTCACCTGCCTCTAGTGACTGCACGTCACTGGTATATATATATACATACATATATATATATACACATATATATATATATATTTACATATATATACATATATACAGTATATACATATGCATACTATATATATATATATATATATATATATATATATATATATATATATATATATATATATATATATATATACATACATATTGTTGCGTTTTGGACCAGTTGTCCCTCCCAGGGAATTCAAGTCACAAGTCGCTCCCAAGCTCTTTCTGACACTTAAAGCTGAGTAGAAAAACCACCGGAGACAGAATAGGTATTTTGTAATATATTTGCAAAGCTTTGCATATACATTGAGACCAGTCCAGCATAGAACATTCAATCGCGCCGCCAAGATGGTCTGCCCCCCCGACAAACCCTCTCCCCTCTTAAGTCTCTCTTCCTCCCACCCTGGCAGTCATGTCTCTCCAGCCAAAACAAATGCCCATTATCTCTCTTTCTAACATTCCTCCCTCAAGGTTAAACACACAGTTTTGCAGACAACCAAAAGACCACAATTGGAAGAAAAATACTAGCTGTTTTGTAATATGATTATGAAATAAAAAGAAGTAACACTTAAATTCGGATATATGTAAATATCTGCCTCCGACAATTCCCCCTTCAGATCTTCTAAAAAGATCTTTATCACTAGTACAACACTTCTAAAATACGCCCCTCTTTGAGCTAGCTAGTAAAAAATTAAAAGCATAGTTACATGGGAGATAAACGGATGGAATCTATGTCAATGTCGTCACTGTCAGGGAAGGAAACTAGCATTTCTCGAAAGTCACCACTTTGCTTGACCCCCTTCAGTGACATAGCAATCCCAGAAATAGGGTGGGGTTGTCCTTCTACTGCTCTAACAATGATGCGGGTGCATAAAGACCTAGCAAAAGGGGCGATAAAGCAACTGCATGAGGCTATGATGGCCAAGAAAACTCCAACGGAGATCAGGGCAGACTTAATTAGGTCAGACCACCTTCCAAAGGTGCTTTGGAGCCAATCTTTGAAGGGGTCAGAGACACCGGAAACTTCAGTAAGTTCCTTAGACAGGGCATGGAGGCCCTCCAGGGCCCTCTGGACCGAGCCATTGGGGGCGGTGTTGTTAGGAATGAAGGTACAGCATTGGTCACCAAACATTGCGCACACACCTTCTTCCTTGGCTAGGATCCGGTCAAGGGCTATGCGGTTCTGGACAGCCATGAGGGAAGTTGGGGCAAGTTGTTCAGCAAGCCCCTCAACAGCATCACGAGTCAGGTTGGTCAGTCTCAACAGATTATAAAAAACATAGTTAATGCGTTCTACATTTTTAGTAGCAGTCACAGGGAAAATAGCACCAATTATAGGAAGGTTCTCGAAACCTGCACAGGATTCACACCACAATTTATGTTGTGGTGGGACCCCCCTTGGTTGTCCAATTGCATCAAAGTAAACACCATCAGGGTTTCTCATCAAATCAAAGGAGCCCGTTACACTCCTCCGAGATAAAACATGGCGTCTTCTGCGGGAAGTTAGAGAGGCCGCTGAAACAGGAGTTCCAAGGGGTTACATTTGGTACTCACTAGGGTGAGTGGGGTCACCAGTCTAACCATAGCACAAAGTCCAACGGCTGATGTCGGGATTCTAATGTACAATCTGTGCTCCCCACAATACCAGAATAAGTCAGCTCGTGCCCAAGGGCCTATCCTTGAGCCATCTATCAGGGTGGTGCACCAGGAGGGGTTAATGTCACCCAATTTGTAGGGGGAGGTTGAGGGTCCTGTAAATTGAAAACACGTGTATTTCAGCTTTTGGGCCACAAAGGGAAGAAGTCGGGTGAAATTGTCAACAGGAGGGTACACACTAGCCAACAAATCACAACCTGGCGGTGTGGGTTCAGAAAACAAGGAGATAAGACAGTTTGAGCCATTAGTGTCAGTCAACTTAAAAGGGGCGGGGTAAGTGTGGGGAAAGGGACGTCCAGCGAAACAAGCAACACAGTCACCCAGGTTTTGGCTCTTAGCCATGCTAGTCATCCACCTAAGCCACAGGTTGCCTGCACCTGCTCCTAAGGTCAAAGCTACCAGGTCTTCGGTGGTGATGTCATTAGTATACACAGATGTGAGAGCCTTTGTAACGTCACCGAGGTGGAGTGGCACTTTAGGTGCTACAGAGGGTGCAGAGGTAGTTAACGCCCTTTCAAGGACATTCATTTTAATAATTCCTTCAAGGTCTGTACCTGTCTGGTCAACCCCCAAAACAACATAAAAGGGACTAGGCATAACACCTGCTCTGGCAATTGTAAGGGAAAGGGGGTTCTGGGACCGATCAAAGTTCCTCTGAAAGGTCATCCCTCTCAGAATAACTTTGAATTCTGGATGTATGCTGGCATATAAAGGGTCCTGGTAATCTAAGGGCCCTGTGTAGTGGGTTACCTGCTTCCACGAGGGGCACCACTTACCAGAGTATGTTGTCCGCATCCGACACCAATAGTTCAGGTTTGAGTCGTAACAAAGATAGAGGTTACTAGCACGGTAATAACTATTTTTTCCCTCCCACTTAATCACACTGCACAGGTCAAAAAAGTAAGTCTTGCTGTCCCCCTTGACCCAGTCTATTTCAAGTCCGCCGTACGTTCTAAGACACTTGTCCGTCACTGTCGTCGGGAAGGAAGAACTGAGACACAAGGTCAGTAGAGCAAGCCCAAACACCAGTTCGTCCGGGAATCCTACTGGGTATAACATCCTGCCTTTCATCTATCAAAATCAGAGTAATTCAGGTAACGAAACGGGGATAAACATCAAACTTTTCACTTAATGTAACGACAAATAGTTATGCTGAAAACAAGCAGGAAAAACTAAGAAACATTTAGCATATAGACTGGTCTCAAGCAATGATATACAATATAGAAGTTGATCAGAGTACTATAGGTATAAAATCTGGAAGATTTACACGACGGTCTCTCTCTCAGCGTCTTCTTCTGGGCTGTAGGACTATGCGTGTAATTAAAGCCTCGCTCTTCTATGACCTGGGGGAGAGGTTACTAGCACGATCACCCCTTTCAGTGTGTTACTCCGGTAACACACATACTAAAAATGAGTCGTCGGTCTGCTCCCGTTCTTCTTCAGATGCCTCAGGCTCAAAAGGCGCTGCTAGGGGGTCGAGTGGGGCAGATGATGTGGCGATGTCGGCAATGACATCCGCTGGAGATTTGTCAGGGTCTTCAGCAGGAGTGCAGAGGGAGAGGTGGTACCAGGTGTCCCCTGTACCAGCTAGTCGAAGGGCGTGGGACGTCCGTACCACGACCTTGAAGGGACCAGTCTACCTGGGCTCCGTCCACGTACGTTTGATGACCTTGATCTTGACCCTCTCAGTGGACGGAAGGGAATCTGGAGTGGCGGGCTGTCATCCTCGAATCTGTACAGAAGAACTGGCACACAAATTCTGCATTTTGTGTAAAATATCATTTTGGTTTTACGCTGATTCCTTCTTCCAGGGGGGGTGTTGATCCTGGGAAGGGCTGACCTGTATGCAGTTCATAGGGTGAAAAACTCAAAGGGCGGTAAAACAGTTTTATTCACGGACATTCGAATGATCATTAACGCTAATTGCAACATGTCAATCCAATTCAATTTGGTCTGTGCACAGATTTTAGCCAATTCGTTTTTGATGTTCTGGTTCATCCTTACCTTGGGACTGAGGATGGTACCCCGAACCGAACCTGTGTTCTAGTCCAAGAGCATTTTCGACCAAGGCTAAGTGAGTATTTTTAAAATGGGTGCTTTTGTCTGACCTAATCTTTTTGGGGAAACCATGTCGGGGAATTAGGTCATTCACAAGCCATTTAATTACTGATTTTGCATCCTCTTTTGAGGTTGGGGTTGCTTCCGGCCAACCACTGTGATTGTCAACACAAGTCAGCAAGTATCTTTTCCCTTTCACCGGATTGATCATATCAATTAAGTCAAAAACTATACACGGTTCACCCTCACCTCCTCCATATTCCAAATTGATCTACTAAACTACTATCGATGTGCAAAATGGCTATTTTCAAGTTAAATTTACAAACTTACAACAATTTAGTTATAACTTCTTACCCACAGGAATATTGTTAAAACTATTTTGTTGTAAGGAGTCTGAATCCACCCTTCCCTCCTCCCCCTTCTGTTTCTGAAAAAGGGACTGTGTCAGTAATACTATCACTTTCAGAAACATCTAAGAAAAAGGTCAGCTAATAGTCAAGTACAGCAAGAGCAGGGGTGGAGGACAGGTCATGTTTGAGGTCAATGAAAGTCATTTCAGTCTCTGTGGACCACTGGAGGGTGGTATTAGGGTAGGGGACCCCTTAGCGAAATCAGAAATAACTCAAACTCAACTAAACCCTTTATTTTATGTAACGTATTCAATATGGTGAAAGCTTCAAAGTATGCCTATATTTATATTGACACAAATACTAGAAAAATACTAACCTTATGGCGGATGCCTTCGCAATAGTAATTTGAAATTTTACCACGCCTGGTGGCCACAATAACTAATTAAGTCAAGCTCATGTTGTAGAAAGTCGAATGATGCGGACACGTTTGTTACTGAATACTTTCTATCAGACTTCTGTCATGGCGACTGTGTGTATGTAATAAGCAACTATAATTGTTTGATATGCTTAAATGTAATGTGTCGTTTTAGCTCAGCTGTTGTGTAGCTGCTAGCTCCTCGTAGCCTACAGCCGGGGTGTCTAAAGTGCAGCCTCATAGCTATGTGCTTAACAGAAAACTTAAACAATAGAAAATGTGTTATTTGGGTGTCGGTGCAATGAGTGGCAGCTACGCCGTGTTTTATCATTGGACCTAAGTCTTTGGTTTTGTAGGCGGGGCAAAGAGCAAGGGAACAATGTGGGACAGCAATTGTGTCCATCTTATACTATGCTAGTTGTAGCAAAGATATGTCAACATGAGCAGCCACACCTTGAGTTCCAACATATATGAATATAAAGGAGTCAAAAACCTCCTGGCATGAGTGTCTATCTGGTGATCATAACATGAGGCGAGTCGGGTGGCGGTACACACGGAAGCATCTCAGTCAGCCAGGGTTTTCACTGATGGAGCAGTTGGAGATGTCAGCCATTTCTGGTGTTTCAGGCTGTGGTATGAGCTCATGGAGGAGCTTTGGTAGTGGTGTCGCAGCTTGGTGGTTGAGCCGTCAGGTAACACCAGGAAGGTTCCTTCTGTGCGATATTGAATGTCAGGGTACAATCTGTAAAGGAGGTCATTACCAATTAGGCAAGGTGTGTGCAGGTCAACCACGAAGGGGTGCTTCAGTGTATGTCCAGCAATCTGAACCGGAAGAGGTTTGGTGACCGGTAACATTCTTGTGACCTCAGCGAAGCCTTCGACCTTCTGCATTGAGAAATGAGTGGGTGGCACCAGTGTCAATCACAAACTGATAACATTGTCCGTTGACACTTATGTCCAGCAGGGGGCCTGTCTGTATTTCCTGCTGGGGCTTCTGCCTTGGGCGTCCTTTGCCATGCCTGTATGATGTTTTGGCTGCAATTGGGAGCCTGTCTCGTTCAGAGGAGTTAGGACATTCACGTTGCCAGTGACCCGGCTGGTCACAGATGAAACAGTTTTCACCCTGTCTTGGCCTTAAAGCACCGTGTCCACCACCCGAGTCCAACCGTCTGGTCGCACGTCTGTTGAGGATTCTTTCCTCCACCTGCTGGGACTCAAAAGCAAGGTCACACACTGCTGAATATACCCTAGCTGATCTTTGACCTTTTGGTTCTTTTAACATTTCATCTTCAGCGATCTGTAATTTAAGTAGTTGTTTCCTTGTTACTGTACCACCAGCCTTGCTGTTATCATCCTGCTCTGTCCAATTTTGCATGTGATGAATAAGATGTCCCTGCCATGTGTTGTTTTTGGCACCGTGTATATCAGGGTTAGCTTTGTCCAAAGTGTTTAGCCAAAGGTTCCCTCTCTGAGGTACAGGTGGGAAAGCAAGGTCAACAATGGCTTGCATGTCTGTGACGGCAAAAGGCTTATATTGAAATTGGCCCCTAATAGCAGCTTTATGTGTCAACAATGTCTGGTATGCACGCGCGAGGTTGCCATCTGCCGGAGGAAAATGGTCAGACGTGCAAAGGAAGGGGTTAAGAATTTGAGCCGATGGAGACATTTTAAGTTTTGGAGGTAGGTACAATCTTAGAGAGGGCGTGTGAGTACCTCCCTCTCTTGGCACCGGAGAAGGGGGTGGACCAGAGAGCTTAGTTTCTGTTTCGACCACCAGGGCTCCTCCTGTGACTGTCAAAAGTGGGTATAAAGACGCTTCCGGCTTTACGTCATAGGGCGGTGGCTTAGTCAAAGTCTGGGTGGGTCGTTTGAATAGTCTCGGGCATGCGCGACATGCGAAAGAACAGCCCGTCCATTTTATCTTATTCTTCTCTAACTTTCTTTTCTCTTCCGGCAAACTCTTAAATTCTCGAGCACATAAGTTCTGTAAGCCTTCTTTTAAACCGTTAGGTTCCTCGCCATGTGCTCGAGTCATGTCCTTATCTAATTCACCTTGTTCCCCCCCTCCGTCACCAATAGCAACACACACACACACAAGCAAGCGCACACATACACACACACAAGCACGTGTATGCTCTCAGCAGACACACACAAGCACACGTACACACACACACACACACACACACAACCAGCAACACACACACACACACGCAACCGGCAGCACACACACACACAATGAAAAAACTGCACGAAAGCTCTTTCTCTGCGTTTCACTTTACCATAAAACTTCCAGTTACTTTTCTTTATTTACCAAACGTTTGAGTTCACGACTTTACGAGTATTGTAAACTCCCTCTTAACCCTTTCAAGAAACGTTCTCTTTTTTTTTCTTTCTTTTTTTTTTTTCTTTTTAAACTCTACCTGCTAATTTCATTGTTGACAACAGTACATTCATCACACTTTCTCCCCAACCGCCATCACATTCCTATCTGTCACACTCCGTGGCCATTGTGTCTTTTGTCTCAGAATTTATCGTCCCAGACGAAGGGCCTCGAACCCGTTACTTCAGAATTTATCGTCCCAGACGAAGGGCCTCGAACCCGTTACTCGTTTAGGCGACGACCAATGACCCAGGGTGAGCTACACCCAACTATTAGTTTATTCGTCAATGAAACTGCCCGTCACGGTAGTCGAGACACAATGACACGAGTTGACCACTTATTTACAACTTTTTATGTAATGGCGGACAAGGCAAAAATGCAATAAATCCATCAAAATGTCCACTCTGTGTCTGGGGTACAAACAGTGTTTGACTTACATACTTCAAGACAGACTCCTAAAGCAGATTTTAGAAAAAGGCTCTGCTTACCTTGTTTTATGTTTGGCCACTAGTGAGTCTGTCCAGAAGAGTGCAAGAGGTGTCCAATTCTCAGCGTGTCGCACCGGACGAGGCCCCCAAATTGTTGCGTTTTGGACCAGTTGTCCCTCCCAGGGAATTCAAGTCACAAGTCGCTCCCAAGCTCTTTCTGACACTTAAAGCTGAGTAGAAAAACCACCAGAGACAGAATAGGTATTTTGTAAGATATTTGCAAAGCTTTGCATATACATTGAGACCAGTCCAGCATAGAACATTCAATCGCGCCGCTAAGATGGTCTGCCCCAGCCCCGACAAACCCTCTCCCCTCTTAAGTCTCTCTTCCTCCCACCCTGGCAGTCATGTCTCTCCAGCCAAAACAAATGCCCATTATCTCTCTTTCTAACATTCCTCCCTCAAGGTTAAGCACACAGTTTTGCAGACAACCTAAAGACCACAATTGGAAGAAAAACACTAGCTGTTTTGTAATATGATTATGAAATAAAAAGAAGTAACACTTAAATTCAGATATATGTAAATATCTGCCTCCGACAATATATATACATATATATATACATACATACTGTATATGTACATGTATGTACATGTTTATATGTATACATATATACATACAAATATGTATATATATATATATATATATATATATGTATATACAGGTATATATACTGGCTCACCTGCACTGGCTTCCTGTGCACTTAAGATGTGACTTTGAGGTTTTACTACTTACGTATAAAATACTAAAGGGTTTAGTTCCATCCTACCTTGCTGATTGTATTGTACCACATGTCCCGGCAGGAAATATAAGTTCTAAGAACTTATTAGTGATTCCCATAGCCCAAAAAATGTCTGAGGGCTATAGAGAGTTTTCTATTGGGGCTCCAGTACCCTAGAATGTTCTAGCAGTAACAGTTAGAGATGCTACCTAAGTAGAAGCATTTAAGTCCCATCTTAAAATTCATTTGTATACTCTAGCTTTTAAATAGACCCCTCTTTTAGACCAGTTGATCTGCCGTCTCTCTTTTCTGCTCCGCCCCCCTCTCCTGTGTGGAGAGGTTATCAGGTGACCATAGATGACGCGATAGCTGTTCAAAGTCGGGACCCCTGCTGGACCACTCTTCTGTGCATCAGTTGGGGACGTCACTGTGCTGCTGACCTGTCTCCCATTGTTCCCATTGGGTTTACTTTTTTTGCCCTGATGTGAGATCTGAGCCCAGGATGTGGTTGTGGCTTGTGCAGCCCTTTGAGACACTTGTGTTCAAGGGCTATATGAATACACTTTGATTGATACTTTGTCATGTCTCCAAGACTGAACTTGGAGAACACGTCCACCTTCACGTCTCCAAGACTGGACTTGGAGAACACGTACACCTTCATATCTCCAAGACTGGACTTGGAGAACACGTCCACCTTCATGTCTCCAAGATTGGACTTGGAGAACACGTCCACCTTCATGTCTCCAAGACTGGACTTGGAGAACACGTACACCTTCATGTCTCCAAGACTGGACTTGGAGAACACGTCCACCTTCATGTCTCCAAGACTGGACTTGGAGAACACGTACACCTTCATGTCTCCAAGACTGGACTTGGAGAACACGTCCACCTTCATGTCTCCAAGACTGGACTTGGAGAACACGTCCACCTTCATGTCTCCAAGACTGGACTTGGAGAACACGTCCACCTTCATGTCTCCAAGACTGGACTTGGAGAACACGTCCACCATCATGTCTCCAAGACTGGACTTGGAGAACACCTCCACCTTCATGTCTCCAAGACTGGACTTGGAAAACAAAGACACCTTCATGTCTCCAAGACTGGACTTGGAGAACACGTCCACCTTCATGTCTCCAAGACAGGAATTGGAGAACACCTCCACCTTCATGTCTGCAAGACTGGACTTGGAGAACACGTCCACCTTCATGTCTCCATGTCCTTGGAGAAGAGGTACACCTTCATGTCTCCATGTCCTTGGAGAACACGTCCACCTTCATGTCTCCAAATCCTTGGAGAACACGTCCACCTTCATGTGTCCAAGACTGGATTTGGAGAACACGTCCACCTTCATGTCTTCAAGACTGGACTTGGAGAACACGTTCACCTCCAAGTCTCCAAGACAAGGTTTGGAGAACACGTCCACCTTCATGTCTCCAAGACTGGACTTGGAGAACACGTCCACCTTCATGTCTCCAAGACTGGGCTAGGAGAACACGTCCACCTTCATGTCTCCAAGTCCTTGGAGAACACGTCCACTTTCATGTCTCCAAGTCCTTGGAGAACACGTCCACCTTCATGTCTCCAAGACTGGACTTGGAGAACACATCCACCTTCATGTCTCCAAGTCCTTGGAGAACACGTCCACCTTCATGTCTCCAAGACTGGACTTGGAGAACACGTACACCTTCATGTCTCCAAGACTGGACTTGGAGAACACGTCCACTTTCATGTCTCTAAGACAGGAATTGGAGAACACGTCCACCTTCATGTCTCCATGTTCTTGGAGAACACGTACACCTTCATGTCTTCATGTCCTTGGAGAACACGTCCACCTTCATGACTCCAAGTCCTTGGAGAACACGTCCACCTTCATGTGTCCAAGACTGGAGTTGGAGAACACGTCCACCTTCATGTCTCCAAGACTGCACTTGGAGAACACGTTCACCTTCAAGTCTCCAAGACAGGATTTGGAGAACACGTCCACCTTCATGTCTCCAAGACTGGACTTGGAGAACACGTCCACCTTCATGTCTCCAAGACTGGGCTAGGAGAACACGTCCACCTTCATGTCTCCAAGACTGGGCTAGGAGAACACGTCCACCTTCATGTCTCCAAGACTGGACTTGGAGAACACGTCCACTTTCATGTCTCCAAGTCCTTGGAGAACACGTCCACCTTCATGTCTCCAAGTCCTTGGAGAACACGTCCACCTTCATGTCTCCAAGACTGGACTTGGAGAACACGTCCACCTTCATGTCTCCAAGACTATATTATACATTAAAATGAAAAAAAAAACAGACAAATAATCTTATCAAACATTTTATTTAAAGTGAGGAATATTTGGTGTTAAAAGGACTAAGTGGAGGGTCTCCAACATGAACAATCATGAAGGTCCCTCACACATTTGATATGAAGACTTCTACAAGTCCAACAACAAAGATTATATTCCATGAAGAAGTTGGTCATAGGTTCTTGAGCCATATCTAAGAAGAGAAGATCATGTTTGCCATCAAACCTCAGACTCCATCTTGGCAGCAGCAACATTACAGAGTCACTAATCACAGAGAAATGTTTTTTTGTCTTTGGTCTTCACCACAAGATTAGGTTGTCACTCTTTGAAAATCCTGGATCTTCACGGACCTTCCAGTAAGTTCCATTGTAGATCCAAACTTCCTGTCCAGCATCTTTCTCCTTCCTGAAAACACATTTGATATATTTTAATATCTACTTCTTATAAACATGTATTTATATTTAATCTTGTCTAATATATACTTCTTATAAACATGTATTTATATTTAATACTGTCTAATATCTACTTCTTATAGACATGTATTTATATTTAATATTGTCTAATATCTACCCCTTGTAGACATGTATTTATATTTAATACTGTCTAATATCTACTTCTTATAAACATGTATTTATATTTAATATTGTCTAATATCTACTTCTTATAAACATGTATTTATATTTAATGTTGTCTAATATCTACTTCTTATAAACATTTGTATATATTTTAAAACAGGTGAGATGGTAGACATCACATCATTGGCTGATGGAGGACCAATCAGAGCACTGAGTTATGTGTCCTGGATGCTGATTGGCTGACAATCACCCTTTGAGCAATAATTTAACTTTTATGGAAAATATGAATTTATTTGTCCTACAAACCTTCCATGGATTTAGTTTCCAAAGTCAAGAAGAAGTTTGCTGAAGGAACGTTAATTAACCTTTTAGGATACCAAGATTTACCTGAAGAATCTGCAGTAATAATAATAATAATACAATTGATATTATTAATAACAGTAACAACAAAAATAATAATGTAACATTATTATTAATTATAATAATAATACTTGTTGTAATAATACAAATAATAATAATAATGATAGTAATAATAATAACAATAATTGCAATAATAACAATACTAGTAGTAATAATAATAATAATGACTTTAGAAACTCTACAGAACTTTTTACAGATTCAGGAACTTCACTCCTGTGGTACACCAGGACTGACCAAACTAGAGACCATGATTAGAGACAGACTAGAGAAAGATTAGAGACAAACTAGAGACATACTAGAGACTTACTGGAAACTAACTAAAGACAGACTGGAGACAAACTACAGACAGAATAGAGACAAACTACAGACAGAATAGAGACAAACTAGTGACAGACTAGAGACTTACTGGAAACTAACTAAAGACTTTACTGGAAACTAAAGACAAACTGGAGACAGAATAGAGAAACTAGAGACAGATTACAGACAAACTACAGACAGATTAGAGACAGAATAGAGAGAAACTAGTGACAGACTACTGGAAACTAACTAGAGACTTACTGGAAACTAACTAAAGACAGACTGGAGACAAACTACAGACAGAATAGAGACAAACTAGAGACAGTATAGAGAGAAACTAGTGACAGACTACAGATTTACTGGAAACTAACTAGAGACTTACTGGAAACTAACTACAGACTGATTAGAGACAAGGTAGATAACAGTTCGAGACAAACTAGAGACAGACTAGTGACAGAAGAGAGACAGATTAGAGACAAACTAAAAACAGACTAGAGACAGACTAGAGACGGACCAGAGACGGACTAAAGACACACTGAAACAGACTACAGATTTACTAGAGACAGACCCGAGATGGACCAGAGACAGACCCTGACTAAAAACCAGGACTAGATGTTTGGTCCTAGTCTTTAGGAAAGCACACGGACACTGGATGAAGACCTGACCTGAAGAAGACTGACCCTGACTAAAGACCAAATATCTAGTCGTGGTCTTTAGGAAAACACATGGTGGACACTGGATGAAGACCTGGCCTGAAGAAGACAGACCCTGACTAAAGACCAAACATCTAGTTGTGGTCTTTAGGAAAACACATGGACACTGGATGAAGACCTGACCTGAAGAAGACAGACCCTGACTAAAGACCAAACATCTAGTCGTGGTCTTTAGGAAAGCACATGGTGGACACTGGATGAAGACCTGACCTGAAGCAGACTGACCCTGACTAAAGACCAGGACTAGTTGTTTGGTCCTGGTCTTTAGGAAAGCACATGGTGGACACTGGATGAAGACCTGACTTGAAGAAGACTGACCCTGACTAAAAACCCAGACTAGATGTTTGGTCCTGGTCTTTAGGAAAGCACACGGTGGACACTGGATGAAGACCTGACCTGAAGAAGACTGACCCTGACTAAAAACCCAGACTAGATGTTTGGTCCTGGTCTTTAGGTGGACACTGGATGAAGACCTGACCTGAAGAACCGTGGAACGTGTTCCTGTCCTAGCTTGGCCATCTCCTTCCTTCGCTCTCTCTGCTTCTCCTCCACTTGGTCCTTCTTCCTGTCCGCCTCTGCAACCTGGCCCTCCTCCAACAGCCTGGTGGACACACCCATCCACACTTTTATAAACACTAGACTTCTGTGGCATCTCAATTATGCTACTTCATGATTTTATATAATGCAACGAAATTTCGTTCTTATCTGTACTGTAAAGTTCAAATTTCAATGACAATAAAAAGGAAGTCTAAGTCGTATATCATTTATTGAATATAACTATTTATTAGACATCATTATTTTTATTTTATATGATTTTTATGTAATTATTTATTTCATATAATTATTTATTGAATATAACTATTAGATATATTTTATTTTATATAATTGTTATGTAATTATTCTATATAATTACTTATTGGATATAACTATTAGATATTTTATTTTATATAATTATTTGTATGTAATTACTTTTATATAATTATTGAATACAACTATTAGATGTATTTATTTTTAAAATAACATTTTTATGTAATTATTTCATATAATTATTTATTGGATACAACTACTAGATATAATTATTTTGTTTTATATCATTATTTGTATGTAATTATTTATTTTATATAATTATTGAATACAACTATTAGATATAATTATTTTATTCATCCACACATCTTTAACTCTCCTATAAACACTAGACCTCTGTGGCATCTCAATGATTTTACATCCTTTATTTTATATTATTTGATATAATTATTTATTGAATATAACTATTATATAAATTTTTTTAAATGTAATTATTTTTATGTAATTATTTATTTTATATAATTGTTTTTTATATAACTTAATAATTATTTTATTTTTATATAATTATTTTTATATAATTTATATTAGATATATTTAACTTTTATATTTTTTATTGAATATAACCAGTAGATATAATTATTTTATTTTTTATATAATTATTTTTATGTAATTTCTTTTAGATAGATTTTGTTTTTTAAATATTTATTTAATATAACTATTAGATATTATAATTTTATTTTTGTATAATCATTTTATATAATTTATATTAGATATATTTTTATATAATTATTTTATATATTTATTGAATACAACTATTAGATATAGATATTTTTTGTGTAATTATTTATTTGATATAATTATTTATTCCATACAACTATTATTAAAAAAAATGTTTTAATTATTTTTATATAATTATTTATTATTTAGCGAATAATTATTCACTGAATGTGTAGGATTAAATCATTGATTGGTTGTTCATTATTCCCTCGCAGTAGTAGTAGTGAGTATTGGAGGATTCAATCATTGATTAGTTGTTCATTATTCCCTCGCAGTAGTAGTAGTGAGTATTGGAGGATTCAATCATTGATTAGTTGTTCATTATTCCCTCACAGTAGTAGTAGTAGTGAGTATGTGTTCCATGTTTGCTGTGTGATGTTGCCTCTTATTTGACATCAAGTTCATTTGAGATGTTTTCATTCGTAAAAAGTTACTTCCTGCTTTGGACTTGTTGACAAACAAAAGTAGCGTGCACTTTACATCCAACGTATCGCTAACGTCGTAGTAACGCACATAAAAATAATTATTACTCGTTATATTAACAGTCACAGCGCTAGTAAGACGTTGTGTTTAAATATCGTGTCATCGACTCCCTGGATGATACAGAAAGTATTAGTGTGATATCATTCCTTCCTGTATGATACAGAAATTATTAGAATGCGATATAATTTCTTCATGTATGATACAGAAAGTATGAGAATGTGATATTGTCACCCCCGACACACACACACACACACACACACACACACACACACACACACACACACACACACACACACACACACACACACACACACACATTACCTCTGATCCGGTCTGAAGCGCGTGTCAGAGGGAGGAAGAACTGATCTCAGGTCAGCTGGAAGTTCGTTGAGTTCTCTGGCGTATTGTGAGAAACCATAGAAGTCGACGTGATCCTCGGACTGCACGTCTGCAGATGGAAATATGACATTTGGCCAGACGATGAAGGGTATGAGCGATATCAAAAAGGATATCAACATGCAAATATGAGGTGATATAAATATGAGGTGATACAAATATGAAGTCATAAATATGAGGCGGCATGATTATGTGATATGAATATGAGGCGATATGATTATGAAGTGATGAATATGTAGTGATATAAATATGAGGTAATATAAAGACGTGATATAAAATGAAGCGATATAAATATGAGGTAATATAAATATGAAGTGATAAATATGACATAATATGAATCGATATAAATATGAATCGATATAAATATGAGGCGATATAAATATGACGTGATATAAATATGAGGTAATATAAATATGAGGCAATATAAATTTGAAGTGATATACTGTAAATAAGAGGTAATATAAATATGAAGTGATATAAATATGAGGTAATATAAATATGAAGCAATATAAATATGTGATATAAATATGAGATATGAATATGAATCGATATAAATATGAGGTGATATAAATATGAGGCGATATAAACATGAGGTAATACAAACATGAAGTGATATAAATATGAAGTGATATAAATATGAGGTAATATAAATATGAGGCGATATAAATTTGAAGTGATATACTGTAAATATAAATGGTAAATGGGTTATACTTGTATAGCGCTTTTCTACCTTCAAGGTACTCAAAGCGCTTTGACACTATTTCCACATTCACCCATTCACACACACATTCACACACTGATGGCGGGAGCTGCCATGCAAAGCCCTAACCACGACCCATCAGGAGCAAGGGTGAAGTGTCTTGCTCAAGGACACAACGGACGTGACGAAGTTGGTAGAAGATGGGGATTGAACCAGGAACCCTCAGGTTGCTGGCACGGCCACTCTCCCAACCGCGCCACGCTGTCCCCTAATATGAATATGAAGTGATGTAAATATGCAATATAAATACTCACTGGGCTTCCAGACACACTTGGAGGCGGCGGGCAGCGTATCGCAGACGATGCCTTCATGCCAAAGTCCTCCAAAGCGATGGACAACTTTGCCCGCCCGGTCCAGAACCACACCTTGGACCTCGTTCTTGGTGCCGTCAGACCCCCAATATCGAGACTGGCAATGGAAGATAATCTAAGCATGTTGGAAATAAATAGATCTTGTAGATCCTGACCTTGACAAAAGTGATCTTGCAGGTGCAGACATCGCTAGAGTTGTTCTTGATGACCACCTCGCCGTAATGTTCCAACCAGCGCTGCTGACTCAGCACGTTGTGGATGCACGTCACCGCCTTGTTCCACTCGTAGTGGTCCCCATATCTGCAGGGAGGTTCTTCATCATCATCATGTATGCATGAATATTCATCATCATCATCATCATCATCATATATGCATGAATACTCATCGTCATCTTCATATAAGCATGAATATTCATCATCATCATATATGCATGAATATTCATCATCATCATCATACACGCATGAATATTTATCATCGTCATCATATATGTATGAATATTTATCATCATCATCATATATGCATGAATATTCATCATCATACATGCATGAATATTCATCATCATCATATATGCACGAATATTCATCATCATATATGCATGAATACTCATCGTCATCTTCATATATGCATGAATATTCATCATCATCATATATGCATGAATATTCATCATCATCATCATCATCATCATCATACGTGCATGAATATTTATCATCGTCATCATACATGCATGAATATTTATCATCATCATATATGCATGAATATTCATCATCATATATGCATGAATATTCATCATATATAAGCATGAAGATTCATCATCATCATTATATGCATGAAGATTCATCATCATGTATGCATGAATATTCATCATCATGTATGCATGAATATTCATCATCATCATGTATGCATGAATATTCATCATCATCATCATCATCATGTATGCATGAATATTCATCATCATGCATGCATTAATATTCATCATAATATATGCATGAATATCCATCATCATCATAATCATGTAAGCATGAATATTCATCATCATGTATGCATGAATATTCATAATCATGTAGACATGAATATTTATCATCATGTATGCATGAATATTCATCATCATATATATGCATGCATATTCATCATGTATGCATGAATATTCATCATCATGTACGCATGAATATTCATCACCATGTATGCATGAATATTCATCATCATATATACATGAATATTCATCATCATGTATGCATGAATATTAATCATAATCATCATGTATGCATGAATATCCATCATCATATATGCATGAATATTCATCATTAATCATATCTGCAAGAATATTAATAATCACCTCACTTGTACTCTTTGCAGACAAGCACGTTAGCATCATGTCAAAATGTTTAACCCCTTAGCATGGTAGTAACATATAAAATGTCATACCTGTTAACATGCTAGCATGTTAGCATTATGTCAAATGTTTCAGCTGTTAGCATTACATCATGACATGACAGCATGATAGCGGTATGTCAAAATGTCTTAACTGTTAGCATATTGGCATTATATAAAAATAATTTACCTCATAGCATATTAGCATTATGTCAAAATGTTTTACCTGATAGCATGTATGCATTATGTCAAAATATTTTACCTGATCGCATGATAGCATTATGTAAAATATCTCACCTGTTAGGATATGTTAACATTATGTCAAATGTTTCACCTGTTAGCATCTTAGCATTTGTCATAATGTTTTAACTGATGGCATGTTAGCTTTACGTCAAAATCTTTCAACTGATACCATGTTAGCATTATGACAAAATGTTTCACCTGTTAGCATGTTGGCATTATGTCAACATGTTTTACCTGATAGCATGTATGCATTATCTCAGTGTTTCAATTGATAGCATGTTAGCATTATGTCAAAATGTTTCACCTGTTAGCATTATAATAAATGTACCAGTTAACATGTTAGCATTATGTCACAATGTTTTACCAGATAATACGCTAGCATTATGTCAAAATGTTTTAACTGATCGCATGTTAGCATTTGTCAAAATGTTTTAACTGATAGCATGTTAGCATTACGTCAAAATGTTTCAAGTGATAGCATGTTCGTATTATATCGAAATGTTTCACCTGCTAGCATGTTTGCATTACGTCAAAATGTTTCACCGGTTAGCATGTTAGTATTACGTAAAAATGTTTTACCTGATAGCATGTTAGCATTATGTCAAAATGTTTAACCTGATAGCATGTCAGCATTATGTCAAAATGTTTTAACTGATAGCATGTTAGCCTTTGTCAAAATGTTTTAACTGATTGCATGTTAGCATTTGTCAAAATGTTTTAACTGATAGCATCTATGCATTGTGTCAAAACTTTTTACTGATAACATGTTAGCATTACGTCAAAATATTTCAAGTGATAGCATGTTCACATTACGCCAAAATGTTTCACCTGATAGCATGTTAGCATTATGTCTAAATGTTTCACCTGATAGCATGTTAGCATTATGTCAAAATGTTTCACTTGATAGCATGTTAGCAATGTTAAAATGTTTCACCTGATAGCACCTTAGCATGACGTCAACATGTCTCACCTGGGCAAGGTAACGTTGACGTTTCCACTCGACATGATCTCCACGGATTTCCCCCAGAACTTGTACTTCCATCTTTGATCTGCACCAGGAACATGCAAACTTACAAACTTGGACATCTGCACAAAAGTTGCATTGGTTACCAACCTTGCCAGAAGGTGAAGTTGTTGGACTCGGCGTGGCAGGCAGAGATGGGAGGATGATGGCTCACCTGAACACAACAACTTTTACGACTAATTCTACTCTCATGCAGCTTTTACAAACACATATTAAGTATTGAAAACAGAACTTAAAATAATTATTGTTCAAAGCAGCATATAATAAAACAATGTTAAGTGTTAAAAGCAACACAAAATAATACAAATATTTGACAGCTACACAATAAAATTATTTGTAATAAAATATAAATTGTTGAAGACGGCACATAATGTAATTATTAGTTAAAACAGCACATAAAATAATTAAAAGTTGAAATCAGCACATAAAATATTAAGTGTTAAAAAAGGCGAATAATAAAATAATTAGTTTAAAACAGCACATAATAAAATAATTAATTGGAGAAATCAGCACAACATATTAAAAGTTAAAAGTGGCACATAATATAATTAGTTTAAAGCAGCACATAAAAATAATAATAGTTGAAATCAGTAAATAAAATAAGTGTTAAAAAAGTGAATAATAATATAATTATTAGTTTAAAGCAGCACATAAGAATAATAATGATAGTTGAAATCAGCACATAAAATAATTATTAAGTGTTACAAGCAGCACATAATTATTAGTTTAAAACAGCAAATAATAAAATAATTAATAGTTGAAAACAGCACATAAAATAATATTAAGTGTTAAAAGTGGAACATAATATAATTATTAGTTTAAAGTAGCACATAATATAATTATTAAAAGTTGAAATCAGCACGTAAAATATTAAGTGTTAAAAAAGGTGAATAATAATATAATTATTAGTTTAAAGCAGCACATAATAGTTGAAATCAGCACATAAAATATTATTAAGTGTTAAAAAAGGCAATTATTTTAAAGCAGCACATAATACAATAATAGTTGAAATCAGCAAAAAAAACAAGTGTTAAAAAAGGCTAATAAAATTATTAGTTTAAAACATATTATAAAATAATTATTATTAGTTTAAAACAGCAAATAAAATAATTATTAATAGTTGAAATCAGCACATAAAATGGTAAGAGTTAAAAGTGGCACATAATTATAAGTTTAAAGAAGCACATAAGAATAACAATTAATTGAAATTAGCACAGAAACTAATTGGTTGTTAAAAGCAGCACATAATAAAAAATATTAGTTTAAAACAGCAAATAATAAAATAATTAATTGTTGAAAAACAGCACATAAAATAATAAGTGTTAAATGTAGAACATGATATAATTATTAATTTAAAGCAGCACCTAATATAATTATTAATAGTTGAAATCAGCACATAAAATAATAGTAAGTTTTAAAAGTGGCACATAATATAATTATTGGTCAAAAGTGGCACATGATATAATTATTGGTTAAAAGTGGCACATAATATAATTATTAGTTGAAAGTGGCACATGAGAATAATCTAAATGATTGACAGCAGCAGATAACCGCTAACATTCTGAACAGGAAGAAGTCACCTGCTCGCTGACATATCGGAATCCTCTATCTTCTCGGACGTTCTCGTAGGTTTCTCCAAGAACAGGATTAAAAGGTTTGTAGCGATATCGCCAAGATGCCCAGGCATACCCGGAGATAGAAAAGACAGCAACATAAACCTGCAGGAGTACAATCACCTTGAAGGGACGTTTGGAGCATGACGACCACCTTGAGCGATACTTACCATCCTCTCGTACGGATCGTCGATTCGGTTGGCGATATCGAGCAGCTGGGAGTACTCTAGCTCCTCCGAGAGTCTCTGCAGCAGTGATACGGGCTCGTTGAGGACGATGGGCATGGACACGCGAGACAGGTCCTTGCCGATGTTGTTGTACAAGATGGTCATGATGCCCACATGACTGTTGTCTGCCCCCGCCGCTGGGAGGATACGGCGACGACCTGATATCATGATATCGTTTAGTCTTCAATGACAAAACTCAGGACAATCCTTTCAAATTGAAATGATCGTAAAACAAATTCATCATACTGGTGATACTGCTCATTCCCTGGATAAGAAAGCTAGTGTGCTAATCGCTATTTTGAAAATAGCGTGGCTAATCTCTACCTAGCTTAAAAGCTATGATGAATTTTAACAAATTTCCTCAGTAATTTTTTCTCTTTATTTTCCAAAAAAAAAAAGACTAAATAATTCAACAAAGTTAGTTTTGTTTGTGCTATGGCGCCATCTTTTGGACAAATTAACAGGTGCTGCAGTGTCCTTCCATTTCCCGGAAGTTTATTCAACCAGAGTGCCTTTCCGTCTTCTAGCCGTCCATAGCGTTTCTACTCTTGTGGGTTCTTCATTCATCACTCCAAACAACATTTGTAAGTTTTACAATATAACTAAAACAATTCTTACTTACTAAAGCGTCCCATGTGTGATGTCTGTAGGAGTGTTTTCATGCATATTTGTACCTGCTATCGTAATATAATCAAGATAGCGTCATTAGCATGAGCTAATATGCTAACACATTTACGAGTAAATTCACCAAAACGTGACCGTGGAGTTATTGAGTCTGTTTAGCTGATTGGAAAGCAAGCTTGCACAGCTAGTAAGTCCATGACGATGACTTCTGTTGTTTGAGCATCCGTTTTACTGCCTTGTTACAGACACCACTTGGAAACAATTGAGGTATTTAATATTTACTAAATAGCATGTTAACATGTTAGCATTATGTGAAAATATTTCAACTGTCAGCATGTTATAAATGATAAATGATAAATGGGTTGTACTTGTATAGCGCTTTTCTACCTTCAAGGTACTCAAAGCGCTTTGACACTACTTCCACATTTACCCATTCACACACACATTCACACACTGATGGAGGGAGCTGCCATGCAAGGCGCTAACCAGCACCCATCAGGAGCAAGGGTGAAGTGTCTTGCTCAGGACACAACGGACATGACGATGTTGGTACTAGGTGGGGATTGAACCAGGGACCCTCGGGTCGCGCACGGCCACTCTTCCACTGCGCCACGCCGTCCCCTGATGGTTATAATGTTATCATTATATTAAATACCATACCTGTTAACATATTGACATGTTATGTCAAAATGTTTCAACTGTTAGCATATTAGCATTATGTCAAAAATGTTTCACATTTTAGCATGTTAGCATTACGTCAAAATGTTTCAACTGTTAGCATATTAGCATTATGTCAAAAATGTTTCACATTTTAGCATGTTAGCATTACGTCAAAATGTTTCACCTTTTAGCATGTTAGCATTACATCAACATGTTTCACATTTTAGCATGTTAGCATTACGTCAAAATGTTTCACCTTTTAGCATGTTAACATTACATCAACATGTTTCAACTGTTAGCATGTTAGCATTACGTTCTGCGGTCCCCTCCAATATTCCCATTGTTATCCCATTGGGTTGAGCTTTTTCTTGCCCTGATGTGGGATCTGAGCCGAGGATGTCATTGTGGCTTGTGCAGCCCTTTGAGACACTCGTGATTTAGGGCTATATAAGTATGGGTTATACTTGTATAGCGCTTTTCTACCTTCAAGGTACTCAAAGCGCTTTGACAGTATTTCCACATTCATGGGCTAGCTTCACATGCTTGTAGCTTCCCGTGCCTTCGCATGTTGGAAGCACCCGCTATAGCAACGAAAAGACGACAGAGAAGAACACTGCGAGAGCTGGGGCGGAAGATGACTCATCGGCTGACATCACGGTAACAGACTCTGGACTGGAAACGACAATGAGTAAGAGCACAGTACAAGAGAGTGCCACAGCAATTGCCACAGTTACAGCCACGACGGCAGGGCACAAACTGCAGATATGTTCCTGTGGTTGGAGGAGCATTACATCACATCACGGGTTGAGAGTTCACCAGGGAAAGAAGAAGTGTTTGAGAGAAGAGAAACAGAGGCCTCACATTGACTACTTTCTACGAAAGGAGTCAAATCAGTCGAATGAAGTACTGCAACTGGACACAAATCACAGCTTGCAGTACATCAGTACCACTGTCTCGGAGGAAGCAAACACAGAGCTGATGACAACGGCGGTAGAACCGACCCAACCTCCTAGACCTGCAGTCGAAAGGAGACTAGCGGGCATTAGACTGCATGTGAAGTGGTCCGGTGTCGTGGATAAGAAGCTGTGGGAAACAATCAATACTGACCTGGCCGTGTCCCTCGAACAACTACAAGGGACAGTGGAAAAGAAGTTGGAGAGAATGGGGGACATCATCTATCAATATGGGTCAGAACGCTTCGGAGTGCAAGTAAGGAAAGGTGGAAAAAATTTCTCAACCGCACCAGTTTCCAGGAGGCAACATGAAGGCAGGCGCCTGGTCCTTGAAAGGAGACAACTTTGGAAACAGTGGAAAAAAGCCTCTGGAGTGGAAAGGGAAGGCATAAATGTGCTTCAAGTCAACATTAAAACTCGATTGGCATCCCTCCGCAGAGAAGAGATCCTACGGAAATGTAGAAGGAAGAAAGAAAAACTAGAACATGGTTCTATAAATATCCCTTTAAGTTCCTCAAAAGTATCTTCTCAAAGGAAAAAAGTGGAGCCCTTAAAACAACAAAGGTAGACCTGGAAGATCACCTAAAAGCAACGCACCCTGACTCAAGGCGGTCTGAATGTCTCACCATCCTTTCAGACATCCCACCAATTGACCCTCCTGAACATCATATGCCGATCGGCCATCCAACATGGAAAGAGGTGGAAAACACTGCGCGACGAGAAAGAACGGCATCTGCCCCGGGGCCAAATGGAGTCCCATACAAGGTGTACAAGAACGCATCGGAAGTCCTGAGGTTTCTCTGAAAGCTCATGAGAACAGCATGGCAGAAGAAGACGATACCCCAAATATGGCATAGGGCAGGGGGAGTCCTCATCCCAAAGGAGAAGGATGCAGAGAACATCAGCCAATTCCGACCAATCTCCCTGCTAAATATTGTGGGCAAAATCTTCTTCAGCGTCATTGCAGGATGGGCGAGTATCTGCAAATAAATGAGTACATCAATGCAGCTGTACAAAGGCAGTAATATCAGGATTCTCCGGGTGCTCAGAACATTCCAGCATGATCTGGCACTAGATCCAAGTAGAAAAGGCGGAGAGAAAGGATCTCCACGTAGTCTACCTGGACCTTGCCAATGTCTTTGGTTTGGTACCCCATGAACTCATGTGGTCTGCCTTCAACTTCTTCCACATTCCGGATACCATCACAGCTCTGGTTAAATCCTACTTCCAGGACGTGCAGTTCTGCTTCACCACCTCTGACTTTACCACCTCTTGGCAGCGCTTGGAAGTAGGCATCATGGCAGGATGCACTCTCACCCCCTGGCATTCATGGCGATGGAGGATCATCTGCGCCTCAAAGTGGGTGTTAGGTGGTTGACTCTGGCCAGAACCTCCCCCCACTCAGAGCTTACAAGGACGATATTACAACGTTGACCACCACCATCCCATGCACCAAGAGGCTTCTCAGAAAACTGGTGGAGAACATCAGTTGGGCCCGTATGAAGATCAAACCATCCAAGTCACGAATAATCTCAGTTGTAAAGGGAATGCTCTCAAACCTGAAATTCTTCATCAGAGATGACCCAATCCCAACAGTGTCTGAGCAGCCTGTAAAGAGCCTTGGCAGGTGGTATGATACAAGCCTGAAGGGCAAAGACCAGGTGCAACAACTGCATAAGGATATCAGCAGTGGCCTACAGTTCATCGATAACGGCCTACAGTCCATCGATAACACCCAACTGCCTGGAAAGGCCTGGTGCCTGCAGTTCCGACTCCTACCCAGGATACTGCAGTTTATGAGGTCCCAATCTCAATCGTGGAGAAGTTGCAAAGAGGAGTCACAGGCGACATCAATAAATGGCTCGGAGTTCCACGATGCCCTACCACAACGGGCTTCTAAGGAGATGGCGCCCTCAAGCTGCCCCTCACCAGAAAAAAAATTCAGTCCAAGCCTGGGCCCCTGGAGAGGGGGTCCAGACTGAGGACAAGGAAAGAAAAAACTCATAGCCATAGCACACAAACATCAATCATCAATCAATCAATGTTTATTTATATAGCCCTAAATCACGAGTGTCTCAAAGGGCTGCACAAGCCACGACATCCTCGGTTCAGATCCCACATCAGGGCAAGGAAAAACTCAACCCAATGGGACAATGAGAAACCTTGGAGAGGACCGCAGAACCCCCCTAGGGCGACCGGTGCAATGGACGTCGAGTGGATCTAGCATAATATTGTGAGAGTCCAGTCCATAGTGGATCTAACATAATAGTGAGAGTCCAGTCCATAGTGGGGCCAGCAGGAGATCATCTTGAGTGGAGACAGGTCAGCAGCGCAGAGACGTCCCCAACTGATGCACAGATGAGTGGTCCACCCTGGGTCCTGACTTTGGACAGGTGGGCTGCAGAGGCTTTGTGGCGAGACTTACCACCAAACTGCTTGTAGACATGGGAGTCTGAGGCCAAAGCCTGCATCAAAGGCAGCCAAAAGAGGCAGCCAGTGGCTGTTCATGAGGAAGAAAGACCCCTGCTGGGCCGCCAAGTAGCAAGCCAGGAGGTATGCGGTCTGCTTAGGCTTGATTTAGGGAAAACGACGCCCCTGCCGTGCATAGTCCCATGAGAAGTCTGCTGCTCAACACCAAGCGACTCATGACTCAATGGGATTGACGCAAGCCTGGGGCCGATCACCCTGTGGCTGGCCACCCCTGGGGAGGGCGTCTAATGTTAAGGCCCAAACGCCCAGTGACCCAGGGGGACACCGCCGCTGATGCATGCACCATTCCACCAGTCATCACCAAAACAACACTCAAGTATTTGCCAGCACAAAGGAATGTACAACTTATCCTGTATTTCCTAAACTATGAAATGTTTTGTAGGTGTATGATCTCTCAAAGACGGTGGTAAAAGTCAAGAAAAGGTGTTACCTGTGTCGGACATCAGCGAAGGTTTGTCAGGTGCGCTCCTCAGACTCTCTCGGTATTTCAGAGTTACACTGGCTGAGCAACACAAAAGAAAATCAAGTTCAACTTGTTTTTAAAAGCCATGTTTCCTTCTGTGTGACTCCGCCCTCAAAAGATCCCCTTCATTAAAGTTGATTTCCTTCGTCAAAGGACACTTTGTGGACTATTTTCATTCTTTTCCGGCATGAACACTTGTCAATTGTTACTGGTAGCAGAACTGCAAAGCAGGATCCGGGGCTAGAAAATCGCTTTTCTGTGGTAAAACTTGTAAACAAAGAAGTAGAATACAGTCTAACATTGTTGATGACACATAAAGAATGAAAAAGTGAACTAAAACTATGAATATTCCAAACAAAAATGACACTTTACCACAAATAAATGTGATGCCCGTAAGATACTTACTAGCATTAGCTTATAGCAAGCATTAGCTTATCGCTCGTATTAGCTTATAGCTCGTATTGCCTTATAGTTAACATTAGCTTATAGCTAGCAATAACTTATAGCTAGTATTGCCTCATATATAGCATTAGCTTATAGCTAGCATTGCCGCATAGCTAGCATTAGCTTATAGCTAGCATTAGCTTATAGCTAGTATTGCCGTATAGCTAACATTAGCTTATAGCTAGCATTAGCTTATAACTAGCATTAGCTTATAACAAGCATTAACCTATAGCGAGTATTAGCTTATAGCGAGTGTTGCCTTATAGTTAACATTAGCTTATAGCTAGCAATAACCTATAACTAACATTAGTTTATAGCTAGCATTAACTTATAGCTAGTATTGCCTTATATATAGCATTAGCTTATAGCTAGCATTAACTAATAGCTAGCATTAACTTATAATTAGCATTAACTTATTGTTAGTATTGCCGTATAGCTAGCATTAGCTTATAGCTAGTTTTGCCTTATAGCTAGCATTGGCTTATAGCTAGCATGAGCTCATAGCTAGCATTAGCTTATAGCTAGCGATGGACATAATTTTGTTTATCCAAGTTTGTACTACATTCTATTGTATTGTTTATACAACATTACGCTTTTAAAAGTAGTTTTTTCTTCTTTTTTTTTTAAATATAATTTTGACTTTTTGGGACCCAAACAACAATGAAATGGATTTTGATTCAGCAAGAAATATTGACTATATGAGTACTAAGAATGAACTAAACTCGTATGTCGCAGCAAAGTTACGTATTTGGTAGTACAGTAAAAGGTTAATTGGTTCCTGACCAATGTAAAATACAAAATATGATTATTAATGATTCAAAACAGAATACCTTCAAAACTTAAGCAGGAATAGTTAAATATGTTTAACATTAAGTGTACACCGCCTTCCGCCCGTGTGCAGCTGGGATAGGATCCAGCACCCCCGCGAAACCATAAGGGACAAGTGGTAGAAAATGGAGGGACTAATAACATAAATGACACTTTCGAGTCACCTTTTCCCTTGTAAAGTGGTAGCATGTTGCATTATGTCAAAATGTTTTACCTGATAACGTGTTAGCATTGCATCAAAATGTCTCAACTATTAGCATGTTAGCATTACGTCAAAATATTTTAACTGATAGCATGTTTGCATTACATCATGTCTCAACCGTTAGCATGCTATCATTATGTTGAAATGTTTCAGCTGTTAGCATGTTTGCATTACGTTGAAATGTTTCAACTGTTAGCATGTTTGCATTATGTCAAAATGCCTAACCTGTTGGCATGTTAGCATTATGTCAAAATGTTTTACCTGATAGCATGTTAACATTACATCAAAATGACTCAACTATTAACATGTTAGCATTTTGTCAAAATGTCAACTATTAGCATGTTAGCATGATGTCAAAATGTCTCACCTGTTGGCATGCTAGCATTATGTCAAAATGTTTCACCTGATAGCATGTTAGCATTACGTCAAAATGTTTCAACTGTTAGCATGTTAGCATTATGTCAAAATGTTTCAACTGATAGCATGTTAGCATTACGTCTAAATATTTTAACTGATAGTATGTTAGCATTATGTCAAAATGTTTCAACTGTTAGCATGTTAGCATCATGTCAAAATGTTTCAACTGTTAGCATGTTAGCATTATGTCAAAATGTCTCAACTGTTAGCATGTTTGCTCAATTTAAATTAACTGAAAAAAACAGTACTTTGACATTAAAATTATATTTGTGAAAAAATGTTTAATATTAGACTTAAATGCAAGTCTTATTTACAGAATATTATGAAGTGCACTTTTTCAAGTTGTCCTTAAATGCTAAGATGCTAACACTCACCATGTCCTTCCTCAGGCTCCGAGGTACTGGTCGTCGTGGTGATGTCACTCAAACCCGACTCGTCAGAAGCTTCTGCCTCAGAGGAGGTTTCACACACCAGCACCTCGCTGGCGTCGAAATACTCGGCCATAGAGTCAGCCACGGAAGGAGCTCGCTGGATAGGACCTCTCTGCAAGTCAGCAGGGGGGAAAGTAACGCTTGTCAAAGCTCCGTGCAAGAAATGCTGACACTGCACAAGTCAACTATAGATATGACAATATGAAATATCAACTATAGATATGACATTAAATATCAACTATAGATATGACAACATTAAATATCAACTATAGACATGACATGAAATATCAACTATAGATATGACAACATTAAATAACTATAGATATGACAACATGAAATATCAACTATAGATATGACAACATTAAATATTATCTATGAATATGACATTAAATATCAACTATAGATCCATCCATCTTCCGCTTATCTGAGGGTGGGTCGCGGGGGCAGCAGCCTAAGCAGGGAAGCCCAGACTTCCCTCTCCCCAGCCACTTCGTCCAGCTTTTCCCGGGGGATCCCGACGCATTCCCAGGCCAGTCGGGAGACATAGTTTTCCCAACGTGTCCTGGGTCTTCTCCGTGGCCTCCTACCAGTCGGACGTGCCCTAAACACCTCCCTCGGGAGGCGTTCGGGTGGCATCCTGACCAGAAGCCCGAACCACCTCATCTGGATCTTCTCGATGTGGAAGAGCAGCGGCTTTACTTTGAGCTCCTTCCGGATGGCAGAGCTTCTCACCCTATCTCTAAGGGAGAGCCCCGCCACCCGGCGAAGGACACTCATTTCATCCACTTGTACCCGTGATCTTGTTCTTTCAGTCATAACCAAAAGCTCATGACCATAGGTGAGGATGGGAACGTAGATCGACCGGTAAATTGAGAGCTTTGCCTTCCGGCTCAGCTCCTTCTTCACCACAACGGATCGATACAGCGTCCGCATTACTGAAGACGCTGCACCAATTTGCCTGTTGATCTCACGATCCACTCTTCCCTCACTCGTGAACAAGACTCATAGGTACTTGAACTCCTCCACTTGGGGCAGGGTCTCCTCCCCAACCTGGAGAAGGCACTCCACCCTTTTCCGGGCAAGAGCCATGGACTCCGACTTGGAGGTGCTGATTCTCATCCCAGTCGCTTCACACTCAGCTGTGAACCGATCCAGTGAGAGCTGAAGATCCTGGCCAGATGAAGCCATCAGGACCACATCATCTGCAAAAACCAGAGACCTAATCCTGCAGCCACCAAACCGGATCCCCTCAACGCCCTGACTACGCCTAGAAATTCTGTCCATAAAAGTCATGAACAGAATCGGTGACAAAGGGCAGCCTTGGCTGAGTCCAACCCTCACTGGAAACGTGTCCGAATTACCGCCGGCAATGCGGACCAAGCTCTGACACTGATCGTACAGGGATCGGACCGCCACAATCAGACAGTGTGATACCCCACACTCTCTGAGCACTCCCCACAGGACTTCCCGAGGGACACGGTCGAATGCCTTCATCAAGTCCACAAAGCACATGTAGACTGGTTGGGGAAACTCCCATGCACTCTCAAGGACCCTGCTGAGAGTATAGAGCTAGTCCACAGTTCCACGACCAGGACGAAAACCACATTTTCCTCCTGAATCCGAGATTCGACTATCCGGCGTAGCCTCCTCTCCAGTACACCTGAATAGACCTTACCGGGAAGGCTGAGGAGTGTGATCCCACGATAGTTGGAACACACCCTCCGGTTCCCCTTCTTAAAGAGAGGAACCACCATCTCAGTCTGTCAATTCAGAGGTACCGCCCCCGATGTCCACGCGATGCTGCAGAGTCTTGTCAATCAAGACAGCCCCACAGCATCCAGAGCCTTAAGAAACTCCGGGCGGGTCTCATCCACCCCCGGGGCTTTGCCACCGAGGAGCTTTTTAACTACCTCAGCAATTTCAGCCCCAGAAATAGGAGAGCCCACCACAGATTTCCCAGGCACTGCTTCCTCGTGTTGGTGGGATTGAGGAGGACTTCGAAATATTCCCTCCACCGATCCACAACATCCGCAGTCGAGGTCAGCAGAACACCGTCCTCACCATACACGGTGTTGACAGTGGACTGCTTCCTTTTCCTGAGGCGGCGGCTGGTGGTGCAGAATTGCTTAAAAGCCATCCGGAAGTCGTTTTCCATGGCTTACCCGAACTCCTCCCATGTCCGAGTTTTTGCCTCTGCGACCGCTGAAGCCGCACACCGCTTGGCCTGTCGGTACCTGTCTGCTGCCTCCAGAGTCCTATGAGCCAAAAGAACCCGATAGGACTCTTTCTTCAGCTTGACGGCATCCCTCACCGCTGGTGTCCACCAACGGTTTCTAGGATTACCGCCACGACAGGCACCAACTACCTTGCGGCCACAGCTCTAATCAGTCGCCTTGACAATAGAGGTACGGAACATCGTCCACTCGGACTCAATGTCCAGCACCTTCCTCGTGACATGTTCAAAGTTCTTCCGGAGGTGGGAATTGAAACTCTCTCTGACAGGAGACTCTGCTAGACGTTGCCAGCAGACCCTCATAATGCGTTTGGTCCTGCCAGGTCTGTCCGGCATCCTCCCCCGCCATCGCAGCCAACTCACCACCAGGTGGTGAGCGGTAGAAAACTCCGCTCCTCTCTTCACCAGAGTGTCCAAAACATGAGGCCGCAAATCTGATGACACAACTACAAACCCTGTTTCCATGAGTTGGGAAATTGTGTTAGATGTAAATATAAACGGAATACAATGATTTGCAAATCATTTTCAACCCATATTCAGTTGAATATGCTATAAAGACAACATATTTGATGTTCAAACTCATAAACTTTTTTTTTTTTGGAAATAATCGTTAACTTTAGAATTTGATGCCAGCAACACGTGACAAAGAAGTTGGGAAAGGTGGAAATAAATACTGATAAAGTTGAGGAATGCTCATCAAACACTTATTTCGAACATTCCACAGGTGTGCAGGCTAATTGGGAACAGGTGGGTGCCATGATTGGGTAAAAAAACAGCTTTCCAAAAAAATGCTCAGTCTTTCACAAGAAAGGATGGGGCGAGGTACACCCCTTTGTCCACAACTGCGTGAGCAAATAGTCAAACAGTTTAAGAACAACGTTTCTCAAAGTGCAATTGCAAGAAATTTAGGGATTTCAACATCTACGGTCCATAATATCATCAAAAGGTTCAGAGAATCTGGAGAAATCACTCCACGTAACCGGCATGGCCGGGAAACCAACATTGAATGACTGTGACCTTCGATCCCTCAGACGGCACTGTATCAAAAACCGACATCAATCTCTAAAGGATATCACCACATGGGCTCAGGAACACTTCAGAAAACCACTGTCACTAAATACAGTTGGTCGCTACATCTGTAAGTGCAAGGTAAAACTCTACTATGCAAAGCAAAAGCCATTTATCAACAACATCCAGAAACGCCGCCGGCTTCTCTGAGCCCGAGATCATCTAAGATGAACTCATGCAAAGTGGAAAAGTGCTCTGTGGTCTGACGAGTCCACATTTCAAATTGTTTTTGGAAACATTCGACATCGTGTCATCCGGACTAAAGGGGAAGCGAACCATCCAGACTATTAGACGCAAAGTTCAAAAGCCAGCATGTGTGATGGTATGGGGGTGCATTAGTGCCCAAGGCATGGGTAACTTACACATCTGTGAAGGCACCATTAATGCTGAAAGGTACATACAGGTTTTGGAGCAACATATGCTGCTATCTAAGCGCCGTCTTTTTCATGGACGCCTCTGCTTATTTCAGCAAGACAATGCCAAGCCACATTCAGCACGTGTTACAACAGCGTGGCTTCGTTAAAAAAGAGTGCGGGTACTTTCCTGGCTCGCCTGAAGTCCAGACCTGTCTCCCATCGAAAATGTGTGGCGCATTATGAAGCGTAAAATACGACAGCGGAGACCCCGGACTGTTGAACGACTGGAGCTCTACATAAAACAAGAATGGGAAAGAATTCCACTTTCAAAGCTTCAACAATTAGTTTCCTCAGTTCCCAATCGTTTATTGAGTGTTGTTAAAAGAAAAGGTGATGTAACACAGTGGTGAACATGCCCTTTCCCAACTACTTTGGCACGTGTTGCAGCCATGAAATTCTAAGTTAATTATTATTTGCAAAAAAAAAAAAAAGAGTTTATGAGTTTGAACATCAAATATCTTGTCTTTGTAGCATATTCAATTGAATATGGGTTGAAAAGGATTTGCAAATCATTGTATTCCGTTTATATTTACATCTAACACAATTTCTCAACTCATATGGAAACGGGGTTTGTACAAAGTCGATCATGGAACTGCGGCCTAGGGTGTCCTGGTGCCAAGTGCACATATGGACACCCTTATGTTTGAACATGGTGTTCGTTATAGACAATCTGTGACGAGCACAAAAGTCTAATAACAAAACACCACTCGGGTTCAGATCCGGACGGCCATTCTTCCCAATCACGCCTTTCCAGGTTTCACTGTCGTTGCCAACATGAGCGTTGAAGTCCCCCAGTAGGACAAGGGAATCACCTGGGGGAGCACTCTCCAGTACTCCCTCGAGTGCATCCAAAAAGGGTGGGTACTCTGAGCTGCTGCTTGGTGCGTAAACACAAACAACAGTCAGGACCCGTCCCCCCCACCCGAAGGCGGAGGGAAGCTACCCTCTCGTCCACCGGGATGAACTCCAGCGTGCAGGCTTTGAGCCAGGGGGCAACAAGAATTGCTACCCCAGCCCGTCGCCTCTCACTGCGTGCAACGCCAGTGTGGAAGAGAGTCCAGCCCCTTCTCGAGAGAACTGGTTCCAGAGCCATTGCTGTGCGTCGAAGTGAGTGCAACTATATCCAGCCGAAACTTCTTCACCTCACGCACTAGCTCAGGCTTCTTCACCCCCAGCGAGGTGACGTTCCACGTCCCAAGACCTAGCTTATGTAGCCGAGGATCAGACTGCCAAGTGCCCTGCCTTCGGCTTCCGCCCAGCTCACAACGCACCCGACATCTATGGCCCCTCCCATGTGTGGTGAGCCCATTGGAGGGGGGACCCACGTTTCCTCTTCGGGCTGTGGGGACAGGCCCGGCCACCAGGCGCTCGCCATCGTGCCCCAACTCCGGGCCTGGCTCCAGAGGGGGTCCCGGTGACCCGCGGGAAATCGGAGTCTCAGTTTTTGTATTCCCATAGAAGTCTTCGAGCTGCTCTTTGTCTGATACCTCAAATAGGACCTGTATGTCTTGGGAGACCCTACCGGGGGGCTTCCATGCCATTCCATGACAACATAGCTCCTAGGATCATTGGGACACGCAAACTCCTCTACCACGATAAGGTGGCAGCTCAGAGAGTAGTCAGCTATAGATATGACATCAAATAAAATCCATGAATATGACATTAAATATCAACTATAGATATGACAACATTAAATATGAATAATAAATATGACAATATGACAATATTGAATTTGAATATGACATTAAATATCAACTATAGATATGACAACATTAAATAACTATATATATGACAACATTAAATATCAACTATGAATATGACATTAAATATAAACTATAGATATGTCAACATTAAATAACTATAAATATGACATTAAATACAATCTATGAATATGACATTAAATATCAACTATAGATATGACAACATTAAATATCAACTATAGATATGACTACATTAATAATGAATAATGAATATGACATTAAAGATCAACTATAGATATGACATTAAATATAATCTATGAATGACAACAATAAATATAAACTATAGATATGACATTAAATATAATCTATGAATATGACAACATTAAATATCAACTGTATATATGACAACATTAAATATGAATAATGAATATGACATTAAATATCAACTATAAAGATGGCGGTATTGAATATCAACTATAAATATGACAACATTAAATATGAATAATGAATATGACATTAAACAACTATGGATATGACATTAAATATCAACTATAGATATGACAACATTAAATATCAACTATAGATATGACAACATTAAATATGAACTATACAAATGACAACATTAAATATCAACTATAGATATGACAATATTAAATATGAACTATACAAATGACAACATTAAATATCAACTATAGATATGACATTAAATATCAACCATAGATATAACATTAAATATGAATAATGAATACGACATTAAACATCAACTATAAATATGACAACAATAAATATGAATAATGAACATAACATTAAATATCAACTATAGACATGACATTAAATATCATCTATGAATATGACAACATTAAATATCAACTACAGATATGACATTAAATATCATCTGTAAATATGACATTAAATATCAACTATGGCTATTACAACATTAAATATCAACTATAGATACGACAACATAAAATATTAACTATCAATATGACAACATTAAATAACTATAGATATGACAATGTTAAATATCAACTATAGATATGACATTAAAAAATCTATGAATATGACATTAAATAACTATAGATATGACAACATTAAATAGCTATAGATATACTATTTGACACACACACACACACACACACACACACACACACACACACACACACACACACACACACACACACACACACACACACAAATTGATATACAGACACACACACACATTGATATACAGACACACATTGATATACACACATTAATTGGATTACAGACACACACACACACACACACACACACACACACACACACACACACACACACACAGATATACAGACACACATGAATTGGGTTACAGACACACACACACACATTGATATAC
>NC_084571.2:16035000-16267500 GCF_033978685.3 Nerophis lumbriciformis | reverse complement strand
CACACACAACACTCTGTATCGCACATATCACACACTAGTAAACACTGCTTGTATCGCACATGACATCACACACACTGGTAAACACTCTGCTTGTATCACACATGATATCACATACAAGTAAACACTGCTTGTATCGCACATATCACACATTAGTAAACACTGCTTGTATTGCACATAATGCCGCACACTAGTAAATATTCTGCTTGTATCGCACATGATATCACACACACTAGTAAACATGCTTATATCGCACATGATATCACATACAAGTAAACACTGCTTGTATCGCACATAACACACTAGTAAGCACTGTTTGTATTGCACATGATGTCGCACACTAGTAAACGCTCTGCTTGTATCGCACAAGATCACACAAGTAAATACTGCTGGTATCACACATGATATCACACAAAAGTAAACACGCTGCATGACTGCTTGTATCGCACATGATCTCACACAAGCAAACACGGCTTGTATCGCACATGATATCACTCAAATATAAACACGCTGCAGGACTGCTTGTATCGCACATGATATCACACACAAGTAAACACACTTCAGGTACAGTAACTACATGATATACTTCATGTACAGTAAGTACATGATGGTGATATACTTCATGTACAGTAAGTACATGACTGAGTGTAGTACCTCAGACAAAGTACATGATGATTATATTGTACCTCAAAGTACATGAATATAATGTGTAGTACCTCAGACAAAGTACATGAATGTAGTGTGTAGTACCTCAGACAAAGTACATGAATGTAATGTGTAGTACCTCAGACAAAGTACATGAATATAGTGTGTAGTACCTCAGACAAAGTACATGAATATAGTGCGTAGTACCTCAGACAAAGTACATGAATATAGTGTGTAGTACCTCAGACAAAGTACAGGTATATAGTGTGTAGTACCTCAGACAAAGTACATGAATATAATGTGTAGTATCTCAGACAAAGTACATGAATATAGTGTGTAGTACCTCAGACAAAGTACATGAATATAGTGTGTAGTACCTCAAAGTACATGAATATAGTGTGTAGTACCTCACACAAAGTACATGAATATAGTGTCTAGTACCTCAAAGTACATGAATATAGTGTGTAGTACCTTAGACAGAGTACATGAATATAGTGTGTAGTACCTCACACAAAATACATGAATATAGTGTCTAGTACCTCAAAGTACATGAATATAGTGTGTAGTACCTCAGACAAAGTACATGAATATAGTGTGTAGTACCTCAGACAAAGTGCTGCATAGAGAGGCCAGTTGTTGGGTGGTGGTGTGCCGTAAATCAGGGGCGGCCCAAGCCTGTCTGAGTCGTTCTCTCTCCAAGGTCAGAACTTCATGGACAGACTTTAGACTCGTGAAAACTGTCAAGGGCAAACATAAGATAAGAATCAAATACTACTCAAATATTATTCATGATACTTCTTTGGAGAAAAAACTGAGTACTTTGAAGTCAACGTTCACATAACATGATTTGAGATGATCTTATTTGTATTTTTGTTCTCGTTAAAAACATTTAAATTGTTTTTGTTTTGTTTTCATTGCACTGATGGATGATGTGTCATGTTGTGTACATTGTGTACATTGTTATGTACACAGTCGAGTACATTGTCTTAGACATCGTGTACACTCTTGTATATGTTGCCATGTTTGTCTACATTGTCGTGTTTGTGTAGATTACCATGTACATTGTCTTGTTTGTGTACCTTAACGTTTACATTGTCGTGTTTGTGTACATTAACGTGTAAATGGTCGTGTTTGTGTACATTACCGTGTACATTGTCGTGTTTGTTTACATTACCGTGTCCATTGTCATGTTTGTTTACATTGTCGTGTTTGTGTACATTACCACGTACATTGTCTTGTTTGTGTACCTTAACGTGTACATTGTCGTGTTTGTGTACATTACCGTGTACATGGTCGTGTTTGTGTACATTACCGTGTACATTGTCGTGTTTGTGTACATTACCATGTACATTGTCGTCTTTGTGTACATTACCGTGTACATTGTTGTTTGTGTAAATTAACGTGTACATTGTCTTGTTTGTGTTCCTTAACGTGTACATTGTCGTTTTTGTGTACATTAACTTGTAAATTGTCGTGTTTGTGGAACATTACTGTGTACATCAGGGGTGGGCAATTAATTTTTACCAGGGGCCGCATGAGCAACCCGAGCACTGCTGGAGGGCCACACGACAATATTTCAATTAAATTTTGCTCAAATTATTTTTGATATACCGTAAGATAAATAATAATAATAATAATAATAATATTTTCATTTAACCTAACTTATCTTTATACAAAAGCAGATGGCTTTTGATGGTTTTATTTTTAACACTTTCTTACACAACACTTCCTGATGTATATTACAATGCAAAAATTTCAATTTCTGTCACTTTATCCTGCATCCTCTTTGTTGTGAACGTATCACGCCTGTAAGGTGATTGACGAAGAAGGAGGAAGCGTTGCTGTTGCGGAAATGAGGAGTGAGGATAGACGTGTGTGTGGAAAGAACGAGATAAGTTGAGCTGTGTTAGTATAGGTTGCTCAATAAAAGTTTAAAAAGAGCGTCAGACTTGGTGTGCACTTCTTCTGGACGCTACAATTGGTGTCAGAAGTGGGATGAAATGCCTCCCAGTTCGCCTTGCCATCAAACCTGGGAGTCTTCATTGAGGGCGGAATTCCCCCATGCCAAGCAGCGCGCGCTGCACCTGTCGACGCTGCCTCTCTCTCCTCCCTCCCTCTCTCTCTCTCTCTCTTTGCGGCGAGCTCCTCACGTCCGGGATTCACACAGACATCTGCAGTCGCTGCCGGCACCTTAAGTCCCCACTCAATGTCCTTCCCTCCCGTTCAATCTTGACAAAGTCGCCAGGAAACATGGTGGCACGTACCTCCCGATGACGTAGCAGGCTGAGCACACAAGCAGCGCAGTATGCTCACACAAGCAGCGGCAGTATGCGCAAAGTTTTACTTCTGACACCAATTGTAGCGTCCAGAAGAAGTGCACACCAAGTCTGACGCTCTTTTTAAACTTTTATTGAGCAACCTATACTAACACAGCTCAACTTATCTCGTTCCTTTCACACGCACGTCTATCCTCACTCCTCATTACCACAACTCAAGAACACATCAACTTCAGCAGGTCGTTACACTACATTCTTTAAACACAGCAACCTGTGTACCACAAATTAAGCACACGGCTTTACCTTTAGTTTCTGTAAAGAAATACGTGGCAGTCCATGTCTTGTTGAAAGCACGCGTCAACTTTTCTCTTTTTAGCGTCTCGGGATAACCGTGCATCACTTGTCGCTGTGCACCTTCACTCACAGGTTACACACGGACATACGCCCATAAATACTACTTTTCAAAATAAAAGCAGCACAATTGTATTGCACGCCCGACATAGATGTTTGTTTAAATGTATTTTGTAATTCGTGATTGCAGCTGGGGCTTCACGGTGGCAGAGGGGTTAGTGCATCTGCCTCACAATACGAAGGTCCTGAGTAGTCTTGGGTTCAATCCCGGGCTCGGGATCTTTCTGTGTGGAGTTTGCATGTTCTCCCCGTGACTGCGTGGGTTTCCTCCGGGTACTCCGGCTTTCTCCCACCTCCAAAGACATGCACCTGGGGATAAGTTGATTGGCAACACTAAATTGGCCCTAGTGTGTGAATGTGAGTGTGAATGTTGTCTGTCTATCTGTGTTGGCCCTGCGATGAGGTGGCGACTTGTCCAGGGTGTACCCCGCCTTCCGCCCGATTGTAGCTGAGATAGGCTCCAGCGCCCCCCGCGACCCCAAAGGGAATAAGCGGTAGGAAATGGATGGATGAATGATTGCAGCTGTTCACATTCACTCACAATCGCGCACGAGCATACGTCCACACGGAAGTAATAAAAATAACGATTTTCAAAACAAAAGCAGCACCGTTGTATTGCACACTCGAGATAGATACTTTTTAAAATTTATTTTGTGATTTATGATTGGCCTCACGCGGGCCGGACAGGGACGTACAAAGGGCCAGATGTGGCCCGCGGGCCGCAGAATGCCCAGGTCTGGTGTACATTGTTGTTTGTGTACATTACAGTGTACATTGTCGTGTTTGTGTACATTACCGTGTACATTGTCGTGTTTGTGTACAGTACCATGTACATTGTCGTGTTTGTGTACATTACCGTGTACATTGCTGTTTGTGTACATTATCGTGTACATTGTCGTGTTTGTGTAAATTAACGTGTACATTGTCGTGTTTGTGTACATTATCAAATCAAATCAAATCAACTTTATTTATAAAGCACATTTAAAATTTACCACAGGGGTAGCCAAAGTGCTGTACAATGAACAGGTTAAAAGATAAAACGAGTACCGAGCAAACACAACACAAACAGAACACGATAAAAAATAAATAATTAAAATAGAATAAATAAAAACATAAAAACATAAAAACAGGTTCACAGCAGGTGTATTATGGGGCGCCATTGCAGGATGGATATCACTCAGTGTTAAAAGCCATGGAATAAAAGTATGTTTTTAAGAGAGATTTAAAAACAGGAAGAGAGGAGGCTTGTCTAACACTCAGGGGTAGGTCGTTCCAGAGCTTGGGAGCAGCAACGGCGAAAGCTCTGTCACCTCTAAGCTTCAGCCTTGTGTCAGGGACCGTCAACAGCAGCTGATCGGCTGATCTTAAGGATCGGGTGGGGCAGTAAGGCTGAAGGAGGTCGGAGAGATAGGTTGGCGCGAGGTTGTTTAGACATTTAAAAACAAATAAAAGGAGTTTAAAATTGATTCGGTAATGCACAGGGAGCCAGTGAAGGGACGCTAAAATAGGGGTGATGTGCTCACGTCTGCGGGTCTGTGTTAGCAGACGAGCAGCAGAGTTCTGCACGAGCTGGAGGCGGGCGAGGGAGGCCTGGCTAATGCCTACATACTGGGCATTACAGTAATCAAGACGAGTCGAGATAAAGGCGTGGATTAATTTCCCAAGATCATGTCTTGATAGAAGCGGTTTCACTTTCGCTATTTGGCGTAATTGATAAAAGCTTTTTTGAACGACGCTGCTGATTTGTTTTTCGAATTTAAAATCTGAGTCAAACTTTACCCCCAGGTTTGTGACACAGTCGCTGAGATACGGGGTCAGAGTGCCGAGGTCAACGTTGGGGGAGGGAGAGCGACTTGGACCGAACAACATAACTTCTGTTTTATCTTCATTTAGGCACAGGAAGTTAGCTGAAAGCCAGACTTTGATGTCGTGCAGGCAGTCAATAAGACGTTGAACCGTGTTATTTTGTGCCATGGGAAAATAAATTTGGCAATCATCGGCGTAAAAATGAAATGCAATACTGTACTTCCTAAAAATAGAACCAAGGGGGAGAAGGTAAAACGCAAATAAAATTGGGGCAAGGATTGAGCCCTGGGGGACCCCATGTGGTAAAGGAGCTGTGGACGACATAAAACTGTCTACTTTTACACAAAAACTCCTGTCGGTTAGGTACGACCGGAACCAGTTCAGGGCGGCGCCCTTAATGCCCACACAGTTCTCAAGACGAGTGATTAAGGTGGCGTGGTCGACGGTGTCGAACGCAGCAGACAGATCTAAAAGCACCAGGACAAATCATATTTACCAGAATCAGTGGACAGGAGGATATCGTTAAAAACTTTTAGAAGTGCTGACTCTGTGCTGTGGAGGGCTTTAAAACCGGACTGGAACAGCTCAGTGATACCATTATCCTCTAAGAAGGGCAACAACTGACTGTAGACAACCTTCTCTAATATTTTGGAAATGTATGGAAGATTAGAGATAGGTCTGAGGTTAGAGAGGAGAGAGGGGTCGAGGCTGGGTTTTTTAAGTAGAGGTCGTACCACTGCATGTTTAAACTACTGGAACTATTCCAGAAGAGAGGCTACTATTGATAATGTTAAGGACACTTGATCCAATAGTAGCAAGTACCTCCTTAAACAGGCGAGGTGGGAGGGCATCTGCAGGAGAACCAGAGGGCTTCATATGACTAACTGTGTCACTTAAAAAAGAAAAGGACACCGGCTCAAACTGATGGAAAACAGAAGAGAAATGCAGAGGAACAGAAGGGTCATATGAAGGCTGAGATAGACTGGCTCTAGTTGACACAATTTTGTCAGTGAAAAAATGGAGACAATTTTCACAGAATTCAAAAGAAGCATCAAAACCAACAGATTTGGGAGCATCAATGACAGTGTTAATAGTTTTAAACAGAACTCTGGGGTTGTTACAGTTAGAAGATATAATCTGAGATAGATATATATTCATTTCTGCTTTTACAGTCATCTGAAAGGAAAACAGGCTTTCTTTAAAAATGGCAAAGGACACTTGCAGCCTGTCTTTTTTCCATTTTCTCTCTGCTCTTCTACATACGCGCCTGGCAGCCCGAGTGACGTCATTCAACCAGGGCTGAGGCGTAGCTTTAGAGCGGCGGCATTTGAAAGGCGCGATCGTGTCCAGTGTTTGTAAACAAATAGAGTTGAACCCAGAAACCAACTCTTCAGTATTCAGACATACAGAGGCTGCAGAATTATCATCACAAAGAGTCGAAAAAATAGAGGAGAACCGAGCAGGAGACGAAGAATTAAACATGCGAGAGCGTTGGGGCGGTGCGCACAATTTAACTGGACACTGCGTGGGAATATCAAACAAGATCGGCATGTGATCAGAGAACACAGCGTCGCAAATGTCCAAATTAAAAACACACAAACCATACGAGAGCACTAAATCGAGTGTATGCCCGCGTTCATGTGTAGAACCACACACAGACTGTACAAAGTTAAATGAGTCGATTATATTCAGGAAGCTCCTGGAAAGCGGCTCGTCTGGACAGCAGGTGTGAATATTAAAATCACCCACAATAAGGACACGATCATATTTGGGCAGGATTTCAGCCAGAAATTCAGAAAAGTCAGTTATAAAGCCTTTGTGGTACTTGGGTGGTCGATAGATGACGGCACACAGGACGACATCAGAAAGACCCAGTTCAAACATGCACAGTTCGAAGCTTGAAAAGGAGGATTGTAGGCGGATCTGACGGCATTTAAAGTCATTTTTAAAAACGACTGCTAATCCTCCTCCTTTTCGACCGGACGGCCGTGGGGAATTAAAGTAGGAACACTCCGGAGGCAGAAGTTCATTAAGAGGGGCGGACTCACCGGCTTTCAGCCATGTTTCCGTCACACAGAGGAAGTCCAGTCCGCGGGAAGTGAAGAAATCCTTCAGGATAAACGTTTTGTTTGTCAAAGATCTTGCGTTCACAAGACTGAACCTGGCGGGGGCCAGCACGTCCAAGGCCGCAATTAATCCGGGTGGGGCCCGACACACAGCACGCAGGTGGCGGGAATCCACCCCGCGCCTCCGGGGGCGGGGACAGCAGGAGCGACGACGGCAAGCCTCTTCCTCCAAACCAACAATAGGAACCAGCCAGGAGCCGATGGGATCGAGCGAGCGTGGGTGCAGGAGGAGACCGGATACCGCACCATTCCTCCTTCGGGAAGCCATGGGAAGCCGGGCCAGGAGTGCCCTAACTTTCACCAGCTGGCCGCCATGTTTACCGCGGCGCCGGAGACGCTTCCGCCGGGGGAGAGGAGCCAGGGGGCGGGAAAGGAAGGCAGGAATCCGGCCAGGTGAAAAAGCTGACTGGGACGTCGAAAAACCGACGTCGAAGTTGATCATATCAGTGGGAGAGGGGCAAAGATCCAACAGTGTTTGGCGGTCATACACAAGCAGTGAGCTGACAGAGACGAAAATAGACGCATAAAACACAAAAATGAACAGAGCTGACAGCGAGAGACGGCAGGCCAAAGCACATACTGGCGCCATCTTGGTCGGGGCGTGGCCAATCACTTGGACAGTGAAGGAGCAACATTAACGTGTACATTGTCGTGTTTGTGTACATTGTCGTGTTTGTGTACATTAATGTGTACATTGTCGTGTTTGTGTGCATTTTCGTGTTTGTGTGCATTAACGTATACATTGTCGTGTTTGTGTACATTACCATGTACATTGTCTTGTTTGTGTATATTGTCGTGTTTGTGTACATTAACGTGTACATTGTCGTGTTTGTGTACATTAACGTGTACATTGTCGTGTTTGTGTGAATTGTCGTGTTTGTGTACATTACTGTGTACATTGTCTTGTTTGTGTACATTGTCGTGTTTGTGTACATTACCGTGTACATTGTCATGTTTGTGTACATTACTCTGTACATTGTCGTGATTGTGTATATTACCGTGACCATTGTCGTTTGTGTACATTACCGTGTACATTACCGTGTACATTGTCCTTTGTGTACATTACTGTGTACATAGTCGTATTTGTGTACATTACCGTGTACATTCTCGTTTGTGTACATTACCGTGTGCATTGTCGTGTTTGTGTACATTACCCTGTACATTGTCATGTTTGTGTACATTGCCGTGTACATTGTCAAGTTTGTGTACATTACCCTGTACATTGTCATGTTTGTGTACATTGACGTGTACATTGTCATGTTTGTGTACATTACCGTGTACATTGTCAAGTTTGTGTACATTACCCTGTACATTGTCATGTTTGTGTACATTGCCGTGTACATTGTCATTGTCATGTTTGTGTACATTACCGTGTACATTGTTGTTTGTGTACATTGTTGTTAATATCAGTAATGAAGTCCACTTAGTGAATCAGTGGAAAATAAAGAGTCTATTTCCTTATTTACAAATGTTTCTGACATGAATAAATATGATAGTTCATCTTTCTGGCCTGGAATGGAGAGAAAAACAAACCTTTTTGTGAGAGTTTGCAGACGTCCTGGTGGAGTTTATTGGCCTCAGGTGACGTCACCTGGGGGTTGGACAGCTGGGAGTAGACGTAGTCTGGGATGGACTGCAGAGAACTGAAGTTGGTGCTCATTTGGTTGGAATTGAACTGAAGAAAAAAAGGAAATAACATTATTATTACAGTGGTATTTGTATTATTGTTATTAGTATTTGTATTAATATACAGTAATTCTATTAGTATTATTAATACCTTAGAGACTTCCTTTTTTGTCATTCAAATGTCAACTTTACAGTACAGATAAGAAGGTTGCATTAGCTGCTTGTATCCATCCATCTTCTTCCGCATATCCGAGGTCAGGTCACGGGGGCAGCAGCCTAAGCAGGGAAGCCCAGACTTCTCTCTCCCCAGCCACTCCGTCCAGCTCTTCCCGGAGGATCCCGAGGCATTACCAGGCCAGCCGGGAGACATAGTCTTCCCAATGTGTCCTGGGTCGTCCCCGTGGCCTCCTACCGGTCGACCGTGCCCTAAACACCTCCCTAGGGAGGCGTTCGGGTGGCATCCTCACCAGATGCCCGAACCACCTCATCTGGCTCCTCTCGATGTGGAGGAGCAGCGGCTTTACTTTGAGCTCCCTCCGGATGGCAGAGCTTCCCACCCTGTCTCTAAGAGAGAGCCCCGCCACCCGGCGGAGGAAACTAATTTCGGCCGCTTGTACCCATGATCTTGTCCTTTCGGCCATAACCCAAAGCTCATGACCATAGGTGAGGATGGGAACGTAGATCGACCGGTAAATTGAGAGCTTTGCCTTCCGGCTCAGCTCCTTCTTCACTACAACGGATCGATACAGCGTCCGCATTACTGAAGACGCCGCACCAATCCACCTGTCGATCTTACGATCCACTCTTCCCTCACTCATGAACAAGACTCCCAGGTACTCCTCTACTTGGGGCAGGGTCTCCTCCCCAACCTGAGGATGGCACTCCACCCTTTTCCGGGCGAGAACCATGGACTCGGACTTGCAGGTGCTGATTCTCATCCCAGTCGCTTCACACTCGACTGTGAACCGATCCAGTGAGAGCTGAAGACCCTGGCCAGATGAAGCCATCAGGACCACATCATCTGCAAAAAGCACAGACCTAATCCTGCAGCCTAATCTCCTCAACGCCCTGACTGCGCCTAGAAATTCTGTCCATAAAAGTTATGAACAGAATCGGTGACAAAGGGCAGCCTTGGCGGGTCCAACCCTCACTGGAAACGTGTTCGACTTACCGCCGGCAATGCGGACCAAGCTCTGACACTGATCGTCCAGGGAGCGGACCGCCACAATCAGACAGTCCGATACCCCATACTCTCTGAGCACTCCCCACAGGACTTCCTGAGGGACACGGTCGAATGCCTTCTCCAAGTCCACAAAACACATGTAGACTGGTTGGGCAAACTCCCATGCACCCTCAAGGACCCTGCCGAGAGTATAGAGCTGGTCCACAGTTCCACGACCAGGACAACAACCACACTGTTCCTCCTAAATCCGAGGTTCGACTATCCGGCATAGCCTCCTCTCCAGTACACCTGAATAGACCTTACCGGGAAGGCTGAGGAGTGTGATCCCACGATAGTTGGAACACATCCTCCGGTTCTCCTCCTTAAAGAGAGGAACCACCACCCCGGTCTGCCAATCCAGGAGGTATCGCCCCCGATGTCCACGCGATGCTGCAGAGTCTTGTCAACCAAGACAGCCCCACAGCATCCAGAGCCTTAAGAAACTCCAGGCGGATCTCATCCACCCCTGGGGCCTTGCCACTGAGGAGCTTTTTAACTACCTCAGCAACCTCAGCCCCAGAAATAGGAGAGACCACCACAGATTCCCCAGGAACTGCTTCCTCATAGGAATATGTGTTGGTGGGATTGAGGAGGTCTTCGAAGTATTCCCTCCACCGATCCACAACATCCGCAGTCGAGGTCAGCAGAACACCATCCTCACCATACACGGTGTTGACAGTGCACTGCTTCCCCTTCCTGAGGCGGGGTGGTCCAGAATTGCTTCGAAGCCGTCCGGAAGTCATTTTCCACGGCTTCCCCGAACTCCTCCCATGTCCGAGTTTTTGCCTCCGCGACTGCTAAAGCTGCACACCACTTGGCCTGTCGGTACCTGTCTGCTGCCTCCGGAGTCCTATGAGCCAAAAGAACCCGATAGGACTCTTTCTTCAGCTTGACGGCATCCCTCACCGCTGGTGTCCACCAACAGGTTTTATGATTACCGCCACGACAGGCACCAACTACCTTGTGGCCACAGCTCCAATCAGCCGCCTCGACAATAGAGGTGCTTGTAGTGCAGGATAAAAAAGACATAAGGTGCAGATATAAATAGATTACTGTACAGAAAAATATATTGCACTTTTGCAAATGCATCCACGTTTATATTGTATGTTTGTATATATATATGTTATACCATTCTTATTAGTATTATTAATAGTGTTTTTTAGTACTATTAATATAATTATTAGCATTGTTGATATTATTATTGTTATTAGTATTATTAATACTATTTTATTAGTAGTATTTTTATTATTGTGATTATTGGTATTATTGTTATTAGTATTAATATGAATATTATCATTGTTATTAGTATAATTAATAACATTATATTATTGTTAATAGTATTATTTATATTATTAGTATTATTGTTATAAATTGTTTTTATCATCCATCCATTTTCTACCGCTTGTCCCTTTTTGGGGTGGCGGGGGGTGCTGGAGCCTATCTCAGTTGCATTCGGGCGGAAGGCGGTGTACACCCTAGTTGCCACCTAGATGAAGTGGCGACTTACTAATAATAAAAACAATTTAAATTGTTTTTATTATTGGTATTAATAATATTTAGTATTAATATCATTCTTCTTAGTATTATTATTATTAAGGTTATTACCATTATTATAATTATTGTCATTATTATTGTTGTTAGTGTTATTAATATTATAATCGCTATTATGATTATTCATATCATTATTATTATTGTTTTTATTAGTACTATTAATATCATTGCTATTAGTATTATTATCATTAATATTAGTAGTAGCATACTTGCCAACCCTCCCGATTTTCCCGGGAGACTCCCGAATTTCAGTGCCCCTCCCGAAAATCTCCCGGGGCATCCATTCTCCCAAATTTCTCCCGATTTCCACCCGGACAAGAATATTGGGGGCGTGCCTTAAAGGCACTGCCTTTAACGTCCTCTACAACCGGTTGTCATGTACGCTTTTCCTCCATACAAACAACGTGCCGGCCGAGTCACATAATATATACGGTTTTTACACACACATAAGTGAACGCAAGGCATACTTGATCAACAGCCATACAGGTCACACTGAGGGTGGCCGTATAAACAACTTTAACACTGTTACAAATATGCGCCACACTGTGAACCCACACCAAACAAGAATGACAAACACATTTCGGTAGAACATCCGCACCGTAACACAACATAAACACAACAGAACAAATACCCAGAACCCCTTGCAGCACGAACTCTTCCAGGACGCTACAATATACACCCCCGCTACCACCAAACCCCGCCCCCCCCCCAACCCCGCCCACCTCCAGGGAGGCGGGGATTAAGTTTTTACCAGCGCCATTTTGGGACTAAGGCAAAGTGCTGCGTGCCTCCTTGCGCTTTCCGGGGCCAGGGCAACGCCAGGGTCGGTGCTCAGTGGCAGCAGAGAGCACGGGCAGAGCGGATAGGCTGCTGTTTGTCACTGAGGGCTTGTCGGGCCGCCGCTGGCTGGTGGACTCGTGTGCCCAGCGGAGTATCCTGCCTGCATCAGCAGTGGATGCACTGGAAGATGGCCACGGGCCCCCGCTGAGTGGAACCAGCATCCCCACTTTCGGCACCAGGTCAGTGACCGTTTCATTTTCTGACCGCACGTTCACCTGGGACTTCGTTATTGCCTCTGTGGCCGTACCTATTCTGGGGGAGATTTTGTGTGTGCAAATAGACATGAGGTGGACGTCTCGAATGGCCGTTTAATTGACTCTGTCGCATTCTCCACTATCCCATGCACACTGGGGGGGGGGGGGGGGGCCGGAACCTGTGGCCCAAGGCCAACACGTTGTGGGGGATGTTTATCAACAACTTCTTGCAGGGTTTCCATTACTGACTGTCCCGACGTTTTCGACAACTGTCGCAAAGCATAGAGTGGAGCACTTCATCCCTACAGTGGGCCCGCCTGTTTTCGCCTGAGGACCGCAGCTTGACTCTTCTAAACTGGCCCTGGCACGGCAGGAATTTGCTTCTATGCAGAGTCTGGGGATTGTACAGCGTTCCAACAGTCATTGGGCTTCGCCTCTACATATGGTACCGAAGCCTGGGGGGGCTGTGGCGGCTTTGTGGTGACTTTCGCCGACTGAATAATGTCACCACGCCGGACCGTTAGCCCATCCTGCACATTCAGGAATTGTCTTCACAGCTGGCTGGAGCGTCTATTTTTACAAAAGGCAGATTTGGTGCGTGGCTACCACCAGGTACCTGTACATGAGCTGGACATACTTAAGACTGCCACAATAACTTATTTGGGATTATTTGAGTTTTTGATCAGCCGGGGAACATTTGATACATTTACAGCTGCTGTTTAGCCGGTTGAACGAACATGGGCTGATGGTGAACCAAGAGCCAATTTGGAGTAACTGATATTGACTTTCTTAGCCACCAGGTGTCCTTCCAAGGTGCTGTTCCCCTGCCTATACAGGTGGAGGCAATTTCCAAGTTTCCACGCCCACTAACTGTCAATGTGCTTCAGGAGTTTCTCTGAATGGTAAATTTCTATAACCGTTTCATTCCACGTGCAGCTCATCTCATTCACTCATGTATGAGGCATTAAAGGAGAGGAAAGGTTCACAGGAAGTGAACTGGTCTCTTGACAAGCTGCAATCATTTGAAAACACAAAGTCTTCTCTGGCCAGCACAACCTTGCTAGCACATCCCTCCACTACTGCTCCTTTGGCTCTCACTACTGATGCCTCAAATGTAGCTGTGGGTGAGGTTAGTGAGCAGTGGGTGGCAGGGACATGTCAGCCCCTCGCCTTCAACTCAGGGCAGATGAAAGGAAATACAGCACTTTTGACAGGGAGCTCCTGGCGACCCGCCATTTCAGGTTCCTGTCAGATGGTCGCAATTTTACAACTTTTTTGGACCACAAAACTCTGACTTTTGCCATGGATAAAACTTCAGACCCCTGGTCTGTCCGCCAGCAACGCCAGCTAGCATCCATCTCAGAGTTCACTACCAAAACTAGGCATGTGGCCGGAAAGCACAATGGAGTAGCGGACTGTCTGTCTCGGGTGCTTGTCAGTGCTGTACACCTGGGTCTCGACTTCGCAGAGATGGCAGCGGATCAGAGCAAGGATCCAGATCTTCAGGCCTGGCGCACAGCGGTAACCGGTTTGCAGTTTGTGGATGTCCCCTGCCATGGCAATGGTTCCACATTGCTCTGTGACATTTCTACTGGTCCACCTCGTCCGATGGTTCCTGCGGCTTGGCGCCGGCGGGTGCTGTCTCGCACTCCAGCGTAAAGGCATCTGTGAGGCTGGTTAGCACCACATTCTTCTGGCCAGGCATGCGGAAGGATGTCAGGGGGTGGGCAGTTGCATGTGTGTGTTGCCAGCGGGCCACGGTCCACCAGCACATCAGGGCACCGCTGGAACCCGACAAGGTGCCGGATCGGCGGTTCGACCATGTGCATGTGGCACTGCCCTCCTCTCGTGGGTGCACTCATCTTCTCACTATGGTGACAGAACTACCAAATGGCCGGAGGTAGTTCCACTCGCATCCACAACAACGAATGAGATTGCTGATGAGAGGAGCTCAGTTCACTTCAGAGCTGTGGAACACAATGGCTATAGGACTGGGGGTACAGCTGCATCGCATTACTGCTCATCACCCTCAAGCAAACGGGCTCTGTGAAAGATTTAATCGTTTGCTAAAGGCTGCCCTGCGGGCTAGCCTCACAGACAGTGGATGGGTTGACCATTTATCGTGGGTAATGTTGGGCCTGCTCTCTGCTCCGAAGGAGGAACTTCAGGCCTCGGCTGCTGAATTGGTCTACGGTCAGCCCTTGAGGGTGCCTGGCGACAACCTGCCCACGACCTCGGGTCAAGGGAAAAAAGTGGCCCATCGTCCTGCTGCTCAGGGGGTCACCAAGACAGTGGTGCCTGTCCCCATGCATCACTGTTTGCCTCATTTCCGTATGCCCAAAGACCTCCTGGTGGCAAAGTTTGTTCCTCCATCATGGTGGTCATCGCTCCCCACTTCAACTTCCTTAAGACGGCCCCTTTCGAGTAGTGAAAGCAGGGCTCAAGAACTTTGTTATAGACTTGGGGGGTTGGCATGAGCGGGTTACTGTCGATCAGATAAAGCCTGCCCATCAGGACCCGGACGGCGTGACGCTACCTGCACTCCCACCTCCTCGGAGCCAGCCGGCTGCATCTGTCCCTGTGACCTCTTTTTACAGACGGTCTGGATTGCCCGCTGTTTTGGCCCAGGCTCGTCAATGTTGCCCTCCAAGGGCAACATTGTCTGTACCCATGGACACTCTGCGGACTAGCTGCTATGGAGCATCCTATTAGACCGCCTAAAACAATCTAGTTTGGTGGTTTCTCTGTTTTAGTTCTTTTTTCTCTCTGTGAAGCTAATTGTTCTTGCCACCAGATTGGGGATTGGTGGCTAGGTGGGATATGACCAGTTCTAAGGGGACACACTTAAAAAAAAAAGTGGCTGTTGTGAAAAGGCTTTTGAGAATAAACTCACCGGCTCAGAACTAAGCTCTCCTGCCTCATTGTCTTGACTGCCACAGTATAATTAGTTATTATTATTGTTTTTGTTATTGATATCGTTTTTGTTATTATTGTTATTATTATTATTACTACCGGTAGTATTATGTGTTAAGCACTAACCTTTTCCACTTTGAATAAAAATACAAATTGGGAATGTCGTTGTCATTGCTTGCAAAAACTTGATATTTGATCAATAATAATAATGATATTATTAATGATAATAATAATAATAATAATGATCATATTAATAATGATAATAATGATTATATTAATATTATTAATAATAGTAATTATTATATTAATAATCATAATGATAATGATGATAATAATAATATTAATAGTATTAATAACAATGGTAATATTAATAATAATAATGTTAATAATGATAATATAATAATAAAAATGATAATATTATTCATTATGATAATAATAATGATGATATTAATATTATTATTAATAATAATAATAGTAATATTAATAATGATTATAATACCGATAATAATGATTATAATAATGATAATAATGATAATAATATTAATAATGATATTATTATTAATGATAATAATGAAATTGTTAATCATAATAATGATGATAATACCCAAATTAATATTATTAATGATGATAATGATAATAAAAATGATATATGATGAAGCAAACAAACAGATGTATTGCCATATTTCAGTCATGTGACCTCACCCTGCGTACATGAAATGTTTATTGTGAGTGTTTCTTCCACTCACCAGCCCCATGCCTTCCACGCGGGACAAAGTCCTGGAGTGTCCGTACATCCTTCCTCCCTTCTTGGGTTTCTCCAGGGACAGATTCTACAAAACATGTCAAACGTTCACTTTCCAAAATGATATACTTTATTAAAGTACAGTAATCCTCTAATGGGTTCCAGGCCGTGGTAAAATAGCAATATTAGTTATTAATGCATCAAATATCTTTATAGAGCACGGAAAAAACTGTTAATGACAGCACGTTATCGCTTGTTTAAATCTGGCGATACAGGAAACAATTTAAAATGCTAAGAATAAAAAATAAATAGAAACAAGGAAAAAGAAAAAAATAAGAAGAAAAAAGAAGAAAAAAGAAAAAACTAAGAATAAAAAAATTAAAAATAAAATGCTCAGAATTAAAAAAAAAAATGCTAAGAACAAAAATTCAAAAGAAAAACAAGAAAAAAGAAAATGCTAAGAATACATTTTTTTTTATAAAAACAAAAAAAAGAAAATGTTAAGAATAAAAAAATAAAGAAAAAAGAAAATGCTAAGAATAAAAAAATGAATACATAAAAACAGGAAAAAAGAAAATGCTAAGAATAAATAAATAAAAACAAGAAAAAAAGAAAATGCTAACAATAAATAAACAAAAGAAAAAAGAAAATGCTAAAAAATAAATACATAAGAAAAAAGAAAATGCTGTGAATAAAAAAAAAGAAAAAAGAAAATGCTAAGAATAAATAAACAAATAAAAGAAAACAGACAAATGCTAAGAATAAAAAAAGAAAAAGAAAAAAGAAAAAAAAATGCTAAGAATAAATAAATGCTAAGAAGGCACTAAAACAAATAAAATAAATACAAAACGGACATAAATTTTCCTGTACTGCACATTGAAAATAGTATTCTAATATTTCTATTCAGAGCTTCATAAATCTTATAAATATGTTTTTAACATAATTAGAGAATGTAAAAAATAATACATGATTTATAATAAATCATATTTTCATCTTTACACTGGCTTGAACCATTCGGGTTCTTAATGAGTCTATTTTTTTATTCATTTTAAGAGATCAAACATTCCCTACATTTCTCAAGGTTATTTTTAGCAGCGTATTAAATCATATTTTCACGTGAATACTAATATTTTATTTGTGGAAATCTCATATTTGTTTATAATTTATAGATAGATGTCTAGTGTGTGAATGTGAGTGTGAATGTTGTCTGTCTATCTGTTGGCCCTGCGATGAGGTGGCGACTTGTCCAGGGTGTACCCCGCCTTCCATCCGATTGTAGCTGAGATAGGCTCCAGCGCCCCCCGCGACCCCAAAAGGGAATAAGCGGTAGAAAATGGATGGATGGATGTTCTGATGGGGTTTTATGCTGACGATACGGATACCGATCATCCAGGAGTGAAATCTGCTGATACCAATTACGTGTATTAACTGTAAATATTTTATGTGTTTATAATGAGTACTATTGACTGTAACAATATCAACAATATTTCATCAAACCAAGTCAATAGTACACAATAAATTACATTTATTGATAATCGTAATGATCATCATCATAATAACTACATGCAGTAGGTCAGGGTTAGTTTTGTTTATAACATAGTCAATAGTACACAATAACTAAAATATATAAATAATCATAATAATAATAATAACTACAGACAAATTATATCATGATCAGTGTTTTGTTTAAAACCAAGTCAATAGTACACAATAACAAAAATCTATTATTAATAATCATAAAAATAATTACAAACTAGATGCAGTAGGTTAGGATTATTTTTTTGTTTATAACCAAGTCAATAGTACACAATAACTAAAATATATTAACAATAATCATATTAATAACAATTATATTCCTGATAATAATAATTACAGACAAATTACATGCAGTGGATCAGGATTATTTTTTTTGTTTAAAAACAAGTCAATAGTACACAACAACTAAAATATATCAATAATCATAATAAAAACAATAATAATAATCATATTATCATAATAATAATAATTATCATCATAATCAAAATAATCATAATGATCCAATATAAAAAAAAATGATTAAAAAAATGATTATCATTCTAATTATTATTATGATTATGGACATTCTTTATGGATTTTTATTCATAGTGCTTATTTTGTTTGTCTTCTTCAAAATACTTCTCTGCTTTCAAGCTGTGTAACAGGTGTAGCCCGCTCCTCCAGTGATACTACTAATTGTACAGGAAGTAAGTGGCTCACCTGCATGCTGATGCGCACCTGCAGATCGCGGTCCGTCACAGGTAAACCTCCCTCCAGCCAATGGAGTTGCTGGATGAGATGCATCAGCTCCGCCAAGTCGGTCTGACAGCGACTGAGGTCTGGTGGAGGAAACCATGCAGGAATGTTATTATTAATATGTTATTATCATCAATAATATGTTATTAATAATAATAATAATAATAATATGTTATTATCATCAATAATATGGTATTATTATTAATATGTTATTATCATCAATAATATGTTATTAATAATAATAATAATAATAATATGTTATTATCATCAATAATATGGTATTATTATTAATATGTTATTATCATCAATAATATGTTATAATTAATAATATTATCATCAATAATATGTTATAATTAATAATATTATCATCAACAATATGTTATTATTATTAACATGTTATTATAATCATATGTTATTAATAACATATTATAATAATATGTTATTAATAACATATTATAATAATATGTTATTAATAATAATATGTTTTTATTATCATCAATAATATGTTATTATTATTAATAATAATATGTTATTGCATCAACGTTCCAAACATTCCCAGATTTCCCAGAATCCCAGGTTTTCCGGGACATTTTTCATCCTGGACATTCAAGCTATTATTTTTTCAGAATTAAAAACAATTCAGGAATTACCAGAATTCCTGGTTTTAAAAACGCTATTTTCACCCTCCTTCCACATTTTTCAACCCACTTCAACAGTTCCACAGTCAAAACATTCCTCTTAATCAGGACAAAAAACAAAGTTGTTTTTTGAAGTGGAAAAATTCCCAGTTTTCCCGAAATTCCAGGAATTCCTTAATACCGCTTTTCAATTAAAAATGTTACTACTTCAACATTTCTCAACCGATTTAGAAAAATTCCAACACCAACCATTCCCGAAATGCCCAAATTACATTAAATTCCCATTGAAAAAAATGGGACATTTTTCAAAGTTCCACAACTCCCACATTTTTTGTCCGGTTCAAACCATTCCAACTTCAAAATACTCAGCCTGTTCATGAATTGTGTGCTTTACTTCAATAATTCTAAAAATAATTCCCGGATTTCCAAGAATTCCCAGTTTTTAGGGACATTTTCCCCATTCAAAATGAATTGTCCATTTTTCAAACTTCCACAACTCCCACATTTTTCAACCGATTTAAACCATTCAACTCATCCTGGAAATTAAAACAACCATTTTTCCATGTTCAACACATTTCCAGGAATTCCTGTTGTTTTCTAACCTTATTTTTAACCTTTTTTAGTGCGACAACTCCTTCCACATTTTTCAACCCACTTCAACTATTCCACTGTCAAAACATTCCTCTTAATCAGGACAAAAAACTAAGCTGTTTTTTTAACTGAAAAAATTCCCAGTTTTCCCAAAATTCCAGGAATTCCGTAATACAATTTCTCAATTAAAACTGTTACTACTTCAACATTTCTCGACCGATTTCGAAAAATTCCAATACCAACCATTTCAACTCAGAAATTATTTTTTTTTTTGCATTTTTCAAAAAATTCTCGCTTTTCCCAAATTTCATGAAATTTCCATGAAATTCCTAATGAGAAGAACGGGACATTTTTCAGAGATCCACAACTCCCACATTTTTTTATCCGATTCAGACCGATGACTCCTTTCACATTTGTCAAACCATTTCAACCATTCCACTGTCAAAACATTCCTCTCAGTCAGGACAAAAAAACAAGTTGGTTTAAGAACTTGAAGAACTTGAAGAATTTGAAGAATAATTTGAATTTGAAAAAGAAGAATTTGAAGAATGAGAAGGAGAAGGAGAAGGAGAAAGGAAGAGGGAGAAAAATTTGAAGAAAAAGGAGAAGAAGAAAAAGAAAGGGGAGAAAAAGCAGAAGAAGAAGAAAGGGGAGAAGAAGGAGAAGAAGAAGAAAGGGGAGAAGAAGAATTTGAAAAAAAAGAAGAATTTGAAGAATGAGAAGAAGAATTTGAAGAAAAAAAAGGAGAAAAAGAAGAAGAATTTGAAGAAGAACAATGAGAAGGAGGAGGTGAAGAAGGAGAAGGAGAAGAAAAATCAGAAAAAGAAGAAAGAGAAGGAGAAGAAGAAGGAGAATAAGAGGGAGAAGAAGAAGGAGAAAAAGGAGGAGAAAAAGGAGAAGAAGAAGAAAGAGGAGAAGAAGAAGGAGAAAAAGAAGAAGAAGAATTTGAATAAGAATAATAAGAAGGAGAAGGAGGAGGTGAAGAAGGAGAAAAAGAAGAAGAAGAAGAAGAAGAAGAAGAAGAAGAAAGGAGAAGGAGAAGAAGGAGAAGAAGAAGGAGAAGAATAAGGAGGAGAAAGAGGAGGAGAAGAACAAGAAGGAGAAGAAGAAGGAGGAGGAGGAGAAAAATGATGAGGAGAAAAAGAAGGAGATGAAGAATTTGAAGAAGAAAATGGAGAAGGAGAAGAAGAAGAATGAGAAGAAGAAGAATTTGAAGGAGAAGAAGAAGAAGAAGGAGGAGGAGGAGAACAAGGAGGAGGAGAAAAAGAAGGATATGAAGAAGAATTTGAAGAAGAAAATGGAGAGGTAGAAGAAGAAGAAGAAGAAGAAGAAGAAGAAGAAAAAGGAGAAGTAGTAGAAGAAAAATAATTTGAAGAAGAAGAATTTGAAGAAGGAGAAGGAGAAGAATTTGAAGAAGAAGAAGAATAAGAATAAAGAGAAGACAAAGAAGGAAAAAGAAGAAAAAGAATAAGAATAAGAAGAAAGAGAAGACAAAGAAGAAGAAGGAGGAGAAGGAGAAGAAGAAGAAGGAGAAGAATTTGAAGAAGGAGAAGGAGAAGAATTTGAAGAAGAACAAGAAGGAGAAGAAGAAGAAGGAGAAGAAGAATAAGGAGGAGGAGGAGAACAAGGAGGAGGAGAAAAAGAAGGATATGAAGAGGAATTTGAAGAAGAAAATGGAGAGGTAGAAGAAGAAGAAGAAGAAGAAGAAGAAGAAGAAAAAGAAGAAGAAGAAGAATCCCTCCTACTCATTCTCCTCCAGATTTGGCACGCTCTACCTTCAACATTTCTTGACTGACTTAAACAATTCCAACACCAAGCAATTCATCCATTCAAGCTCTTGGTCGTTTTTTTTAAATTCCCGCTTTTTCTCGAAATTTCCAGGAAGTTCCCATTGAAATGAATGGGACATTTTTCCAAGCTGCACAATACCCACACAGTTCAACCTATTCAAACCATTCCACCTTCAACACATTCCACTCATCCTGGACATTCAAACAAACACTTTCACAAGCTCCAAACCAAATTCCGGTTTTCCTGGAAATTCAAACTATTCTTACAATCATACTACATTCTGTCAGTTCAACTTCAGCTTTGAGCATTCACACCTCAACTAGTTATTAATAATAATAACAATAATAATAATAATAAAGATATTTAGCGGTCACCGGTGGACGTTGCGTCGATGTTGTCGGTCTGCTGCAGCCAAGCGGACACTTTGTTGGTCACACTGGGGTGTGAGGACACACCAGACGACGGACTTCCTGTCTCTGTCTGGAAGACCGGAGCTGAGCTGGCATAAATAGGCAGCTGGGGGAAAAACAACACTTCATTTATTTTATGCAATACCACATATTAAATACATAGTTGTACTTTTTATTGTCACTAAATTGCCTTTGATGGCTTTTAACTCGTCTGAAAACTTAGAAAATCCTTCTAAGACACAGAAATGCAAGAATAATATCAACTAGAAAATTCCCGCGGAACTTTTGATGGGCCTTGCTATCTGTGCCCTGGACCTCTGGACGGGTGTCGCCGGAAGCCGCCGTGCTTTTAAGATGGTGCCGAGTGTCTGAATCTGGGAGTTTTAGGTGTAACTGTACAAAATGAGCCACACAGTAAGCCTAAAACAGTAGCATGTTTACACAAAAAGGCTAACACGTAGCATGTGTGATAACGATTGCATGATAACAGTCAGCATGTTTCATGTACCAAGTTAAATGACTCTAAGGTGTATGGCGGGGGAAATAGAAAAACAAGTGTAAAATTAGATGAAAAAGTTAGCAAGCTAAATTTAGCTTGCTAGCATGCTATTGCTTGCGTGGTAACAGATAACAAATGTCACATACCAAGGTATAGGACTCTGGTATAAATAGTAGCAAAAACTAGCTCAAAAAGTTAGCATGCTAATGTTAGCATGTTAGCAAGCTAATGTTAGCATTATTCGAGTTAGCTTGTGTCACATACCAAGTTATATGACTAAGGGATGTATGGCTGGGGGGTTATCAATCAATAAAAGTTTACTTATATAGCCCTAAATCACGAGTGTCTCAGAGGGCTGCACAAGCCACAACGACATCCTTGGCTCAGATCCCACATCAGGGCAAGAAAAAAAATTCAACCCAAAGGGATGACAATGAGAAACCTTGGAGGGGACCGCAGATGTGGGGACCCCCACCCCTGGGCGACCTGTGCAATGGACGTTGAGTGGATCGAGCATAATAGTGAGAGTCCAGTCCATAGTGGATCTAACCTAATAGTGTGAGAGTCCAGTCCAGTCAATTAGAGTACAAAGTGTGAAAGTAGCTAAAAAAAAGTTAGTACTTTAATGTTAGCATGCTAACGTTATAAATGATAAATGGGTTATACTTGTATAGCGCTTTTCTACCTTCAAGGTACTCAAAGCGCTTTGACAGTATATCCACATTTAACCCATTCACACACACATTCACTCACTGATGGCGGGAGCTGCCATGCAAGGCGCTAACCAGCAGCCATCAGGAGCAAGGGGTGAAGTGTCTTGCCCAAGGACACAACGGACGTGACTAGGATGGTAGAAGGTGGGGAGTGAACCCCAGTAACCAGCAAACCTCCGATTGCTGGCACGGCCACTCTACCAACTTCGCCACGCCGTCCCCTCACACTAACGGTTAACAAGTGTCACATACCAAGGTATATGACTGTAGGGTGAACGGTAGAAAAAAATAGCTCAAAAAGCTAGCACGTTAATGTTAGCATGCTAGCATGTTAATGTAAACTTGCATACAGTTAGCACGTTTCAAATATCAAGCTATATGACTAAGGTGTATGGCTGCGGAATTAGACAAAAAAGCGAACAATTAGGAAAAAAGTTAGCACTTTGATGTTAGCATGCTAGCATGCTAACATGAGCATGCTAACAGTTAACATGTGTCACATGCCAAGTAATATGACTAAGGTGTGTGGCTGCGGAATTAGACAAAAAAGTGTAATATTAGCTGGAAACGTTATAATTAGAGATGTCCGATAATATCGGCCTGCCGATATCGGCCGATAAATGCGTTAAAATGTAATATCGGAAATGATCGGCATCGTTTTTTTTATTTTTTTTTTATTAATCTTTTTTTATTTTATTTTTATTAAATCAACATAAAAAACACAGTATACACTTACAATTAGTGCACCAACCCAAAAAACCTTCCTCCCCCATTTACACTCATTCACACAAAAGGGTTGTTTCTTTCTGTTATTAATATTCTGGTTCCTACATTATATATCAATGTATATCAATACAGTCTGCAAGGGATACAGTCTGTAAGCACACATGATTGTGCGTGCTGCTGGTCCACTAATAGTACTGACCTTTAACAGTTAATTTTACTAATTTTCACTAATTACCAGTTTCTATGTAACTGTTTTTATATTGTTTTACTTTATTTTTTATTCAAGAAAATGTTTTAAATTTATTTATCTTATTTTATAAATTTTTTTAAAAAGTACCTTATCGTCACCATACCTGGTTGTCCAAATTAGGCATAATAATGTGTTAATTCCACGACTGTATATATCGGTTGATATTGATATCGGTATCGGTAATTAAAGAGTTGGACAATATCGGAATATCGGATATCGGCAAAAAGCCATTATCGGACATCCCTAGTTATAATACTAGCATGCTAACGTTAAGAAGCTCGTACATGACTGGGTAAGAAGAAATACCAAAAAGCATAGAAAGTAGCAAAAAAGATAGCATAAAACGTTAGCATGCTGATATGAGAGACGCTAGCAAAAAAAGCTAGCATGCTAACATTCTCAGATGTATGCTAGCAGTATGTTTCATATTTGAGGTGGAGGGAAGCAAGTCACTCAAGTACTCAGTAGGTGTGATGTTAAAGGAGCCATATGTAGTAATGTCAAAATTCTGTAGTCCCCTCTCCCTCCCCCTGACTGAATCCAGCTGGATGAACTGGTCTACTCCAAGGAACTTCAAACTTCCACTGCCTCTTACTAGGAGTTGAGGTTTGGGCCCATAATAGCTGAATAGACAATGTCAATAACACATCTCCAAGCAACACAGAAATGAGGCTATTTTCAGGAAGAAATCACAACAATCATGTGGTTATCACAGTCAGGAAACAAAGACTAAAACCAACTACAACCAACGCTAGCAATGGTTGTACTGGTGTAAAAAAGTCGAGAATGCTTGGCAGCCCAAAACTCACAGACTTTCTATTTGGTCAAACGGTGAAGGGCGGGGCATGGTAATGAAAACAACAAGATTTCGGGGCTGTAAATCTAATTTTGAAATACTACTACCGTTATCAGTGATAGAGGTATTGGAAAAGAAGATGATTTATTAATGCCTTCTGACATATCATTAAATGACGGCATTGTTACATATGGCTCCTTTAAGTCATGAACATTATGAACCGCATGACAACAAGCAGTCGCATTGTGGCATATTGTAAAATAGGTTTTATTTGATATTCTATGGAATATTCTGCAGAACAATCAAAAAGTCATAGTGTGACACACATGAGTAATATTCACACTTATTATATATACATATATAGAATTATATGTACACATACTTCATATGTATATTCAGTAATATTCACACATTTGGAATTGAATGTACACAGCATTATTTGATATTGGAATTTGATATTGGATATTGATATTGGATATTTAATATTGATATATGATATTGGATATTGATATTATTTGATATTTGATATTAATATTTGATATAAATGTTATTTGATATTGATATTGTTTGATATTGATATCAGATATTGGATATTTGATATTGATATCTGATATTTGATATTGACATTGGATATTTGATCATTGATATTGATCATTGAAATTGATCATTGATATTAGATATCGATATTTATATTTGACATGGATATTTGATAATTGATATTGATCATTTATATTGATCATTGACATTATTTGATATTTATATTTGATATGGATATATGATCATTGATATTGATAATTGATATTGATCATTGATATTTGATATTGATACCTTATATGTGATATTGATATTTGATCATTGATATTAAATATCGATATTTGATATGGATATTGGATCATTGATATTGATATTAAATATTGATATTGATATCTGATCATATTTGATGTATGATATTTGATATGGATATTTGATCATTGATATTGATCGTTGATATTGATATTATTTGATATTGATATTTGATATGGATATTTGATCATTGATATTGATCATTGATACTGATCAGGACCGCTCGCCTGTATATCGGTTGGGAACATCTCTGCGCTGCTGACCCGTCTCCGCTCGGGATGGTCTCCTGCTGACCCCACTGTGGACTGGACTCTTACTGTTATGCTGGATCCACTATGGACTGGACTCTCACAATATTATGTTAGACCCACTCGACATCCATTGCATTCGGTCTCCCTAGAGGGGGGGGGGGGGTTACCCACATATGCGGTCCTCTCCAAGGTTTCTCATAGTCATTCACATCGACATCCCACTGGGGTGAGTTTTTCCTTGCCCTTATGTGGGCTATACCGAGGATGTCGTTGTGGCTTGTGCAGCCCTTTGAGACACTTGTGATTTAGGGCTATATAAATAAACATTGATTGATTAATTGATTGATTGATGTAAATATTATTTGATATTGATATTAATTGATATGGATATTTGATCATTGATATTGATATAGACATTTGATATTATTTGATAGATATTGATCATTGATATTTGCTATTAGTATGATTTGATATTGATATTTGATGTTGATATTAGATATTGATATTTGATATTATTTGATGTTGATCATTGATATTGAACATTGATATTGATAATTGACATTGATCATTGATATTGATCATTAATATTGATCATTGATATTAATCGTTGATAATGAAGTACTCACAGAAATTCTCCTGTGTGCCATGTTTGCCATGTTTGGCATGCTGCTGAGAAGAAGTCCTCTCTGGATGTCCATGGCCTCCTTCTTACGGTACACTCGATGTGCTGACAACTTGGTGAGCCAGATGTAGAACATGTCACTGCTCTTGGCCTGCACGTATCAATACACTTATTGATTATTCAATCTGATATTTGTGTAATTTACCCTCAGGTGGTAGAGGTTGTTCAACTTTATTGATTATTCAATCTGATATTTGTGTAATTTACCCTCAGGTGGTAGAGGTTGTTCAACTTATTGATTATTCAATCTGATATTTGTGTAATTTACCCTCAGGTGGTAAAGGTTGTTCAACTTATTGATTATTCAATCTGAAATTTGTGTAACTTACCCTCAGGTGGTAGAGGTTGTTCAACTTATTGATTATTCAATCTGATATTTGTGTAATTTACCCTCAGGTGGTAAAGGTTGTTCAACTTATTGATTATTCAATCTGATATTTGTGTAATTTACCCTCAGGTGGTAGAGGTTGTCTCCGGTGTCCAAGTCGATGCGTTTAGAATTTCTGTTGACGGACATGACGGCCGTGCTGACGTCCATGGAGCCGTGGACTTTTCCTCTCTGAAGCTGACATGGAAAACATATTTCTCACACAAATATTTGACATTTACCAACTAGGAATCAATAAAACATTTTTTATTCATGTTTTTAGGATTATTAATACTAATAAATGTCTATATCATATGTATCTTATATAATTATATCAATAATAGTAATAATACTAATCAATGTATATATCATATGTAATATATGGAATAATTTAGTATTATTAATACTAATATATGTATATATGTATCTTACATAATTATATCAATATAATAATACTAATCAATGTATATAGCATATGTATCTTATATAATTTTATCAATAATAATACTAAAGAATGTATATATCATATGCATCTTATAAAATGATATCAATAATAATGTATAGATCATATGTAATATATGTAATAATTTAGTATTATTAATACTAACATATGTATATATGTATCGTATATAATTATATCAATAGTAATAATATTAATACACGTATGTCATATGTATTAATATTAACAATAATACTAATAAATGTATATATCATCTGTATATAGGGATGATGTTTGATAAGAAATTATCGAGTTCGAGCCTATTATCAAATCCTCTTATCGAACCGATTCCTTATCGATTCTCTTATCGAGTCCAGATAGGTTGTTGTATATGGAAAAAAACACACAATATTTGGTTTAACAAAAGCTCACTTTTAATATATAAGAAAAAAATAAAATCTAATAAATAAATAAATATTGACTTTTACCACCCTAAAAAAATTAAATAAAATAAATAAATATTGACTGTTGTTACCCAAAGTATATTAAGTGGGATTTTTCAGAAAAACAAATATATACAGTAACACAAAAACAACCTGTCTCTGTGATCACTATAGGTGTATAAATAATAATATAGTGTTAAATAAAATCAGTCCCTTGGGCACAAAACTGAAAATAATACTGCACTTCTGCTGCTATTTGACATAACTGTTTGTTATGATGCTTTGACATTGTTGCACTTTATTTCTTTATTGAAAGAAAATTCTGTGAAGAGAAAAGTTGTTTGCAAATGTGGTTACAATGCTAAAAAATGAAAAGCTAAAGCTAAAAAAAGAAATACACTTTATTGAGTTAACATTATTTCTTTATAGGGGGAAGATGTGATGTTATGAGCTAGGGAAAATAACAACTACACTACCCAGCATGCAACGGGAGTGACGAGCATGCGCTGTAGCCCCGAAAAGTGTTGTTGCATGTCGCCACCCGGCAGCTAAGAATGAGGTTTTGAGCACGCTGTGAAAGTAAACGTCAAGAACTCAGCCAACACGCCTCGTCTGCATTATTTATAATTAGACAGACAACACATATACAGTGTGATTTTGTTTTGTTTACAAGGAAAGAAAAACAAAAGTTAAAAAAGGGAGATGTCATGTTGTATACAGGTAAAAGCCAGTAAATTAGAATATTTTGAAAAACTTGATTTATTTCAGTAATTGCATTCAAAAGGTGTAACTTGTACATTATATTTATTCATTGTACACAGACTGATGCATTCAAATGTTTATTTCATTTAATTTTGATGATTTGAAGTGGCAACAAATGAAAATCCAAAATTCCGTGTGTCACAAAATTAGAATATTACTTAAGGCTAATACAAAAAAGGGATTTTTAGAAATGTTGGCCAACTGAAAAGTATGAAAATGAAAAATATGAGCATGTACAATACTCAATACTTGGTTGGAGCTCCTTTTGCCTCAATTACTGCGTTAATGCGGCGTGGCATGGAGTCGATGAGTTTCTGGCACTGCTCAGGTGTTATGAGAGCCCAGGTTGCTCTGATAGTGGCCTTCAACTCTTCTGCGTTTTTGGGTCTGGCATTCTGCATCTTCCTTTTCACAATACCCCACAGATTTTCTATGGGGCTAAGGTCAGGGGAGTTGGCGGGCCAATTTAGAACAGAAATACCATGGTCCGTAAACCAGGCACGGGTAGATTTTGCGCTGTGTGCAGGCGCCAAGTCCTGTTGGAACTTGAAATCTCCATCTCCATAGAGCAGGTCAGCAGCAGGAAGCATGAAGTGCTCTAAAACTTGCTGGTAGACGGCTGCGTTGACCCTGGATCTCAGGAAACAGAGTGGACCGACACCAGCAGATGACATGGCACCCCAAACCATCACTGATGGTGGAAACTTTACACTAGACTTCAGGCAACGAGGATCTTGTGCCTCTCCTGTCTTCCTCCAGACTCTGGGACCTCGATTTCCAAAGGAAATGCAAAATTTGCATGGTTGGGTGATGGTTTGGGGTGCCATGTCATCTGCTGGTGTCGGTCCACTCTGTTTCCTGAGATCCAGGGTCAACGCAGCCGTCTACCAGCAAGTTTTAGAGCACTTCATGCTTCCTGCTGCTGACCTGCTCTATGGAGATGGAGATTTCAAGTTCCAACAGGACTTGGCGCCTGCACACAGCGCAAAATCTACCCGTGCCTGGTTTACGGACCATGGTATTTCTGTTCTAAATTGGCCCGCCAACTCCCCTGACCTTAGCCCCATAGAAAATCTGTGGGGTATTGTGAAAAGGAAGATGCAGAATGCCAGACCCAAAAACGCAGAAGAGTTGAAGGCCACTATCAGAGCAACCTGGGCTCTCATAACACCTGAGCAGTGCCAGAAACTCATCGACTCCATGCCACGCCGCATTAACGCAGTAATTGAGGCAAAAGGAGCTCCAACCAAGTATTGAGTATTGTACATGCTCATATTTTTCATTTTCATACTTTTCAGTTGGCCAACATTTCTAAAAATCCCTTTTTTGTATTAGCCTTAAGTAATATTCTAATTTTGTGACACACGGAATTTTGGATTTTCATTTGTTGCCACTTCAAATCATCAAAATTAAATGAAATAAACATTTGAATGCATCAGTCTGTGTGCAATGAATAAATATAATGTACAAGTTACACCTTTTGAATGCAATTACTGAAATAAATCAAGTTTTTCAAAATATTCTAATTTACTGGCTTTTACCTGTATATAGATATGTACAGTATGTGCTGCGGTTGCTTTAAGAACATTGCGACAGCTGCCGTAAAGGAGGTGCGTTGCTAGCCTGGTTGCTATGTTTCCGGTTGATCGTAAAAGTGTTCGTCATGTGTTTGTACTCTGCTCAAATCTCTCAGTAAAGTTATTCATTGGATTATACCTTTTGTTTTGAACTTTATTACACCTTGGAGCGCTTTTTCCGGTCCATTGTTTTTCCTGCTTTCGCTATCTGCGCCTAATGACTGAGCTACGTGACGTCATTTCTTGTGATGTTCCACGGGGCATTTCTGGTCGGGACGGGATTCGTTCCCAGGGATTCAAATAAAGAACCAACTCTTTTTCTTTACTATAGTGGTCTTGATAACGGGTACCGGTTCTCAAAAAGGGATTCGAGTCCGAGGACTCGGTTCTTTTCTTATCGAACAACCGGGAAAATCGGTTTCGAGTATCATCCCTATCTGTATATTATATAATTATATCAATAGCAATAATACTAATACATGTATATATTATACAATTATATCAATAACAGTAATAATACTAATAAATGTATATAATATATGTATATTATATCAATAATAGTAATAATAATACTAATAAACGTATACATGTAATAATTTTGTATTATTTATACTAATATATGTAAATAATTAAGTCTGGGCTTCCCTGCTTAGGCTGCTGCCCCCGCGACCCGACCTCGGATAAGCGGAAGAAGATGGATGGATGGATGTAAATAATATATGTATCTTATATAAATATATCAATAATAGTAATAAATGTATACATTATATGCATCTTATATAATTGTATCAATAACAATTATAATACTAATAAATGTATACATCATATGTATCTTATATAATTATATAAATAATAATAATACTAATGAATGTATATATCATATGTATCTTGTACAATTATATCAATAATAATAATACTAATCAGAATCAGAATCAGAATAGTTTTATTGCCATTTTTTGAGAACGGGTTCACAAACTAGGAATTTTTCTTGGTGCAATCGTGCAACATAAAACACAACACATATTTGGTAATAAAAAGAGATGTAACTGAGCTATCATATCATATGAATGTATATTTCATATGTATCTTATATAATTATATTATTAATAATAATAATATATAATAAATGTATATATCATATGTATCTTATATAATTATATCAATAATAATAATAATATATAATAAATGTATACATCATATGTATCATATATAATTATATCAATAATAATAATAAATGTATATATCAAATGTATCTTATATAATTATATCAATAATAATAATAATAATAATAAATGTATATATCATATGTATCTTATATAATTATATCAATAATACTAATACATGTATATATCATATGAATCTTATATAATTATATTAATATTGATTAATATTTAGGCCATTAATACTGACAATATTAATGTTGACATTTAATAACAAACACTTAAAAAAATCAAACAAATCAATAAATGATTGCAGTATTAAAATGATAATGATCTTGATCAATAATGTTAAAATATTAAGATGAATAATAATAATGATATGATATTTAATAGTTGATATTGATAACAGAGATCATAGAGTGTAGAAGAGTAGATCATGGATGGATGTATACATACATCTTGTTGAGTCTTGGAGTACTTCAGAACACCTTTCTCCAACATGAAGTATCTCTGACATCCAAAGAAGTATAACACGTTAAAGTACATCCAAGTATTTGATAGTACTAGAGCAGTACTACAGTATGACGAGTGTAGTACTACAGTATGACGAGTGTAGTACTAGAGTTTGACGAGTGCAGTACTAGAGTATGACGAGTGCCAAACTAGAGTATGACGAGTGCCGAACTAGAGTATGACGAGTGCAGTACTAGAATTTGACGAGTGCAGTACTAGAATATGACGAGTGCAGTACTAGTGTATGACGAGTGCAGTACTAGAGTTTGACGAGTGCCGAACTAGAGTATGACGGGTGCCGAACTAGAGTATGACGAGTGTAGTACTAGAATTTTACGAGTGTAGTACTAGAATTTGACGAGTGCAGTACTAGAATTTAATGACTGCAGTACTAGAGTATGACGAGTGCAGTACTAGAGTTTGACGAGTGCAGAACTCAAGTATTATGAGTGCAGTACTAGAATTTGACAAGTGCAGTACTAGAGTTTGACAAGTGCAGTACTCGAGTATGACGAGTGCAGTACTAGAGTATGACGAGTGCAGTACTCGAGCATGACGAGTGAAGTACTCAAGTAGGACGAGTGCAATACTCAAGTGCAGTACTCGAGTGACGAATGCCGAGTGACGAATGCAGTACTCGAGTATTATGAGTGCAGTACTAGAGTATGACAAGTGCAGTACTAGAATTTGACAAGTGCAGTACTGTGCAGTATTATGAGTGCAGTACTGCAGTAGTGTGTACCTTGTGCCAGCCTTTGAGCGGGTACTTCCTCCTCTTCATCAGTACTCCCTCACACAGACCAGGTACACTGGAGTCCACCACAGAGTTCTGGAAATCTTCCACAACTTCCCAGTCCTGAAACTACACATCACACATATTTCACCAAAACATTCAATATATTTGTGTTTTTTATTCAATATATTTGTGTTTTTTATTCTCTTGACCAAAATATAATAATACTGTGAATATTTGTATTCATCGTAAACATTTAGTATTAATTATACATGTTTTACTTTGAAATATTTTTAAATGAGATTTATTGTTTAATGTACAACAAAGTAAATATTTCATGTAGTACTAAAATATTCATAAGTGACTAATTGTTTCGATTTAGTGTGAACACAACTCTGTGATGACCACCAGATGGCGTAGTGAAAGTCAGTTAAAAGCCTCAGACAACAACATCAGCTAGCTAGCCTGAACTAGTAGCTAGCAACCATGAGAGTCTTGTGCAGGTCTACAACCTTCCCAGTCTGGTGTAGGTCTCCAATCACCCCAGTCTAGTGTAGGTCTACAACCATGAGAGTCTTGTGTAGGTCTACAACCTTTGGAGTCTTGTGTAGGTCTACAACCCTTGGAGTCTTATGTAGGTCTACAACGATTGGAGTCTAGTGTAAGTCTACAACCATGCAAGTCTTGTGTAGGTCCACAACCACCTCGGGTCTTGTTTAGGTCTACAACCATTGGAGTCGTGTGTAGGTCTACAACCACCGGAGTCGTGTGTAGGTCTACAACCATGGGAGTCGTGTGTAGGTCTACAACCACGGGAGTCTTGTGTAGGTCTACAACCACGGGAGTCTTGTGTAGGTCTACAACCATGGGAGTCTTGTGTAGGTCTACAACCATGGAAGTCTGGTGTTGGTCTACAACCATGGGAGTCTTGTGTAGGTCTACAACCATGGGAGTCGTATGTAGGTCTACAACCATTGGAGTCTTGCGTAGGTCTACAACCATTGGAGTCTTGCGTAGGTCTACAAGCATTGGAGTCTTGCGTAGGTCTACAACCATGAGAGTCTTGTGTGAGTCTACAAGCACTGGAGTCTTGTGTAGGTCTACAAGCATTGGAGTCTTGTGTGGGTCTACAAGCACTGGAGTCTTGTGTAGGTCTACAAGGATTGGAGTCTTGTGTAGGTCTACAAGGATTGGAGTCTTGTGTAGGTCTACAAGCATTGGAGTCTTGTGTAGGTCTACAAGCATTGGAGTCTTGTGTAGGTCTACAAGCATTGGAGTCTTGTGTAGGTCTACAAGCATTGGAGTCTTGTGTAGGTCTACAAGTATTGGAGTCTTGTGCAGGTCTACAAGCATTGGAGTCTTGTGCAGGTCTCCAACCGCCCCAGTCTTGTGCAGGTCTCCAACCGCCCCAGTCTTGTGCAGGTCTCCAACCGCCCCAGTCTTGTGCAGGTCTCCAACCGTTGGAGTCGCGTGTAGATCTACAAACCCCGTTTCCATATGAGTTGGGAAATTGTGTTAAGATGTAAATATGAACGGAATACAATGATTTGCAAATCCTTTTCAACACATATTCAATTGAATGCACCACAAAGACAAGATATTTGATGTTCAAACTCAAACTTTATTTTTTTTTTCAAATAATTGACTTAGAATTTCATGGCTGCAACACATGCTAAAGTAGTTGGGAAAGGGCATGTTCACCACTGTGTTACATGGCCTTTCCTTTTAACAACACTCAGTAAACGTTTGGGAACTGAGGAGACACATTTTTTAAGCTTCTCAGGTGGAATTCTTTCCCATTCTTGCTTGATGTACAGTTTAAGTTGTTCAACAGTCCGGGGTCTCCGTTGTGGTATTTTAGGCTTCATAATGCGCCACACATTTTCAATGGGAGACAGGTCTGGACTACAGGCAGGCCAGTCTAGTACCCGCACTCTTTTACTATGAAGCCACGTTGATGTAACACGTGGCTTGGCATTGTCTTGCTGAAATAAGCAGGGGCGTCCATGGTAACATTGCTTGGATGGCAACATATGTTGCTCCAAAACCTGTATGTACCTTTCAGCATTAATGGCGCCTTCACAAATGTGTAAGTTACCCATGTCTTGGGCACTAATACACCCCCATACCATCACAGATGCTGGCTTTTCAACTTTGCGCCTATAACAATCCGGATGGTTCTTTTCCTCTTTGGTCCGGAGGACATGACGTCCAGTTTCCAAAAACATTTTGAAAGGTGGACTCGTCAGACCACAGAGCACTTTTCCACTTTGTATCAGTCCATCTTAGATGAGCTCAGGCCAAGCAAAGCCGACGGCATTTCTGGGTGTTGTTGATAAACGGTTTTCGCCTTGCATAGGAGAGTTTTAACTTGCACTTACAGATGGAGCGACCAACTGTAGTTACTGATCAGTGTGTGAATATGTGTGTGAATGGGTGAATGTGGTAATACTGTCAAAGAGCTTTGAGTACCTTGAAGGTAGAAAAGCGCTATACAACTAACACATTATTTATTTACTTACAGATGTAGCGACCAACTGTAGCTACTGACAGTGGGTTTCTGATGTGTTCCTGAGCCCATGTGGTGATATCCTTTCCACACTGATGTCGCTTGTTGATGCAGTACAGCCTGAGGAATCGAAGGTCACGAGCTTAGCTGCTTACGTGCAGTGATTTCTCCAGATTCTCTGAACCCTTTGATGATATTACGGACCGTAGATGGTGAAATCCCTAAATTCCTTGCAATAGCTGGTTGAGAAAGGTTTTCCTTAAACTGTTCAACAATTTGCTCACGCATTTGTTGACAAAGTGGTGACCCTCGCCCAGAGGTGGGTAGAGTAGCCAGAAATTGTACTCAAGGAAGAGTACTGTTACTTTAGAGATTTATTACTCAAGTAAAAGTAAGGAGTAGTCACCCAAATATTTACTTGAGTAAAAGTAAAAAGTATGTTGTGAAAAAACTACTCAAGTACTGAGTAACTGATGAGTAACATACACACACATATCATATATATACACACACACACACACATATATATATATATATATATATATATATATATATATATATATACACACACATATATATATATATATATACACATATATATATACAGTATATAATTTATATTTATTTATTTTGCCGTTTTTGTTTACATGTTAAAGGTGTTTTAATGAATATACATGCATGTTTAACACATATAGATTCCTTTCTTTCATGAAGACAAGAATATAAGTTGGTGTATTACCTGATTCTGATGACTTGCATTGATTGGAATCAGACAGTAGTGCTGATAGCGTCCACGTTTTCAAATGGAGAAAAAAAGTTCCTCCTTTCTGTCTAATACCACATGAAAGTGGTTGGTTTTTAGCATCTTATTTGTCCAGCTTCCATATTTGTTTTTATACACTTTACAAGAAATACATTGGCGGCAAACTCCGTAGCTTGCTAGCTTGTTTGCGCTGGCTTTCGGAGACTCTTGTTTTGAAAGCGCAGGCGCGATGGAGCGGCACTTTTATTGTGAAGACAGGAACTGTGCAGTCAGTCTTTAGGCTTTTGACGGGATGTTCGGTTGAAAAAAAAGGGTATTTTTTCCTTCACACTTTTGATTGATTGATTGAAACTTTTATTAGTAGATTGCACAGTACAGTACATATTCCGTACAATTGACCACTAAATGGTAACACCCCAATAAGTTTTTCAACTTGTTTAAGTCAGGTCATGTGACCGCCTGGCTCTGTTTGATTGGTCCAACGTCACCAGTGACTGCATCTGATTGGTGGAACGGAGTGAACGTCACCAGTGACTGTATTTGTTGAAACGCAGGCACTATGACAGACCAAAACAAACAAAGCGTGCATTAACAGATCGATAAAAATTAGTAGCGAGTAGCGAGCTGAATGTAGATAAAAGTAGCGGAGTAAAAGTAGCGTTTCTTCTCTATAAATATACTCAAGTAAAAGTAAAAGTATGTTGCATTAAAACTACTCTTAGAAGTACAATTTATCCCAAAAGTTACTCAAGTAGATGTAACGGAGTAAATGTAGCGCGTTACTACCCACCTCTGCCCTCGCCCCACCCTTGTTTGTGAATGACTGAGCATTTCATGGAATCTACTTTTATACCCAATCATGGCACCCACCTGTTCCCAATTTGCCTGTTCACCTGTGGGATGTTCCAAATAAGTGTTTGATGAGCATTCCTCAACTTTATCAGTATTTATTGCCACCTTTCCCAACTTCTTTGTCACGTGTTGCTGGCATCAAATTGTAAAGTTAATGATAATTTGCACAAAAAAAAAAATGTTTATCAGTTTGAACATCAAATATGTTGTCTTTGTAGCATATTCAACTGAATATGGGTTGAAAATGATTTGCAAATCATTGTATTCCGTTCATATTTACATCTAACACAATTTCCCAACTCATAATGAAACGGGGTTTGTACAACCACCCCAGTCTGGTGTTGGTCTCCAACCACCCCAGTCTGGTGTTGGTCTCCTATCACCCCAGTCTGGTGTTGGTCTCCAACCATGAGAGTCTGGTGTTGGTCTCCAACTACCCCAGTCTGGTGTTGGTCTCCAACTACCCCAGTCTGGTGTTGGTCTCCAACTACCCCAGTCTGGTGTTGGTCTCCAACTACCCCAGTCTGGTGTTGGTCTCCAACTACCCCAGTCTGGTGTTGGTCTCCAACTACCCCAGTCTGGTGTTGGTCTCCACTACCCCAGTCTAGTGTAGGTCTACAACTACCCCAGTCTAGTGTAGGTCTACAACTACCCCAGTCTAGTGTAGGTCTACAACTACCCCAGTCTAGTGTAGGTCTACAACTACCCCAGTCTAGTGTTGGTCTACAACTACGCCAGTCTAGTGTAGGTCTACAACCACCCCAGTCTGGTGTAGGTCTTTAACCATGAGAGTCTAGTGTTGTTCTCCAACTACCCCAGTCTGGTGTAGGTCTACAACCACCTGAGTCTGGTGTAGGTCTACAACCCTTGGAGTCTGGTGTAGGTCTACAACCCATGGAGTCTGGTGTAGGTCTACAATCCTTGGAGTCTGGTGTAGGTCTACAATCCTTGGAGTCTGGTGTAGGTCTACAACCCTTGGAGTCTGGTGTAGGTCTACAACCCTTGGAGTCTGGTGTAGGTCTACAACCCTTGGAGTCTGGTGTAGGTCTACAACCACCCCAGTCCGGTGTAGGTCTACAACGATTGGAGTCTAATGTGGGTCTACAACCACCGGAGTCATGTGTAGGTCTACTACCACCGGAGTCGTGTGTAGGTCTACAACCACCGGAGTCGTGTGTAGGTCTACAACCACCGCAGTCGTGTGTAGGTCTACAACCACCAGAGTCTGGTGTGAGTCTACAACCACGTGTGAGTCTACAACCACGGGAGTCTGGTGTGAGTCTACAACCACGAGAGTCTGGTGTGAGTCTACAACTACGGGAGTCTAATGTAGGTCTACAACCACCGCAGTCGTGTGTAGGTCTACAACCACCGGAGTCTGGTGCAGGTCTACAACCACCGGAGTCTGGTGCAGGTCTACAACCACCGGAGTCGTGTGTAGGTCTACAACCACCGGATTCTGGTGTGAGTCTACAACCACGTGTGAGTCTACAACCACGGGAGTCTGGTGTGAGTATACAACCACGTGTGAGTCTACAACCACGGGAGTCTGGTGTGAGTCTACAACGATTGGAGTCTGGTGTGAGTCTACAACGATTGGAGTCTAATGTAGGTCTACAACCACCGGAGTCGTGTGTAGGTCTACAACCACCGGAGTCGTGTGTAGGTCTACAACCACCGGAGTCGTGTGTAGGTCTACAACCACCGCAGTCGATGTAGATCTACAACCACCGGAGTTGTGTGTAGGTCTACAACCACCGGAGTCTTGTGTAGGTCTACAACCACCGGAGTCTTGTGTAGGTCTACAACCACGGGAGTCTGGTGTAGGTCTACAACCACCGGAGTCTGGTGTGAGTCTACAACCACGTGTGAGTCTACAACCACGTGTGAGTCTACAACCACGGGAGTCTGGTGTGAGTCTACAACGATTGGAGTCTAATGTAGGTCTACAACCACCGGAGTCATGTGTAGGTCTACAACCACCGGAGTCGTGTGTAGGTCTACAACCACCGGGGTCTGGTGTGAGTCTACAACCACGTGTGAGTCTACAACCACGAGAGTCTGGTGTGAGTCTACAACCACGTGCGAGTCTACAACCACGGTAGTCTGGTGTGAGTCTACAACCACAGGAGTCTGGTGTGAGTCTACAACCACAGGAGTCTAATGTAGGTCTACAACCACCGGAGTCGTGTGTAGGTCTATAACCACCGGAGACGTGTGTAGGTCTACAACCACCGGAGTCGTGTGTAGGTCTACAACCACCGTAGTCTTGTGTAGGTCTACAACCACAGGAGTCTTGTGTAGGTCTACAACCACAGGAGTCTTGTGTAGGTCTACAACCACGGGAGTCTTGTGTAGGTCTACAACCACGGGAGTCTTGTGTAGGTCTACAACCACGGGAGTCTTGTGTAGGTCTACAACCACGGTAGTCTTGTGTAGGTCTACAACCACGGTAGTCTTGTGTAGGTCTACAACCACGGTAGTCTTGTGTAGGTCTACAACAATCCGAGTCTTGTGTAGGTCTACAACAATCCGAGTCTTGTGTAGGTCTACAACCATCGGAGTCTTGTGTAGGTCTACAACCATCGGAGTCTTGTGTAGGTCTACAACCATCGGAGTCTTGTGTAGGTCTACAACCATCGGAGTCTTGTGTAGGTCTACAACCATCGGGGTCTTGTGTAGGTCTACAACCATCTGAGTCTTGTGCAGGTCTACAAGCATGAGTCTTGTGCAGGTCTACAAGCATGAGAGTCTTGTGCAGGTCTACATCTGGTACCTGCTTGGAATGTCTGGTGGATCCAGCACTGCTGCTCCTGGAGTGTGCAGCCTTGAAGACCTTGGCAGGAATTTGGTCCAAGACTGAGATGCTGGACCGGGTGCTGCTCTGAGATGGCGGACACTCCTGAGGCTCCATGATGTAATGATGCTTGTTGCCTAGCAACCACACAAGAAATAGTATTTATATTAATAATATTTCAACAGTGAAGTCAGAATAAAAGACGGAAATAAAACTTCTTTACTTTCAGCATGGACTGTTGGCCGATACTGATGTAGATCTGATATCATTCGGAGTCATGGACATAGTACTTATTTGTTAGCTTATTGTGTGTGTTGCTATGGTAACTACGGGTTGTCCTGATACATCTATTACACCTCTGATACCTTACCAATACTGTAACCGTGACAACAATGAAAACACTATTATCCACCTCTGGAATGGACTGTCTTTAAGTTGAAGTGGAGTGGTGACACCTAGTGGTCACAGCAATACATTGCCTTAAGTTCATGATGCAGTAAGTTGAATGATGTGGACACGTTTGTCAATGGATACTTTCTAATAAACTTCTGCGTTGGAGACTTTGTATGTGTGCATTTGGCACGCTAACATTGCTAACAGCATAATACATGCTAACATTGCTAACATTATACGACATGCTAAAAATACTAACAGCATATGACACGCTAACATTGCTAACAGCATATGACACTAACATTTTACAGCATATGACACGCTAACATTGCTAACGGCATATTACACGCAGAATTGCTAACAGCATATGACACGCTAACAGCAAATGACACGCTAACCTTGCTAACAGCATATAGACAAGCTAACATTGCTAACAGCATATAGACAAGCTAACATTGCTAACAGCATATAACACGCTAACATTCGCAACAGCATATAACATGCTAATTTTGGTAACAGCATATGACACAATAACATTGCTAACAGCATATGACACACTAACATTGCGAACAGCATATCGACATGCTAACATTGCTAACAGAATATGACACGCTAACATTGCTAACAGAATATGACACGCTAACATTGCTAACAGAATACAGACACGCTAACATTGCTAACAGCATATGACACGCTAACATTGCTAACAGCATATGACACGCTAACATTACTAACAGCATATGACACGCTAACATTGCTAGCGGCATTTAGACACGCTAACATTGCTAGCGGCATTTAGACACGCTAACATTGCTAGCGGCATTTAGACACGCTAACATTGCTAGCGGCATTTAGACATGTTAACATTTTTTACAACATATGACACGCTAACATTACTAACAGTATATGACACGCTAACATTACTAACAGCATATGACATGCTAACATTGCTTACGGCATATGACACGCTAACATTGCTAACGGCATATGACACGCTAACATTGCTAACAGCATATGACACGCTAACATTACTAACAGCATATGACACGCTAACATTACTAACAGCATATAGACATGCTAACATTGCTAACAGCATGTGATACGCTAACATTGCTAACAGCATATGACATGCTAACATTGCTAACAGCTTATGGCGGGCTGCAGCTTGCAGACGCTCATGGTAGTATAGAACAATTTGGCCAAAATACAGGACAATTCTTTCAATTTCATGGCTGGCTTACAGCGTGGACACTCCGTGGTCACATATGACCGCCAAACAATTCTGGATGTGGATAGATCGGGCCGTTTTGGACTGAAAAATGCGTGTACGTTGGACCTCCTCGCTAGCATGGGAATACTTCGCCGGCTACATCCAGCGGCCTTTGACGCAGCGGAGTTAAGTACCAGCAGGGACCGTCAACGGAAGAGACGTAAGCGGTGTGATCGGAAGCAGAAGCGGGGATGCCGAGCGGGGCTAACAACAAAGCTACAGGCTAATCCCCACAGAACGCCGCTTCCTTCCATCCTGCTTTCAAACGTCCGCTCCCCGGAGAACAAACTGGACTACCTGAAGCTGGATTTAAATGATGAAAAGATGCGAGATGAGAGACTGCTGCGCCCTATTTCTAACAGAAACGTGGTTGAAATCATCCGTTCCGGGCGAGGCAGTTAGCATCGAGGGGCTAACTATGTTTCGGGCGGACAGGAGCAGATCTCTCACTGGTAAATCCCGAGGCGGTGGTGTTTGCATAAACGTCAATAATAACTGGTGCAACAATGGGAAGATAGTATCACGTCACTGCTCTCCTGATGTTGAACTATTAACTATAAAATGCAGGCCATTTCATTTACCCAGGGAATTCAGTGCTATGATATTCACAGCAGTGTACATTCCTCCCAGTGCTAACACCAAAGAAGCTTTGAATGCTTTGTACTGCTCCATCAATGAACTGCAAACTACATATCCAGAGGGAGTTTTCATCGTGGCAGGGGATTTTAATCAAGCTAACATGAAAACAGTGTTCCCTCATTTCCATCAATATGTGAATTTTGCAACCAGGGGTGGAAGCAGATTGGACTTTGTGTATAGTAATATTAAACAGGCGTATAAAGCTGCACCATGCCCCCACCTCGGCTCCTCAGACCATCTATCTGTGATGCTAATTCCTGCATACAAGCCCCTGCTGATCAGGAAGCAAGCTACAGTGAAGCAGGTGATGACCTGGCAAGAGGGAGCAATGTCAGCATTACAAGACTGCTTCGAAACCACAGACTGGGACATGTTCAAAGCAGCCGCCACCGAAAATCACCACACATGTGGAGGAGTATGCAGAGTCTGTGTCCGCATACATTCAGAAGTGCATGGAGGATGTCAGTGTGATCAAGAACATCCCCACACGGGCCAACGAGAAACCCTGGATGAACAGTGAGGTACGCGCAATGCTGAAGGCTCGGAACATGGCTTTCAAGTCTGGCAACATGGTGGCATTAAAATCAGCCAGAGCTAACCTGAACCGTGCCATTAAGGTTGCAAAGCGTGCTCACAGTCAGAAAGTCCAGGACTTCTTCGAGAACCCTACAAACACTAGAAAAATGTAGCAGGGCATACAGGTCATCACGGACTATAAAGCTGCCCCGTCCCTGTGACAACAGCATCAGCTTCCTAGATGACCTTAACAACTACTTTGCAAGGTTTGAGGCACTTAACACCACACCGGCGAGAAAATCCATCCCTCGCCCTGATGAGCAGCCGCTCAACCTAGATATAGCGGATGTCCGGAAAACCCTGAGGAGAGTGAACCCCCGGAAAGCATCAGGACCTGATGACATTACGGGCAAGGTGCTTAAGGGATGTGCAGACCAGCTGGCTGGGGTTCTCACAGACATCTTCAACATCTCGCTGACCCAGGCTGTGGTACCATCATTTTTTAAGACGGCCACAATCCTTCCAGTGCCAAAAAACCCCACAATCTCCTCCCTCAATGATTACCGCCCCGTTGCACTCACCCTCATCATAATTAAGTGCTTCGAGAGGCTGGTAAAGGAATATATTGTCTCCAGACTTCCCCCCACATTCGACCCATACCAGTTTGCTTATCGCCCTAACCGCTCCACAGAGGACGCCATCTCCTCTGCACTCCACCTGAGCTTAGAACATCTGGAAGGAAAGGACACACACGCACGGATGTTGTTCCTGGACTTCAGCTCATCATTCAACACCATCATCCCGCAGCACTTGGTGAGCAAACTGGCCCCCCTTGGATTCAGTACCCCCCTATGCAACTGGCTGCTTGACTTCCTCACAGACACACCCCAATCTGTGAGAGTGGGCAACAACACCTCCAGTGCCATCTCCCTGAGCACCGGCTCCCCCCAGGGCTGCGTCCTGAGTCCGCTGCTGTTCACGTTGATGACCCATGACTGCTGCGCCAGGTCCACTACTAACCACATTGTGAAGTATGCGGACGACACAACAGTAGTGGGCCTCATCCGTGACAACAACGACATGGACTACAGGGAGGAGGTGAAACATCTGGTTGACTGGTGCAGAACCAACAACCTGGTTCTGAATGTCAACAAGACCAAGGAGATCATCGTTGACTTCAGGAAGCACCAGTCCAGCCACGCTCCACTCTACATCAACGGCACAGCGGTGGAGATGGTAAGCAGCACCAAGTTCCTGGGGGTGCAGATAACTGACAATATAACCTGGTCCCTACACACCGGAGCTCTTGTAAAAAGAGCTCAGCAACACATGCACTTTTTGCGTGGGATGAAAAGAGCACAGCTCCCTCCCCCCATTCTCACCACATTCTACAGAGGCACTATAGAGAGCCTGCTGACCAACAGCATCTCTGTCTCTGGACTGGAGCCTGCAATGCCTCAGACTGGAAGTCTCTCCAGAGAGTAGTGAGGACGGCGGAAAAGATCATCAGGACTTCTCTTCCTCCTATCCAGGAGATCGCAAAAAGCCGCTGCCTGACCGGGGCTCAGAAAATCTGCAAAGACTCCTCCCACCCCCACCAAGGACTGTTTTCACTGCTGGACTCTAGAAAGAGGTTCCGCAGCCTCCGAAGCAGAACCTCCAGGTTCTGTAACAGCTTCTTCCCTCAAGCCGTAAGACTCTTGAACGCATCATAATTAAATTATCCCCTCAACTCCCCCCAAAATGGATCAACTCACTGGAATAAAAAAGACAATATAACATACATACATAAATGTTGACGCATGTGAAAAAGTGCAATATATTTATCTGTACAGTAAACTATTTATTTATATATATTTATTTTATATTGATATTTACAGTATATATTATTTATATATATTTATTTATTTATATATGCACCTTAATGCATTTTTATCCTGCACTACCAAGAGCTTATGTAACGAAATTTCGTTCTTATCTGTGCTGTAAAGTTAAAATTTGAATGACAATAAAAAGGAAGTCTAACAGCATATGACAAGCTAACATTGCTAACAGCATATGACACGCTAACATTGCTAACGGCATATGACACACTAACATTGCTAACGGCATATGACACGCTAACATTGCTAATAACATACAGACACGCTAACATTGCTAACAGCATATGACACGTTAACATTGCTAACGGCATATGACACGCTAACATTGCTAATAGCAAATAGACAAGCTAACATTGCTAACATCAAATGACACGCTAACATTGCTAACAGCATATGACACGCTAACATTGCTAACAGCATATGACAAACTAAGATTACTAACAGCAAATAGACATGCTAACATTACTAATAGCATATGACACGCTAACATTGCCAACAGCATATAGACATGCTAACATTGCCAACAACATATAGACATGCTAACGGCATATGATACGCTAACACTACTAACAGCATATGAAACGCTAACATTGCTAACAGCATATAACACATTAACATTGCTAACGGCTTATGACACGCTACATTGATAACAGCATATGACACGCTAACATTGCTAACGGCATATGACACGCTAACATTGCTAACAGCATATAACACACTAACATTGCTAACAGCATATAGACATGCTAACATTGCCAACGGCATATGACATGCTAACATTACTAACGGCATATGACATGCTAACATTGCTTAAGGCATATTACACGCTGACATTGCTAACGGCATATTACACGCTGACATTGCTAACGGCATATGACACGCTGACATTGCAAACGGCATATGACACGCTAACATTGCTAACGGCATATAGACAGGCTAACATTGCTAACAGCAGATAGACATGCTAACATTGCCAACAGCATATAGACATGCTAACATTGCCAACAGCATATAGACATGCTAACATTGCCAACAACATATAGACATGCTAACATTGCCAACAACATATAGACATGCTAACATTGCCAACAACATATAGACATGCTAACATTGCCAACAACATATAGACATGCTAACGGCATATGACACGCTACATTGATAACGGCATATGACACGCTAACATTGCTAACAGCATATGACACGCTAACATTGCTAACGGCATATGACATGCTAACATTGCTAACAGCATATAACACACTAACATTGCTATCACAATATAGACATGCTAACATTGCTAACAGCATATAACACACTAACATTCCCAACAGCATATAGACATGCTAACATTGCCAACAGCATATGACATGCTAACATTGGTAATGGCATATGACATGCTAACATTGTTAACAGCATATTACATGCTAACATTGCTTACAGCATATTACACGCTAACATTGCTTACAGCATATGACACACTAACATTGCTAACAGCATATGACACGCTAACATTGCTAACAGCATATGACACGCTAACATTGCGAACAGCATATGACACGCTAACATTGCGAACAGCATATGACACGCTAACATTGCGAACAGCATATGACACGCTAACATTGCTAACAGCATATGACACGCTAACATTGCTAACGGCATATGACATGCTAACATTGCTAACAGCATATAACACACTAACATTGCTAACAGCATATAGACATGCTAACATTGCTAACAGCATATAACACACTAACATTCCCAACAGCATATAGACATGCTAACATTGCCAACAGCATATGACATGCTAACATTGCTAATGGCATATGACATGCTAACATTGTTAACAGCATATTACATGCTAACATTGCTTACAGCATATTACACGCTAACATTGCTTACAGCATATGACACACTAACATTGCTAACAGCATATGACACGCTAACATTGCTTACAGCATATGACACGCTAACATTGCGAACAGCATATGACACGCTAACATTGCTAACAGCATATAGACACGCTAACATTCCATCCATCCATTTTCTACCGCTTATTCCCTTTGGGGTCGCGGGGGGCGCTGGAGCCTATCTCAGCTACAATCGGGCGGAAGGCGGGGTACACCCTGGACAATTCGCCACCTTATCGCAGGGCCAACACAGATAGACAGACAACATTCACACATTGATAATAGCAAATAGACATGATAACATTGATAACAGCATATGACACGCTAACATTGCTAACGGTATATAACACGCTAACATTGCTAACAGTATATGACACGCTAACATTGCTAACAGCAAATAGACATAACATTGATAACAGCATATGATACGCTAATATTGCTAACGGCATATGACACGCTAACATTGCTAACGGCATATTACACGCTAACACTGCTAACAGCATATAGACAATCTAACATTGCTATCATATGACACGCTAACATTGCTAAGAGCATATGACACGCTAACATTGCTAACAGCAAATGGACATGATAACATTGCTAACAGCATATGACACTCTAACATTGCTAACAGCATATGACACGCTAACATTACTAACAGCATATGACACGCTAACATTACTAACAGCATATGACATGCTAACATTGCTAACGGAATATTACACGCTAGCATTGCTAACGGCATATGACACGCTAACATTGCAAACAGCATACGACATTAACATTGCTAACAGCATATGACACGCTAACATTTCTAGTGGCATACAACACGTTAACATTGCTAGCGGCATATAACACGCTAACAATACTAACAGCGTATGACATGCTAGCATTACTAACAGTATATGACACGCTAACATTACTAATATCATTTGAAATGCTAACATTGCAAATTACATGATATGCTAAAAATGCTAACATATGATATGCTAACATTGCTAACATGACATGCTAACATTGGTAACAACAGATGACATGCTAACATTGCTAACAGCATATGAAATGCTAACATCATATGACATGCTAACATTACTAATATCTTATGAAATGCTAGTATATGAAATGCTAACATCAAATGACATGCTAACACTACTAATATATGAAATGCTAGTATCATATCAAATGCCAGCATTGCTAAAATCATATAAAATGCTAACAATACTAATATCATATGAAATGCTAACATTGCTAACATATGACATGCTAACATTACTAATATATGAAATGCTAACATTGCTAACAGCATATAACATGCTACTAGCTTAACTGCAGCTTGTTTCACAAAGTCTGTCATTTCAAGTACTGAAATACTACAGTAAGTCAAATACAACAAAGTACTAGAAGTACAAAAAGATGAGTACAAGTACAAAGTACGTACACAAATAAGTACTGTCTTTAAAACTGCAGTATTGGCCCTCTTGTAGCGTCCCTGTAGGAACTTTGACCGAGTATTTGAAGTAATACTTCAGTCAAAGTACTTCAAAGTGATAATAATTATGAGGGAGTAGGAGACAAGAACACACCTGAGAAGTTCTTCCTGCCGTGTTCAACCTCCTCACACTCTCTTCTGGACCAAAACTAAGACACACCTGGGTCCTGTCAGACAGATGAGTGTTCCAGGCAGGTATGTGGGCGGGGCCAAGAGAACAGGCTCTGTCGCCATGACGACCAAACGAGAATAACGACTATGTAGGAAACCAGCAAGTTTGTCAGAAGGTGAACCACTCTTCATTACAGAAATACACAAAGTACACAGAATACATCAACATTGTACTCTACAAGTACTTAAAGTATTACAATACTAAAGACTAAGTTGCTGAAAACTTTAGACTTGAAAGAACACTAAAGTCACTTTTATTTATTTACTGAAGACTGGAAAAAACATTTTCTCACAGCTCATGCTCACAATAACTAGTTAGATAATGCTAATGATAGCCAGTCAGCTAACGCTAACATTAGCTAATGTTGTTGTTATCCAGTTAGATAACTTTATCCAGCTAGCTGATGCTACTGTTAGCCAGAGGTGTGGACTCGAGTCACATGACTTGGACTCGAGTCAGACTCGAGTCATGAATTTGATGACTTTAGACTCGACTTGACAAAATGTAAAAAGACTTGCAACTCGACTTAGACTTTAACATCAATGACTTGTGACTTCACTTGGACTTGAGCCTTTTGAATTGACATGACTTGACATGACTTGCTACTTTCCCCAAAACCCAAAGATGAAAAAGTTATTCGGGAGCGCTCCGTATTTTTCATTGTGTACTTGTCTATCAGCGTTGCGTGTGTCAGCTGGTGTGCTGTCAGTACAACAGCCAATCAAATTAGATCTACTTTGTTTTCATCACACAGCATTCATCCAATCAAATTGCAGGACAACCAACGAAGAAGACATGTCCAAACCACACGCCAGTGAACAAAAAATGATACCTAAAATAATTTCGTTTGGGTATAAAAATTACGAGGTGGTCACCACAAAACGGTTTGCAGTATGCAACACATGCGGTTCGAAAATGACTGATGGAGAGGCAACAACTTCCAACTTCGTCCGGCATTTGAAGTTGCACAAAGAACGGTAAGTTTTGAATGTAAGATAACGTTTATTGGCTAAGTAACGTGACTTTTATTTGCTGTGTAGTTAAATCAGTGAGGCTGTAAACTCACTGCTAACGTTATAACGTTATTGCAAACACGGGAATCTGTTGCAGTTCACTACCTTATTCATACTTTTTGTTCAGTGATTTTTTTTTTAAGCAGGGTTACGTTAGTCAATATATCACACGTAACGTTAGACGGCGGTCAGCAGCACCGCATATTTTAGCCACCTAAAAAAAGACAAAAATAGTCAAATAAAGGTCAGTTAAAATGTATACTATATTATGAATAAGTGTACCGTTTTAGCTAGCTTTCTGACATACTGTTGGTTGTTTACCTCAGTGGTCCCCAACCACCAAGATCAATCAGGTTTCCTACAAGGAAGAAACATAGGAAACAATATTAGACTGTTATTAGAAATTATAGAAAATTATATTATGGAAAATAAAAGAGGATTAATTTTTGTAACTGACCTGGAGAAGGCATTTGACAAAATTAGCCTAGATTTTATTTGTAAAAGCTTAGTTTTTTTCAATTTTGGCAACTCCTTATTACACTGGATCAAGACGCTATATAAAAAAACTAACTGTAGAATTATTAATAATGGATACATCTCTGGGACAATACCGCTATTAAGAGGTCTAAAACAAGGGTGCCCTTTGTCTCCATACTTATTTATTGTTGCTATGGAAATATTGGCGATTAAAGTTAGATTGAATAAAAATATTGAAGGGCTTTTTAATAACAATATTGAAAGTAAAATAACAATGTATGCAGACGATACAAGCTTCTTTATCAGCCCCAATCCTCATTGTTTGCGGAACCATCTTGATCTTTTGGACATATTTTCACAGCAATCTGGGCTTAAGCTTAATTATGATAAATGTAAAATATTAAGGATCGTAAATCTAAAGGAAACGTCCTTTCGAATGGATTGCAAAGTGCCTGTTTTGTGGACAGATAGACCAGTTAATATACTTGGTGTTGTTGTCCCAGAGAATCTGGAAGATCTAGGCTCAGTAAATTATGATAATCGACTAAGAAAGCTGGACAAAATTATGCAATTATGGAAAGGGAAATCCTTAACCTTGTATGGTAAAATATCTATTGTCAACTCATTAATTATTCCTCAATTTGTTTATTTGTTTTTGTCATTACCAGCTCCATCATAAAACTTTTTAAAGATTTATGAGCGGAGGGTCTTCGATTTTGTCTGGGACGGCAAACCAGAAAAGATTAAAAGAAAGGTTTTGTACAATGAGTATGAATATGGTGGCCTGAAACTTCTCAACCTTGAAGCTATGTGTCTGTCTTTAAAAGCATCAATTGTTCCAAAGATGTATTTAAACACTGAGTGTTACACAAGTGTCCTGTTGGACAAAAAACATGTACTGTATCAAAATAAATTGTTTCCTTCCATTTTTCTTATGCAGAGAGTCTGCTGGGAAACATGGCAGGGTCCATAAAGGAAACAATCCACTCATGGTGGTGTTTTCAATTTTATGTACCAGAAAAAAAGAGATGATATTTTGCAGCAGATAATATGGATGAAATCTAATATTGTAATAAATGGAAAGCCTTTCTTTTGGAAAAATATGTTTGAAAAATGAATCATTTTTGTCAATGATATTATCAATGAGGGGCTTCACGGTGGCAGAGGGGTTAGTGCATCTGCCTCACAATACGAAGGTCCTGAGTAGTCTTGGGTTCAATCCCGGGCTCGGGATCTTTCTGTGTGGAGTTTGCATGTCCTCCCCGTGACTGCGTGGGTTCCCTCCGGGTACTCCGGCTTCCTCCCACTTCCAAAGACATGCACCTGGGGATAAGTTGATTGGCAACACTAAATTGGCCCTAGTGTGTGGATGTGAGTGTGAATGTTGTCTGTCTATCTGTGTTGGCCCTGCGATGAGGTGGCGACTTGTCCAGGGTGTACCCCGCCTTCCGCCCGATTGTAGCTGAGATAGGCTCCAGCGCCCCCCGCGACCCCAAAGGGAATAAGCGGTAGAAAATGGATGGATGGATATTATCAATGAGAATGGTAAAATTATGAAGTATGATGAATTTAGAACTATGTATGGTGATGCATGCTCAAGCTTTTCATTTAATCAACTAACTGGAGTAATTGGGAAAAGATGGAAACAAATAATAAATTATGGAACTACTACATTATTAGTTTGTAAACCTCTAATAAGAAATTCTAGTTGGCAAAAAGGAACCAAAATAAATAGAAAAATATATAATTTTTATTTAATAAAGAAATCTTTGAAGGCTGCCCCATACGACACATATGGAAAATGGGAGGACTTTTTTGACTGCCCATTGCCGTGGGGTGCCATTTCAAACTAATCTATAAAACTACTATCGATGTGCAAAATCGTTATTTTCAAATTAAAATTATTTATAACTTCTTACCCACGGGGAAAATGTTAAAATTATGGAATATGACAGAATCAGATGACTACCGATTTTGTTGTCAGGAGTCTGAATCCACCCTGCATTTGTTTTGGTATTGTCATATTGTGTCATCCTTTTGGGTGGAAGTTGAAAAAATGTGTTTAAGGATTGGTTTGTTTATGAAGCTTGATGTGGTTTCTGTTATTTTAGGAGCGTTCATTGACAATCATGATTTAATCAATTTAATTATAGTACTCGGTAAGGTGGAACACGGGTGGGAAATAAGCCATATTTCCTCTCATGGCATCTCCTCATATTAACTGCGCCGTTTCCACGTTTAATCTCGCGAGTTTAACACACGCACTCACGTGACCCGCTGCAGCCAATCGCGCTCTATAAAATCCAGCATTCCAAGATGGCTGCCAGGTGCGGTGGCTAAGCCTGGGGACATATGAAGCCGGTGCCGAACATCAGGGACGTGTTGCGACGAGAGTGTGTCGATGATAAGATATTAAGCCGAGATGGCCAGGTCCCTAAGTCTTGGATGGCGAGCTGTAGATAGGCCTCGAGCCTGAGCCCAAGGATCTCCACCTCTCAACCCCTGAACTCCACCTGCACTGGTCGGGCCGGTAGGCGGCTTATAGCCGAACCCCTTGCCTCGCACCTCATTGCTCTGCGGCCCTTTGCACTACCTCATACACACCCTGCCCATAAACTGAACTCTCACTACAAACTGCCATATCCACAACCCCAAACCATGTGGCCGTATGAACTCTTAATGCGCATATGGACTGCAATCAGTCTCATATGACCTTTAAGAACTTTTGATACTATCTGTTATGAATTACCTAAACCCTTGCTGTTTTTTTCTTTTGTTTTGAATGGCCATTCCTATCAATGTATGTCCACTATTTGTTGCACTGTACATATTTAAATAACACCAGTATAATTTAAAGCATTTAATTGTGTCTGTCCTACTCTCTCCGAGTCGTAATCTGGACTTCTGATTAGCCCAAATATTGAGAACATCTACTATACTAGCTAACCTACCTGTTACATAAGTGGCGAGCTAGCCAGGAGAGTTTTTTTTGGACAGAACTGGTTGCTATTGTTTTTGTGTACATATATTGAACATTTTGTGGACATGGAAGTATTGGAGGAACTCGGTATTGAAGTACCAAACGCTGTTATAGTGAGAGATGTTGTAAAAGGTGCAGTTGCCAATGAAATTCTCGAGTTTTTGTCAAAATTGTAAAAACTAAATTTTGTGATAGATTTACTTTCACACTCCGTAAAGTGCTTATCGTAGAATATGATTCCGCTAAAGCTATGGATGAATTACGTAAAACATTGCCACATTCGTGCTTTTGCGAATCCGATAAACCGCATGAAATTCAAGAATTGTCCATGTTTTGTGCAGATTTGTTGGGCAAACAGCAAACGGAAGTCTACCTCGCTGAATTGCACAACTTAGCTAGGATCACAGGGAAAGCCTACGCTGTGGTTTTTAATAATGTGGTGTCTCTGCTTGGCCAATCTATCCCTGGGCTGGACGCAATGGCTGGGGCAGTGAAAGCTCCTCCGGAGGAAGATGGTGGAACCCAGGCACCCACTGAGAATCTTGGAGCCAGCACCCCGATCCAAAGTCCAGCTGCACAGCCAAATCTCCGCTTTGACGCACAACCTCAGCACACACCAGGACCTGCACCTCATCCTAATTTGAACCCACCCGAAATCCAACGCTATGTTGTGGAACACATAGTCAAGAATGATGAAACTTCAATGCATCTCTCATCACACCGACTCAGGGCGTTTTCTGGGAGATCACCAAGACCCCAACATGAATCGGACTATGATACATGGCGTTCGGGGGTAGATCTCCTCCTGAAAGATCCATCTGTGTCAGATCTGCAGCGGTCCCGTAAAATATTTGAGTCTTCTGCCACCGGCTGCCGACATGGTAAAGCATCTACAAGCTGACACACCTCCTGCGACTTACCTGCAAATACTTGACTCCGCCTATGGGACGGTCCAGGACGGTGATGAACTGTATGCCAAATTTATGGATACTTTCCAGGACGCCGGTGAGAAACCCTCGATTTACTTACAACGCCTGCAGGTCGCTCTAAATCTGGCAGTGAAGAGGGGAGGAGCTGCAGTTGCAGAAACAGACCGCTTCCTGCTGAACCAATTCTGCCGAGACTGCTGGGGCGATTCACTAATTGCAAAATTGCAGCTGAAACAACGCAAAGTAACGCCACCTACCTTTGCGGAATTTCTGTTGCTATTACGCACTGAAGAAGTTCGAGAAGCCGCTAAAGCACAGCGAATGAAACAACATCTCGGCTCAGTTAAGGCCAAAGCTGCCTCACGTCCAGTATGCCTTCCCAGCTACAGAAGAAAAGAGCGTGAGTGAACTGACAACTATCACGCAGCAGCTCACCAAGCAGCTAGCAGACATTCAGAAGCAGCTTACGTCCTTAATGGCTGCCCAGTCTGGTTCCACACAGTATGGGTCACCCAAGCCCACACAGAGCAGTAAGCCTGGTGAGGGTCAGAGGGGTGGCAAGTCTGCCGCCCATTCACGAAACAACCCTTCTGGTCCCAAGCCAGGTTATTGTTTCCAGTGTGGCGAAGACGGTCCATTAGACCAAACTGTGACAATGACCGAAATCCGTCCCTAGTGGCTGCGAAGAAAAAACAGTTTGCTCAGAAGCAGCAGAAGTGGCAAAAGCAGAGCGCCAGCAGTCCGTCTTTAAACTAGAAGGAGTTCCTGTGGAGGGACGACAAGGAACTATTGAGGACCCACAATGTCCCGCAAACTCAAGATCTGTGAAGTGTGCGAAGTTGAATCAACCCAAGCAAACCAAGTTCGTCTGCCCAAAGGACTAATTGGATCCAAATGTACCGCTCAAGTAAACATTGCTGGTCAAGAATGTCAGTGTCTACTTGACACGGGATCCCAGGTGACAACTATTGCCGTATCTTTTTATAATGCACACCTCTCACACCAACCTGTAAAGCCACTCTGTGACCTACTGCAAGTAGAAGGAGCCGCCGGACAATCCATCCCATACCTCGGCTACATAGAAGTAACTGTCATTTTTCCAAAAGACTTTCTCGCATTGACTTCAATGTGAACACCTTAGCCTTGGTAGTCCCTGATGTGCGTCCGCAGCTGCATTCACAAATTCTAATCGGGATGAATACTCTGGACCCGCTATATGAACAATATGCAGAAACTGAATTCATAAACTTTCAACCAGCCATGCACGGCTACCGAGCTGTCATGAATTTGCTGCAGCTACGGCATCAGAAGGGTCAAGACGGAAGTGATGGAGTTGTGAGGCTGGCTAACGACGCTCCTGTGCGGGTTCCCGCGGGCCATACTGTTGTGGTCGAGGGCTCCGTCCGTGCCATGCCGTCATCTACTGGCGAATGGGCCCTAGTTGAACATCCTACCACTCCGTTACCTGGGGGACTGTGCGTCAGGAACTGTCTGGTTACGCTCCCAAGCTATCCGAAGCACAAGATCCTGGTAGTTCTTACCAATGAGTCGGAGCAGAATGTAACCCTGCCGCCGCTGACTGCCATCGCTGAGCTTGTTGTGTCGCCCCAAATCCTGTCTCATCAGGTTGCCTCTGGACCTCTTTCAGCCAAAGACCCTACTGAAAACTCAGTGAAATCTGAGTTTGGGAATTCGCCAATCCCGCCGGAATGGAAGGAACGTCTCATTCAGACACTCAAGAACATGCCTGAAGTTTTTGCACATCACGACTTAGACTTCGGAAAAACAGACAAGGTGAAGCATCGGATACACCTCCATGATGAAACCGCTTTTAAACATCGAGCCCGTCCAATACATCCCAATGACATTGAGGCTGTTCGGAAGCATCTCCGCGATTTGCTGGATGCTGGTGTAATCCGCGTGTCAGAATCACCATTCTCTTCACCCATTGTCGTCGTTCGTAAAAAGAATGGAGACGTGCGTCTGTGTATCGACTACAGAAAGCTGAACCTGCAGACGGTGAAAGACGTGTATCCTCTGCCAAACTTGGAAGAGTCATTTTCTGCGCTTCCTGGGTCCTGCTGGTTCAGTGTCCTTGATCTTAAATCTGGTTATTACCAGATCGAAATGGAGGAGTCAGACAAGACGAAAACTGCATTTGTGACTCCATTAGGCTTCTGGGAGTTTAATCGGATGCCGCAGGGTGTGACCAACGCTCCCAGTACCTTCCAGCGACTAATGGAGAAATGCATGGGGGACCTGCACTTGAAGGATGTCCTAGTCTTCCTTGATGACCTGATTATCTTTTCAGATACTCTTGAAGAGCATGAGCGTCGGTTGGTGAAGGTACTTCATCGCCTCAAGTAGTATGGGCTCAAACTGTTTCACGAAAAATGCAAGTTTGCCCAAACCTCTGTTCGATATCTGGGCCATGTGGTGTCGGAGAAAGTGGTGGAGACCGATCCCGAGAAAGTCAGCGCTCTAAAATCCTGGCCAATTCCCCATACGCTGAAAGAGCTGAGGCTAACATTAGCATTATCTAATGTTTACATTTGCTAAATACTAGTTAGCTAATGTCTAGATTAGCTAGGGTGACCATTTCCATGACACCAAAAAGGAGGACATTATGCGGCATATCAATAAATTACTATGGTGTACATAGGACTCTGGTATACTCTTATTTATAGTACAATTTTGAGTGGTTTAAAGATGATGTTTGTGTGGCTGAATAGGAAAAAATATTAAAGTCAAGTGTTTGTTAACAGTATTTGTATTTATTCAATACATTGTGGTGTTCAAAAAGTGACCACTGAGATGAATCTTTTCAAGTGCAGAGTGCCACAAAGCATAACATGTGTGGACTTAAATGTAGTTAACATATATAATTTTAAAAAAATGCCACAAAAATTTTTCCACATCAACATCAAGGCTGCTTGCTGCATATCTGGTTGCGTTATGCAGAATATGGGCCAAACAGTTTGCAGGGAGCACATCTTTTTGGCTCAGTTTCAGCTTCTGATACACTGTTATGTTTGCCACAATTGACACTGGCATTGTCTGCTGCATATGCAGACATGTTTTTCACCTCTAAGCCAGACATCTCAAGTTTTGCCAGCAGCTGGTTTGTTATGGCTTCTGACGTTTCGTTGCTGTCACTATAAAAATCCAACAGGACATGTTGGATGCCTTCATCAAAGTGAAAATACCTTACCACAATGGGAAAACACTTGTTTGTTCCTTTATTTGAGGCGTCGGTTGCTACGGAAAAGGGTAGGTTGTTTTCTTTTATGTAGTCGGTATGTTCCTGTACCGAATAGTGAGCGATGACGTTCTCGCACAATGCCTTGGCTTTTGTTCGGCCACAGGCCATCCCTTTAGCTGTGGGATAGTCACTGAAAATCTCCCGGTCCACTTTCATGCCGCAGTCTAAACTTCTGTAGGACTGGTGATGCTTTACAGCAGTGGTTCTCAACCTTTTTTCAGTGATGTACCCCCTGTGAACATTTTTTTAATTCAAGTGCCCCCTAATCAGAGCAAAGCATTTTTGGTTGAAAAAAAGAGATAAAGTAAAATACAGCACTATGTCATCAGTTTCTGATTTATTAAATTGTATAACAGTGCAAAATATTGCTCATTTGTAGTGGTCTTTCTTAAACTATTTGGAAAAAAATATGTAAAATAACTAAAAACTTGTTGAAAAATAAACAAGTGATTCAATTATAAATAAAGATTTCTACACATAGAAGTAATCATCAACTTAAAGTGCCCTCTTTGGGGATTGTAATAGAGATCCATTTGGATTCAGGAACTTAATTCTAAACATTTCTTCACAAAAAAAGAAATCTTTAACATCAATATTTATGGAACATGTCTACAAAAAATCTAGCTGTCAACACTGAATATTGCATTGTTGCATTTCTTTTCACAGTTCTTTTTGACCGACATTTTAGTGAGGGTCAAACCATCATGGCATGGGGGAAACTCTGGGTTTATGGTAATGAATGAAATAGCCTACTTAATTTGATGTTCAGTTTATGAACTTACATTACATTACATACCCCCAGGGTACCATTTGAGAACCACTGCTTTACAGCATGGTACACCTTGCACAGCTCCGCAGCAGTTATCTTGTCATACAGGGGCGACGAAACTTCATGAAAAAATGTCCTCATTGAAGAGGTACCTGCCGCATGTTTATTACTTTTATGTTTATCCGTACCCGCATGCCGTTCAATTGCAGCTTTCCCCTGACTACTTACGTCGACATCACATCGACAAAGTGTGCAGAAGCCATGGAATGAGTCTCGACTGCTTTTCGTTATAAATTCGTGCTCTTTTATCCATTCAGAATTAAACGAGGTCTTGCGTTTTGGCATGATGCTAACTTTCTGTCAATGTTATGCCGCAGCATAACCCTTGTTTACTTTTTTAACCAATGATAAGCAGATTTGTATCCGACACCGCTCTTAGCCAATCATTTGATACGTTACTGCGTTGGGGCCATTTTTTACGGTCTTTGATTGGCTATCGCGCTGCAGCCCAGCAAAGATGAAAAAACTCCGCTCTTCAAGCCTAGTGCCTCAAAAAGGAGGACAAATACGTGTCCGGCTTGAAGCTGCGCCGGACGCCGGACAGGGCATTAAAAATCCGGACTGTCCGGCCTAAATCCGGACACCTGGTCACCCTAAGATTAGCTAATGCTAATGTTATCCCGTTAACAGTTTACATTACCTAATGCTAACATTAACATTTAGCTAATGCTAACATTAGCCGTTTAGCTACTTCTTACATTAGCTAATGCTAACATTAGCTATTTAACTAAAGCTTACATTAGCTAAAGCTAACATTAATCAATTAGCTAATGCTTACATTAGCTAATGCTAACTTTAGCCAGTTAACTACTTTTTACATTAGCAAATGCTAACATTAGCCATTTAACTAACATTGGCCAGTTAGCTAATGTTTACATTAGCTAATGCTAACCTTAGCCAGCTCGCTAATTCTTACATTAGCTAATACTAACTTTAACCAGTTAGCTAATGCTCACATTAGCTGATGTTAACGTTAGCCAGTTAGCTAATACTAACATTAGCCAGTTAGCTAATGCTAACAATGACATTAGCCAAGTGGCTAATGTTGACATTAGCTAACTGGCTAATGTTATAGCATAAGATAACGTTAGCATTAGCTGCTGTACTGCAATACTACTTCAATATGTTGGTGAATAATACTGCAACACTACTTCAATATGTTGGTGAAAAATACTGCAACACTACAATATGTTGGTGAATAATACTGCAATACTACTTCAATATGTCGGTGAGTAATACTGCAATACTACTTCAATATGTTGGTGAATACTACTGCAATACTACTTCAATATGTTGGTGAACACTACTGCAATACTACTTCAATATGTTGGTGAATACTACTGCAATACTACTTCAATATGTTGGTGAATACTACTGCAATACTACTTCAATATGTTGGTGAATGATACTCCAATACTACTTCAATATGTTGGTGAATAATACTGCAATACTACAATATTCATCAACCTCAATACTACTTGTACTTGTTTAGATGTCATCAAGTTGTTGCATGATCTTTTTGTTGGCACGCAGTTGTGTGAAGAATGTGGACTGGCTGGTCCACTAAAGACACACCATGTGGGACTGAAACTAAAGTCTGATCAGTGAACTGGCTGGTCCACTAAAGACACACCATGTGGGACTGAAACTAAAGTCTGATCAGTGGACTGGCTGGTCCACTAAAGACACACCATGTGGCACTGAAACTAAAGTCTGATCAGTGGACTGGCTGGTCCACTGAAGACACACCACGTGGGCCTGAAACTAAAGTCTGATGTTCAGTGGACTGGCTGGTCCACTAAAGACATACCATGGGGGAGTGAAACCAAAGTCTAATGTTCAGTGGACTGGCTGGTCCACTAAAGACACAATGTGTGGGAATGACACTAAAAGTCATGTTTAGCCAACAAACGTTCAGGAAATATTAAAGAAATTAAAAAGAATGTTGGTGATGTTTCTTGGTGTGAGTTTAGTGTCAGTGTGCGCTATCTAGTGGTGACGTCACAACATTACACTCTTTAGTTTAGTTTAATTTAGTGTCTCAAGACGGCGGTACCTGTTATAGGGTTTGTGTTGTCATAACACCCCTTGTGAAATGGTATGCCCCAGCAGCAGGGAGGAAAGGGGCTTGTGTGATGTTCTGGCGTGAGTTGAATACAGTCGGATTAGAATATACACTTGTCTCAGGTCTCATTATTCATACACACACAAACATGGTGTCAGAAGTGACTAGAACCACACAAAGTCCGGTGGAAGAGTACCGTGCTTCACGGAGGGACCCGTGAAGACGAGAAAAAAAGATAAGAAAAGAGTGGAACGGCGTTAGCAACAAGCTAGGCTAACAACATCACCATGGCTACAAACATCCCGCCACCGGAGGAGATGAAGATCAGCGGCGATCTTGCAAGTAACTTCAGAGCAGAATTTGAAGACTTTGTACTTGCTACAGGATTACAAAACAAAGCAAAAGAGGTACAAGCAGCAACTTTACAAAGAGTGATGGGCGGGGAATGTCATCACATATACAAACACAACTTGGGACTCACACCGGAGCAAGGAAAGGACGTGACAGTTATTCTCGATGCCTTGGAGGGATATTTCAAGCCAGCTAGAAACGTCATATTTGAGAGATACGTTTTTGGCATCTGCAAGCAAGATGAGGGGGAGCCCATTGATGCATTCGTAACAAAGTTGAGGGAGAAGGCTGCTTCCTGTGAGTATGGACAACTCAGAGAGGGTCTGATATAGGGCTGCAGCTAACGATTATTTTTCTATCGATTAATCTATAGATTATTTTTTCGATTAATCGGTTAATCTATAGATTATTTTTTTCGATTAATCTATAGATTATTTTTCCTTTTACCGATTTTTTTTTAAATTTAAAATGAAGAGGAAAAAAATAAATGTAGGCCAGTTTTTTCAAAAGGCATGGCTTTTATTTACAAAAAAAAAAGTATGGCCACTCAGTCAACATTGACAACAACATGACAAAATATTCTGTAACAATGTAAACATTTAAAACTTTTAACATTTAACAAAATTAAAAGTAGCTTATTTGCTTTTTAATGTGCAAATATAAAAGTAAACATCCAGTGCAAATCTTAATATTCTGGAATAGTATAAGCATTTCAAAAGTAAAAGTATTGCTTATTTTGCTTTAAAATGTGCAAAAATAAAGATAAACATCCAATACAAAAAAGTGCAAAATGGAAATATTCTGTAACAAGTGTAAACATTTCAACAAAAGTAAAAGTATTGCTTATTTGCTAAAATGTGCAAAAATAAAGCTAAACATCCAATACAAAAAAGTGTACAGTGTAAACATTTCAACAAAAGTAAAAGTATTGCTTATTTTGCTTAATAACACAACAATGATAGTATGATTAAAGTGAAAGTTAATTGTTCGTTTGTACATAGTATATGTAACTGTTAATGTTGTAAAAGGTATTTGCACAACTAATTAACGTTAGCGTTTGTGACACGTCTTGTGCCATGGGGTTCTTTCAGGACCGACAGACTGAACGCCAGACGGCTTTGCCAGGTTTACAATCTTTTAATTTTACACAAAGTCTTTTCTCTTCCAACTGCGCGGATCGCGCACCTGGGCACGATTGCGGCGTCGCTCCCGGCGCGCCCCGCCTCGCCGCTCGCTGGCCGCCACCGCCTCTCCACAGCGTTAAAGAGGAGCGCGTCTTTGTAAACACTGAACAGGCACGCCAAACGCGCCTCTCAGAGCGAAACGGTGCTTTAGTTTATGAATTTACAACGCAGATACAAATGACACATTCATGTTTTTGTGTAATAATGACAACGTATACGCACGCGGACGATTGACTTGTTGATGGTGATGGCAAGAACGCTGTCGGGGGTTTTCTTTTCAAGTGTTCGTTCATAGCCGTTGTGCTGCTATGATAGGCCATTTCCGCTCGACACAGTGTGCATACAATTGAAATACTCCCACACTTTTGACGACTTTTGGCGTGCTTTTTTCCCCTCGCTCGCATCGTCTGCTTTGCGCTCCGCCATGACAGTAGTGTGACGTAAATATGCGACGCGCCGACGCACAAAAACGGCGTCGACGTATTTACGTAACCGATGACGTCGACTACGTCGACGCGTCGTTTCAGCCTTAGTCTGATAAGAGAGACTGGTGCTGGGTGTGAGTGATGACAGCGTGCGCCGTCGTCTACTCAGACAGAAGGATCTCACACTAGCATCAGCCATAGAAATATGCAGAGCTGCTGAGATGACAGACAAGAGGATAAAAACGATCACACAGGACAGGGCACTAGAGACAGTGCATGCAACAGATGGCCGGCGGCCGCGAGTCCCACCCAGGCTGGAACGCTCGGACAGGTTCCAGTATCAGACTCCAGGCACGAGTGAAAACAGCGACCTGTGTCCTGCATTTGGAAAAAACTGTCGCCACTGTGGAACAGCAAATCATTTTGCCAAGGTGTGTATGAAGAGGGGCCAAGCTACACCACAGTTACATGCAGCTGACATGGAGGTACATGAGGACATGGACAGGTCTGACACAGAGGCCCACATATACACAGCAGAGTGCATAGGGGCAATTCAGGGTCAGGGGAAGAAATGGTTTGCCAACATAAAAATGAATGGAGGGTCTCAGAGGTGTCAGTTAGATTCAGGGACAACCTGTGATGTTATGAGCATAAAATACATGAGGAGACTTGCTCCAGAGGCTAAATTACTACCAAGCCAGACCAGATTAGTACTGTATTCGGGTCAATCAATGCACTCCATTGGCATATTACGAACAGAGTTTCTAATGAGGGGAAAAGCACACAAGCTACAATTTGAGGTAGTAAGAAGCGGGCAGAGACCCCTGTTGTCAGGTGAAACAAGTGAGCGTTTAGGTTTAATGCACTTTACCATTCCAGAGGAGCTGCTTATGGTAGGGCATAGTAGCTCAGAGCCACTAACCAGGCAGCACCTTGTGCAAACGTATCATGATGTTTTTAACGAGCCAGTTGAGTCACTCCCAGGGGATGTTCATTTTGAGTTACAATCTAACGTAGCCCCAGTGCAGGCCTCTCCACGTAATGTCCCAGTGGCTCTCAGAGATGCAGTCAAGGCTCAGCTAGACAAATATGAAAAAGAGGGCCATTTAATCTCAGTGACAGAGCCTACTGAATGGATTAGCAACATGGTGATTATCAGACAGCCAGATAAATTAAGGATCTGCATAGACCCTAAGTCATTGAATCAGGCCCTAAGGAGGTCTCACTACATAATGCCGACACTTGAAGATGTGTTACACAAGCTGCCCAGGGCTCGCATATTCACACTTGTAGATGCACGAGATGCTTTTTTGCAGTGTAAGCTAGACGAGGAGAGCGGTTACACCACCACGTTCTGGACGCCGTGGGGCAGGAAGCGCTGGTTAAAGCTGCCATTTGGGGTGTCTGTGGCCCCAGAAATATATCAGCGAAAGCAGCACGAGCTACTGGCAGGTTTAAGCGGGGTAGAGCCAATAGCAGATGACATACTGGTGGTTGGGTGTGGGGAGACAGATGAGGAGGCCATACATGACCATGACACAAAACTGATGGCACTCATGCGGTGCAGGGGGGTTAAGCTGAGGTTGAGTTTCAAAAAACTGCAATTCAGCTTCAGAGAGGTCAAGTTTCACGGACACATTCTCTCGGCAGCGGGGCTCAGAGTGGACCCTGAGAAAAGTAAGGCGGTCCGGGACATGCCACACCCCGAAGACGCCAAGGCCGTACAACGGTTCATCGGATTTGTGACATACCCCGCAAGGTTCATGCCACGCCTCTCTGAGGTATGCGAGCCACTACGGAGGTTGTTGGACAAAGATGTCCCATGGCCCTGGCTGCCCAAACACGACGCTGCAGTCGAGGAGATCAAGCGACTGGTCACAACTGCCCCGATCCTGAGATACTACGACGTGACAAAGCCAGTTGTCATTCAGAGCGATGCGAGTCAGAAAGGACTGGGCTGCTGCCTGATGCAGGAGGGTCAGCCTGTGGGGTACGCATCGCGGGCGCTAACCCAGACTGAACAGAATTATGCACAAATAGAAAAAGAGTGTTTGAGTATTGTGTTTTCGTGCCAGCGTTTTCATTACTATTTGTATGGGCGAGCGGAGATAATAGCAGAAACAGACCACAAGCCGCTCATTTCAATTTTCACAAAGCCCCTCCTCACAGCACCCAAACGACTTCAGAGCATGCTGCTCACTCTCCAGGCCTACAATCTCAAGGTAGTGTACAAGCCAGGGCCTGATATGCATATTATTGACACACTGAGCAGGGCCACTGCTCCAACACAGGGGACTGACACTAAATATACAAAGCAGTCCATCTGCTGCCTGCAGAGGGAGCAAGAGGCTACTGAGCTAATAAACCAGGCTGAAGACCTGAACGTCACCAGCCAGCGGCTAAACCAGATAAGACTGCACACGGAGGGCGATGGGAGCCTTCAGTTATTGAAAAAGGTGGTGATCCAGGGATGGCCAGATTGCCGAGAGGATGCTCCTCTGGCGATAAGAGAATACTGGTCAATCAGGGGCGAGATCAGTTTACAGGATGGAGTACTATTCAGAAGCCAGAGAGTCATAGTACCAAAATCGTTGCGTGCAGAGATGTTGAAACACATCCATACCAGCCATGTAGGAGGGAGATGCCTGCTACAAACAAGCCAGAGACACGCTGTTCTGGCCCAACATGCACAGCGAGATCAAGGACTATGTGAGCCAGTGCTCAACGTGCAATGAATACTTACAGGAGCAGCAGCGGGAGACAATGATGTCCTATGCACTTCCTACACGACCTTGGCAGATCCTCAGCATGGATCTGTTTAAACAAGCAGGCAAAGACTTAGATTATTGTTGACCATTATTCTGATTTCTGGGAAATAGAGCTGCTTCCAGGACTTTCAGCGGAGACCACAGTGCTATTGTGCAAGGCCCAGTTTTCACGTCATGAACAACCGGATCGCGTGATAACAGATTGTGGGTCTCAGTTTGACTGTGAGACCTTCAGGAGATTCGCAAAGGAGTGGGACTTTGACCATGTCAAGTCCTCCCCCAGGCACCCAAAATCGAACGGGAAGGCCGAATCGGCCGTGAAGTAAGCGGGTAATGACCCATGGCTGGCCATTTTGCAGTGGAGGAACACGCCCACGGAGGGCATTCTCAGCAGCCCCGCACAGAGGCTGATGTCTGGTAGGCTGAGGACTCCGCTCCCAGTCGCTGACACGCTTTTGGAGCCGAGTGTGGTCACTGGGGTCCCAGACAAGCTGCGGATAAAACACCAGACAGCCAAACTCTGGTACGACAGATCGGCCAGGGACCTGCCTGAGCTGTGTATTGGACAGGACATAAGGATGAAGCCCCTGCCTGGGGACAGGACGGGCAGGTGGCGAAGAGGATTTTGTCTACAACAGGTGGGCCCCAAGTCGTACCTAGTGGATGTTGAGGGGACATTCTATCGCCGTAACCGGGTAGATTTGCGACCAGCGGAGAGGGACGCGGCCGAGCGCCACCCTGAGCAAAACTGTACAGCACAGCTGCCCACCTGATGGGCAACCCAGCAGTCCACCCAGCAAAGTAATGGACACTGACACAGGTGTCCAGGCCGTCAGGCCACTCAGGCAGAGTGACCAGCACTAGCCTAATGGCTGGACCACCTCCATCACCATCACCACCACCACTATTTGCGCCAGCCGGGCACAGGACGGCCAGTGGCAAGGTGGTGAAAGTGCCTGACAGACTTAATCTTTAGGCACGTCCGAACTCTTGGGTTTTGTTGGTTAAAGTATACCTGGGACTGATTTGTTAAGGTTGTTGACACACAAAAAAAAAAAAAGAAAAAAAAAAAAGATTGTTGTCATGCTGGAATTACATTAATTTGCACTAAGTATTATTTGCACTAAAAGATTGGTTCTCACTGTGCTTGTACTAAGGTTTTCAGCAATGTAAAAGTTGGCATCTATAAAAGGGGAGATGTTATAGGGTTTATGTTGTCATAACACCCTTTGTGAAATGGTATGCCCCAGCAGCAGGGAGGAAGGGGTTTGTGTGATGTTCTGGCGTGAGTTGAATACAGTCGGACTCAGGTCTCATTATTCATACACACACACAAACAGTACCCTGCTCGGCTGCAGAGGCTTGTGGTAGTAATGAAACTTTTTTGGCAAATATATCGGTAAATTCTGTAAATTTCAAAGTTAAATTCCAGCGGAGTCACTCCATAGTAACATACGCCAGACAATTTTAGATGTAAATAAATCAAACAGTTTTAGACCAAAAGATGCGTATACACTGTATCTCATCGGTAGCATGGGAATACTACGCCGGCTACATCCAGCGGCCTGTGAAGCAGCGGAGCCAAGTACCAGCGGGGACCGTCGACGGAAGTAAGCGGTGTGATCGGAAGCAGAAACTGGGATGCCGAGCGGGGCTAACAACAAAGCAAAAGCTAATCCTCACAGAACGCCGCGTCCTTCCATCCTGCTTTTAAATGTCTGCTCCCTGGACAACAAACTGGACTACCTGAAGCTGGATTTAAATGCAAGACGGGAGATGAGGGACTACTGCGCCATATTTCCCTCAGAAACGTGGCTGAAACCATCCAATCCGAACGAGGCAGTTAGCATCGAGGGGCTAACAATGTTTCGGTCGGACAGGAGCAGCACTCTCACTGGTAAATCCTGAGGCGGCGGTATTTGCATATACATCAACAACAACTGGTGCAACAATGGAAAGATAGTCTCATGTCACTGCTCTCCTGATGTAGAACTATTAACTATAAAATGAAGGCCATTTTATTTACCCCGGGAATTCAGTGCTATGATCTTCACAGCAGTGTATATTCCTCCCAGTGCTAACATCAAACAAGCCTTGAATGTTTTGTACTGCTCTATCAATGAACTGCAATCTACACATCCAGAGGGAGTTTTCAACGTGGCACGGGACTTTAATCAAGCGAACATGAAAACTGTGTTTCCCCATTTCTATCAATATGTGAATTTTGCAACCAGGGGTGGAAGCATGCTGGACATGGTGAACCGCAATATTAAGCACGCATTCAAAGCTGCACCCCGCCCCCACCTCGGCTCCTCAGACCATCTATCTGTGATACTAATTCATGCATACAAGCCCCTGCTGATCATATAGCAAGCTACAGTGAAGCAGGTGAGGACCTGGCCAGAGGGAGCAATGGAAGCATTACAAGACTGCTTCACAATCTCCTCCCTCAATGATTATCACCCTGTGGCACTCACCCCCATTTAATGAAGTGCTTGGAGAGGCTGGTAAAGGAATACATTGCCTCCAGACTTCCCTCCACATTCGACCCGTACCAGTTTGCTTTTCACCCTAACCGCTCCACAGAGGACGCCATCTCCTCTGCACGCCACCTGAGCTTAGAACATCGGGAAGGAAAGGACACACACGTGCAGATGTTGTTCCTGGACTTCAGCTCGGCGTTCAACACCATCATCCCGCAGCACTTGGTGAGCAAACTGTCCCCTTGGATTCAGTACCCCCCTATGCAACTGGCTGCTTGACTTCCTCACAGACAGACCCCAGTCTGTGAGAGTGGGTGGCAACACGTCCAGTGCCATCTCCCTGAGCACCGGCTCCCCCCAGGGCTGCGTCCTGAATCCGCTGCTGTTCACGTTGATGACCCGTGACTGCTGCGCCAGGTCCACTACTAACCACATTGTGAAGTATGCGGACGACACATCAGTAGTGGGCCTCATCCGTGACAACAACGACATGGACTACAGGGAGGTGAAACATCTGGTTGACTGGTGCAGAACCAACAACCTGGCCCTGAACGTCGACAAGACCAAGGAGATCATCGTCGACTTCAGGAGGCACCAGTCCAGCCACACTTAACTCTTCATCAACGGCACAGCAGTGGAGATGGTAAGCAGCACCAAGTTCCTGCGGGTGCAGATAACTGACAATATAACCTAGTCCCTACACACCAGAGCTTGTGTAAAAAGAGCTCAGCAGCGCATGCACTTTTTGCGTGGGATGAAAAGAGCACAGCTCCCTCCCCCCGTTCTCACCACGTTCTAAAGAAGCACTATAGAGAGCCTACTGACCAAATGCATCTCTGTCTGGACTGGAGTCTGCAGTGCCTCAGACTGGGAGTCTCTGCAGAGAGTGGTGAGGACAGCGGAAAAGATCATCAGGAATCCTCTTCCTCCTATCCAGGAGATCGCAAAAAGCCGCTGCCTGACCAGGGCTCAGAAAATCTGCAGAGACTCCTCCCACCCCCACCAAGGACTGTTTTCACTGCTGGACTCTAGAAAGAGGTTCCGCAGCCTCCGTAGCAGAACCTCCAGGTTGTGTAACAGCTTCTTCCCTCAGGCCATAAGACTCTTGAACGCAACCTAATAATCCCCTCAATTCCCCCCATAAATGGATGAAGTGGCTGGAATATAAAGACAATATAACATACATCCATAAATGTGGATGCATATGCAAAAGTGCAATATATTTATCTGTACAGTAATCTATTTATTTATATCTGCACCTTATTGCTCTTTTATCCTGCACTACCATGAGATAATGCACCAAAATTCCGTTCAAATTTGAATGACCATAAAAGGAAGTCTAAGTCTAAGCTATGTCAGTGTGCACCATCTAGCGGTAACGTCACAACATTACACTCTTTATGTCAGTGTGCACCATCTATTGGTGACGTCACAACAATGCACTCTTCATGTCAGGGTGCACCACCTAGTGGTGACGTCCCAACATTACACTCTTTATGTCAGTGTGCACCATCTAGTGGTGACATCACAACATTACACTCTTTATGTCAGTGTGCACCATCTAGTGGTGACGTCACAACATTACACTCTTTGTCAGTGTGCACCATCTAGTGGTGACGTCACAACATTACACTCTATGACACAAGATGGAAATAACTGATGTTTTACTTCTCATTATTATAAATGTCTACACTTTGATGCATTATTATTTTATTGAAACAACATCACATTTTTATTTATTTCTATTGTGAATTGAACTGCCTAAATGTCAGCTTTGTTGTTATTGTGACAACTTATTATTATGATTATTATTATGATGATGACGATGAATATTATTATTATTATTAAGAATATTATTATGATGATTATTATTATTATTATTATTGATTATGATGAATATATTGTTATTATGTGTAGCTGTTGCTGAGAGTTTGCATGCTTTAAATATGTGTCATAAATAAATAAATAAATATTAATAAATAAGTTAATGATGCAGAGTTATAAAATATTATTAGAAAATGTGTAATTGTAAAATCTCCTGAGCAAAATGTAAATGTATTGTGTTAATTGTGTTGCAAAGCGGAACGATTGTTGTGATGTTGCGACCCCACAGACAGTAAAAAAGGCAGACCATGCAAGAGGGGAGGGTGCTTGAGCACGTTGTCTTCAGCTCCTCAAAAGATTTAAGTGTATTCGATGATTTGTGTAAAACTTCAAGCAAGTGATTATTAGAACCTCTTTTCGTTACAAGCAGCCAACGAGGTATTGTATTTTATGTAATTTTTTGAGTGTTTATCGATGTGAAATCAAAGTCTGATGTACTGTATTGTACTGTATTTTGTAAGTTCTCACGGCGTGTTGGCGTGTCGGTGTGGATGGTGTATACAGCAAGAAGGAGTCGTCAATAAACGCCCGTTTTACAAAAAATAACTTTTCTGTGTTGCCGCGTATCGAAAGGAGCTACATTATGGTTATTATGAATATTATGATCATTATGATGATGATTATTATGAATATTATGATATGATTATTATGAATATTATTGTATGATTAATATGATTATTATTATTAATATTATTATTAGTATTATTAATATTATTATGGTTATTTTATGAATATTATTATTGTTATGGATATTATCATTATTATTACTATAAATATTATTATGATTATGAATATTATTATTATCAATCATTGTATTGTTATCATTATTATGACGACTATTATTATGAATATTATTATTATTCATATTAAGAGCATTATTATGATTATTATTATGATTGTGATTATTATGATTATGAATATTATGATTATTTTTATGAATAGTATTATTGTTATGGATATTATTATCATTATTATTATTACTATGAATATTATTATGATTATGAATATTATGAATATTATTTGTATGATTATTATTATGATGACTATTATTACGAATATTATTATTATTATTATTAAGAGTATTATGGATATTATGATTAGTGTTATGATTGATTATTCTGGTTATTCTGATTATGATTATTCTGAATATAATTATTCTGATTATGAATGGGATTATTGTTATTACAAATGTTATGATTATTATGAATATGATTGATATGAATGTTATGATTGTTATTATGAATGTTATGATTATTATTATGAATATGATTATTATGAAAGTAGTGTCCATCACGAAGGAGAGATCAAAGTAACTTAAATTATTTAGTAAATTATTTCTGACACAATAAATTCATTAAAAACTTTTCACTTTCTTATGACGTAATAAATATTTCATCATTAATAATTCATCTCTTTGACTTCTCAAGTCTGGTGTTCAACAAACAACTTTGGTGTATTTGATTCTCTGAAAGTACTACATGTGACGGCAGGCAGACGACATGCAAAACATTTCCTACCGCTTGTCTTTTTTAGTCTATTTTCCTTTCCAACAATATTCATCATTTCTGCTGGAAATGTCGGACGACAACACACACACGCACGCACGCACACACACACACACGCACACGCACACGCACACACACACACACACACGCACACACACGCACACACTTTAACACGAGCGTGTAGTTTGAAAGATGACGTCACGGATTTCCCGCGAATGAAAAGCGTGAAATGGCGGCAAAAAGGGGTGAAAGTATTCGGCGAAGAAAGCAAAGATTTACCTGCAGAAGAAAGAAGATTCCTTCCTCGTCACGTCACGTCACGGACTGAAGGAGCGCGTGGCTCTGATTAGCTCCTGGCCACACAGGTGCAGTGACAGCCCAGGTGCATCATGGGAACATTCTTATACGTCTGTTTATTTCTCTTTCATTTCTTTTATATATATATATATATATATATATATATATATATATATATATATATATATATATATATATATATATATATATATATATATATATATATATATCATGTTTGTATGTGACATTATTAATCATGTCTATATGTGACATTATTAATGTTTATATGTGACATTATTAATTATGTTTATATGTGACTTTATTAATCATGTTTATAGGTGACAATATTATTCATGCTTATATGTGACATTAATGTTTATATGTGACATTATTAATAATGTTTATATATAACATTAATAATAATGTTTGTGTGTGATATTATTAATCATGTTTATATGTGAAATAATTAATCATGTTTATATGTGACATTATTCGTGTTTATTTATGACATGGATAATAATGTCTATATATGAGATTAATAATGTTTATATGTGACATTATTAATCATGTTTATATGTGACATTATTCATGTTTATATGTGACATTATTAATCATGTTTATATGTGACATTATTAATGTTTAGATGTGACATGATTAATCATGTTTATATGTGACATTATTAATCATGTGTGTATGTGACATTATTAATCATGTTTATATGTGACATAATTAATCATGTTTATATGTAAAATAATCATGTTTATATGTGACATTAATATTAATGTTTATATATGACATTAATAATAATGTTTATATGTGACATTATTAATAATGTTTATATGTGACATTATAAATAATGTTTATATGTGACATTAATGCTATTTTTTATATGTGACATTATTAATAATGGTTATAAGTGACAATATTGACCATGTTTATATGTGACATTATTAATCAGGTTTATATGTTACTTTGTTAATCATGTTTATATGTGACATTATCAATGTTTATATGTGACATTATTAATCCTGGTTATATGTGACATTATTAATAATGTTTGTATGTGACATTATTAATCTGCGATGAGGTGGCGACTTGTCCAGGGTGTACCCCGCCTTCCGCCCGATTGTAGCTGAGATAGGCTCCAGCGCCCCCGCGACCCCAAAGGGAATAAGCGGTAGAAATGGATGGATGGATGGATTATTAATCATGTTATATGTGAAATAATTAATCATGTTTATGTGACATTATTATTAATGTTTATATATGACATTAGTAATAATATTTATATGTGATATTATTAATAATGTTTATATGTGACATTATTAATCATGATTATATGTGACATTATTAATGTTTATATGTGACATTATTAAACATGTTTATATGTGACATTAATCATGTTTATATGTGACATTATTCATCATGTTTATATGTGACATTATTAATGTTTGTATGTGACATTTAAAATCATGTTTATTTGTGACATTATTTATCATGTTTATATTTGACAATATTAATCATGTTTATATGCAACATTATTATTCATGTTTATATGTGACATTATTAATCATGTCACATACAAATATGATTAATCATGTCACATATAAAAAAATTAATTATATTTATATGTGACATTATTAATAATGTCACATACAAACATGATTAATCATGTCACGTATAATAAATGTATCATATTTGTATGTGACATTATTAATAATGTTTGTATGTGACATTAATAATAATGTTTATATGTGACATTATTAATCATGTCACATATAAACAGGACTAATCAAGTCACATATAAACATGAATAATAATGTCACAAATAAACATTATTAATCATGTTTATATGTGAAATTACTAATCATGTTTATATATGATATTATTAATGTTTATATGTGACATTATTAAAAATGTTTATATGTGACATTATTATTAATGTTTATATGTGACATTATTAATTATGTTTATATGTGACATTATTATTGTTTGTAAGTGACATTATTAATCATGTTTATATGTGATATTATTCATCATGTTTGTATGTGACATTATTAATCATGTTTATATGTGACAATATTAATGTTTGTATGTGACATTATTAAAAATGTTTATGTGACATTAATCATGTTTATATGTGACTTTATTAATCATGATTATATGTGACATCATTAATCATGTTTGTATGTGACATTATTATTGTTTATATGTGACATTATTAATCACGTTTATATGTGACATTATCAATTATGTTTATATGTGACATTCATCCCTACATCACTAAAATAGATCATGTATGTTGCTGTATGTATACTTTTGACCCAGCAGATTTGGTCACATTCAGCAGACCCATAATAAATTCATAAAAGATGCAAACTTCATGAATGTTTTTTGTGACCAACAAGTATGTGCTCCAATCACTATATCACAAAAAAATAAGAGTTGTAGGAATTATTGGAAACTCAAGACAGCCATGACATTATGTTCTTTACAAGTGTATGTACACTTTTGACCACCACTGTATGTGACATTATTAATATTGTTTATATGTGACATTATTAATCATGTTCATATGTGACATTATTATTGTTGACATAAACATAATACAAACCCCGTTTCCATATGAGTTGGGAAATTGTGTTAGATGTAAATATAAACGGAATACAATGATTTGCAAATCATTTTCAACCCAGATTAAATTGAATGCACTACAAAGATAAGATATTTGATGTTCAAACTCATAAACTTTAATTTTTTTTTGCAAATAATAATTAACTTAGAATTTCATGGCTGCAACACGTGCCAAAGAAGTTGGGAAAGGGCATGTTCACCACTGTGTTACATGGCCTTTCCTTTTAACAACACTTAGTAAACATTTGGGAACTGAGGAGACACATTTTGTAAGCTTCTCAGGTGGAATTCTTTCCCATTCTTGCTTGATGTACAGCTTAAGTTGTTCAACAGTCCTGGGGTCTCCGTTGTGGTATTTTATGCTTCATAATGCGCCACACATTTTCAATGGGAGACAGGTCTGGACTACAGGCAGGCCAGTCTAGTACCCGCACTCTTTTACTATGAAGCCACGTTGATGTAACACGTGGCTTGGCATTGTCTTGCTGAAATAAGCAGGGGCGTCCATGGTAACGTTGCTTGGATGGCAACATACAGTGTATGTTGCTCCAAAACCTGTATGTACCTTTCAGCATTAATGGCACCTTCACAGATGTGTAAGTTACCCATGTCTTGGGCACTAATACACCCCCATACCATCACAGATGCTGGCTTTTGACTTTGCGCCTATAACAATCCGGATGGTTCTTTTCCTCTTTGGTCCGGAGGACATGACGTCCACAGTTTCCAAAAACAATTTGAAATGTGGACTCGTCAGACCACAGAACACTTTTCCACTTTGTATCAGTCCATCTTAGATGAGCTCAGGCCCAGCGAAGCCGACGACATTTCTGGGTGTTGTTGATAAACGGTTTTCGCCTCGCATAGGAGAGTTTTAACTTGCACTTACAGATTTAGCAACCAACTGTAGTTACTGACAGTGGGTTTCTGAAGTGCTCCTGAGCCCATGTGGTGATAACCTTTACACACTGATGTCGCTTGTTGATGCAGTACAGCCTGAGAGATCGAAGGTCACAGGCTTAGCTGCTTACGTGCAGTGATTTCTCCAGATTCTCTGAACCCTTTGGTGATATTACGGACCGTAGATGGTGAAATCCCTGAATTCCCTGCAATAGCTGGTTAAGAAAGGTTTTTCTTAAACTGTTCAACAATTTGCTCACGCATTTGTTGACAAAATGGTGACCCTCGCCCCATCCTTGTTTGTGAATGACTAAGCATTTCATGGAATCTACTTTTATACCCAATCATGGCACCCACCTGTTCCCAATTTGCCTGTTCACCTGTGGGATGTTCCAAATAAGTGTTTGATGAGCATTCTTCAACTTTATCAGTATTTATTGCCACCTTTCCCAACTTCTTTGTCACGTGTTGCTAGCATCAAATTCTATAGTTAATGATTATTTGCAAAAAACATTTTTTTTATCAGTTTGAACATCAAATATGTTGTCTTTGTAGCATATTCAACTGAATATGGGTTGAAAATGATTTGCAAATCATTGTATTCCATTTATATTTACATCTAACACAATTTCCCAACTCATATGGAAACAGGGTTTGTAATAACGCCACATGAAGATAATGTCTCGTCTTGTTAAGAAAAGTGGAACATTTTAAGACAATAAAAACGGCTGAGAAGGAAACTTTTATCCAACAACTTTCTTGCTGCTCAAATAAAAAGTTTGTTGAGATACATTTCTATTTTTAACAAAACAATTGCCGAGAAGAAAATAGATAGAAATTAAAAAAGTATATTTTCAATCAAGTTTTGGTTATGACGCAACGTCAGCCTTGTGGGCGTAGTCTAAGAGTTTCTATCATTATTGTTATGACACAACTTCAGCCTTGTGGGCGTGGTCTAAGATAATGTCTATCATTATTTTTATAACGCAACTTCAGCCTTGTGGGCGTGGTCTAAGAGTTTCTATCATTATTGTTATGACACAACTTCAGCCTTGTGGGCGTGGTCTAAGATAATTTCTATCATTGTTATAACTTCAGCCTTGTGGGCGTGGTCTAATATAGTTTCTATCATTGTTATGACAACTTCAGCCTTGTGGGCGTGGTCTATCATTGTTATATTTCAGCCTTGTGGGCGTGGTCTATCATTGTTATATTTCAGCCTTGTGGGCGTGGTCTAGTATAGTTTCCATCATTGTTATGACAACTTCAGCCTTGCGGGCGTGGTCTAAGATCATCAATCAATCAATGTTTATTTACATAGTCCTAAATCACAAGTGTCTCAAAGGGCATGTCTATCATTATTGTTATGACACAACTTCAGCCTTGTGGGCGTGGTCTAAGATAATGTCTATCATTATTATGACGCAACTCCAGCCTTGTGGGCGTGGTCTTGGATAATTTCTATCATTGTTATGACTACTTCAGCCTTGTGGGCGTGGTCTAAGATAGTTTCTATCATTATGACACAACTTCAGCCTTGTGGGCGTGGTCTAAGATAATGTATATCATTATGACGTAACTTCAGCCTTGTGGGCGTGGTCTTGGATCATTTCTGTCATTGTTATGACAACTTCAGGATTGTGGGCGTGGTCTTAGTTTTATAATATAACACAACTTCAGCCTTGTGGGCGTGGTCTGAGATAATTTGTTGTTATGACAACTTCAGCCTTGTGGGCGTGGTCTAAGATAGTTTCTATCATTGTTATGACACAACTTCAGCCTTGTGGGCGTGGTCTAAGATCATTTCTATCATTATTATGACGCAACTTCATCCTTGTGGGCGTGGTCTAAGATAATTTCTATCATTATGACAACTTCAGCCTTGTGGGCGTGGTCTAAGATAGTTTAATTCATTGCACAACTTCAGCCTTGTGGGCGTGGTCTAATAGTGTATCATTGTTATGACGCAACTTCAGCATTATGGGCGTGGTCTAATATAGTTTCTATCATTATGACACTTTAGTCTTGTGGGCGTGGTCTAAGATACTTTCAATCATTGTTATGACACAATTTCAGCCTTGTGGGTGTGGTCTAAGATAATTTTTATTGTTGAATATTATGTCTTAATTTTTAAGTCCCGCCCCCATCAAAATGTAATCAAACATTTCATTGAGTCATAAACAATCAAACACACCTGAAACAGATTTGAAACCAAAACGTTTTTGTTTGAAAATATTTTTGTCAATTTCAAATCTTTTTCTTGAACTGGTTTGCATGAGAAGACATTTGTCTCCACAACTGGACTTACTGACCAGACTAGATGATTATTGAGAAGTTGATCCAAGCAGCATGAAGATCCCTTTGAAGAAGACCATAAGTCCAGAATGCCCGCCGCCATCTTTGCTACTTATTAGGAGAGACCAGGAGCACTCCCAACTCTTCATGTCTGCTAAATATCAGGAAGACAAGTCATTTCAACACAAGTACAATGCTTGACCACCAGGAGAGATTGTAGACCTGCACAAGACTACGCCATGAGAAATACTGTAGACCTGCACAAGACTACGTCATGAGAAAGACTGTAGACCTGTACAAGACTACGCCATGACGGACTGTCAGATTGAAGATCTGCACAAGACTACGCCATGACAAAGACTGTCAGACTGTAGACCTGCACAAGACTACGCTGTGAGAAAGACTGTCAGACTCTAGACCTGCACAAGACTACGCCTTGAGAAAGACTGTAGACCTGCACAAGACTACACTATGACAGAGACCAAAGACTGTAGACCTGCACAAGACTACGCCATGAGAAAGACTAAGACTGTAGACATGCACAAGACTATGCCACGAAAAATACCAAAGACTGTAGACTTGCACAAGACTACACCATGAGAAAGACTGTCAGACTGTAGACCTGCACAAGACTACGCCATGACAAAGACTGTCAGACTGTAGACCTGCACAAGAACACGCAGCGAAAAAGACCAAAGACTGTAGACTTGCACAAGACTACGCCATGAGAAAGACTTTCGGACTGTAGACCTGCACAAGACTACGCCGTGAGAAAGACTTTAGACCTGCACAAGACTACGCCATTAGAAAGACTGTCGGACTGTAGACCTGCACAAGACTACACCATTAGAAAGACTGTCAGACTGTAGATCTGCACAAGACTATGCCTTGATAAAAACCAAAGACTGTCAGACTGTAGACCTGCACAAAACTATGCCATGAAAAAGACCAAAGACTGTCAGACTGTAGACCTGCACAAGAGTATGCCGTGAAAAAGACTGTAGACCTGCACAAGACTACGCCGTGAAAAAGACTGTAGACCTGCACAAGACTACGCCATGAGAAAGACTGTAGACCTGCACAAGACTACACCATGAGAAAGACTGTAGACCTGCACAAGACTCAGTTCATTATTGCTTATGAGGGTAAATATTGATACTGATACTTGGTCTAACTATTTATGATCTGACATGTCCTATTTATTTATTTGATTGATTTTGGGCCAAGGACAACTTGTAATGTCCTACTTGTTTTGATGAAGAGTCAATAAAGTTGATCACTTTGTGTAATATTGATCATATTGATTAGTCAGACTGGACTATGGTAATTATACCTCTTATTGATCATATTGATTAGTCAGACTACTATGGTAATTATACCTCTTATTGATCGTTAAGACTCTCATAAGAATGATCAACTTCGTCAATCAGCAGCTCATATTGATTGATTGATTCTGATATTAGAATGAAGAACTGGGAGTGCTACTGTTTTGATCCATTGATCCTCCATGCGTCTTCTAGTCCAAGTCCACATGTCCTTCTTAAGTTCTTGTCTGCTCTGCGGACAACCAGTGCCTCCATCAATCAATAACGTATTGATCGGCTGCCATCCATCAGGGCTGAGAACTACCCTGACTGTCCGGGTCCGTCTCCGAAGACCTGGTGTCCGAGTCCGAGTCGTTGTCGTCGCTCATCACGCATTTCTCTCGTATTCGCCGGTGGACCACGCCCAGGCGGGCCAGCAGGCGCTGGTAGTCGAAACGACCTCGCTTCTCTCCGAACGGGTCCTGGAACATTGGAAGACATCTTGGATTCAGTTCCAGAAACATCATGCTACATGCTAATAGCAAAGTGTGTAAAGAAGAGAATGCTACATGCTAATAGCTAAGTCTGTAAAGAAAATAATGCTACATGCTAATAGCTAAGTCTGTAAAGAAGAGAATGCTACATGCTAATAGCTAAGTGTGTGAAGAAGAGAATGCTACATGCTAATAGCTAAGTGTGTGAAGAAGAGAATGCTACATGCTAATATCCAAGTGTGTAAAGAGAATGCTACATGCTAATAGCTAAATAAGTAAGGAAGAGAATGCTACATGCTAATAGCTAAGTGTGTGAAGAAGAGAATGCTACATGCTAATAGCTAAGTGTGTAAAGAGAATGCTACATGCTAATAGCTAAGTGTGTAAAGAGAATGCTAGATGCTAATAGCTAAGTGTGTGAAGAAGAGAATGCTACATGCTAATAGCTAAGTGTGTGAAGAAGAGAATGCTACATGCTAATAGCTAAATGTGTGAAGAAGAGAATGCTACATGCTAATAGCTAAGTGTGTGAATAAGGTAATGCTACATGCTAATAGCTAAGTGTGCAAAGAAGATAATGCTACATGCTAATAGCTAAGTGTGTAAAGAAGAGAATGCTACATGCTAATAGCTAAGTGTGTGAAGAAGAGAATGCTACATGCAAATAGCTAAGTGTGTGAAGAAGAGAATGCTACATGCAAATAGCTAAGTGTGTAAAGAAGATAATGCTACATGCTAATAGCTAAGTCTGTAAAGAAGGGAATGCTACATGCTAATAGCTAAGTGTGTGAAGAAGAGAATGCTCCATGCTAATATCTAAGTGTGTAAAGAGAATGCTTGTTGCTAATAGCTAAGTGTGTGAAGAAGAGAATGCTACATGCTAATAGCTAAGTGTGTAAGAAAGAGAATGCTACATGCTGATAGCTAAGTGTGTGAAGAAGAGAATGCTACATGCTAATAGCAAAGTGTGTAAAGAGAATGCTACATGCTAATAGCTAAATGTGTAAGAAAGAGAATACTACATGCTAATAGCTAAATGTGTGAAGAAGAGAATGCTACATGCTAATAGCAAAGCAAAGTGTGTAAAGAGAATGCTACATGCTAATAGCTAAGTGTGTAATGAAGAGAATGCTACATGCTAATAGCTAAGTGTGTAAAGAAAATAATGCTACATGCTAATAGCTAAGTGTGTGAAGAAGAGAATGCTACATGCTAATAGCTAAATGTGTAAGGAAGATAATGCTACATGCTAATAGCTATGTGTGTAAGAGAATGCTATATGCTAATAGCTAAGTGTGTGAAGAAGAGAATGCTACATGCTAATAGCAAAGCAAAGTGTGTAAAGAGAATGCTACATGCTAATAGCTAACTGTGTGAAGAAGAGAATGCTACATGCTAATAGCTAGGTGTGTGAAGAGAATGCTACATGCTAATAGCAAAGCAAAGTGTGTAAAGAAGAGAATGATACATGCTAATAGCTAAGTGTGTGAAGAGAATGCTACATGCTAATAGCTAAGTGTTTGAAGAGAAAGCTACATTCTAATAGCTAAGTCTGTAAAGAAAACAATGCTACATGCTAATAGCTAAGTGTGTGGAGAAGAGAATGCTACATGCTAATAGCAAGTGTGTGAAGAAGAGAATGCTACATGCTAATAGCAAAGCAAAGTGTGTAAGGAAGAGAATGCTACATGCTAATAGCAAAGCAAAGTGTGTAAGGAAGAGAATGCTACATGCTAATAGCTAAGTGTGTGAAGAAGAGAATGCTACATGCTAATAGCTAAGTATGTAAAGAAAATAATGCTACATGTGTGAAGAAGAGAATGCTACATGCTAATATCTAAGTGTGTAAAGAGAATGCTACATGCTAATAGCTAAATAAGTAAGGAAGAGAATGCTACATGCTAATAGCTAAGTGTGTGAAGAAGAGAATGCTACATGCTAATAGCAAAGCAAAGTGTGTAAAGAGAATGCTACATGCTAATAGCTAACTGTGTGAAGAAGAGAATGCTACATGCTAATAGCTAGGTGTGTGAAGAGAATGCTACATGCTAATAGCAAAGCAAAGTGTGTAAAGAAGAGAATGCTACATGCTAATAGCTAAGTGTGTGAAGAGAATGCTACATGCTAATAGCTAAGTGTTTGAAGAGAAAGCTGCATGCTAATAGCTAAGTCTGTAAAGAAAATAATGCTACATGCTAAAAGCTAAGTGTGTGAAGAAGAGAATGCTACATGCTAATAGCAAAGCAAAGTGTGTAAGGAAGAGAATGCTACATGCTAATAGCAAAGCAAAGTGTGTAAGGAAGAGAATGCTACATGCTAATATCTAAGTGTGTAAAGAGAATGCTACATGGTAATAGCTAAATAAGTAAGGAAGAGAATGCTACATGCTAATAGCTAAGTGTGTGAAGAAGAGAATTCTACATGCTAATAGCTAAGTGTGAAGAAGAGAATGCTACATGCTAATAGCTAAATGTGTAAGGAAGATAATGCTACATGCTAATAGCTATGTGTGTAAGAGAATGCTACATGCTAATAGCTAAGTGTGTGAAGAAGAGAATGCTACATGCTAATAGCAAAGCAAAGTGTGTAAAGAGAATGCTACATGCTAATAGCTAACTGTGTGAAGAAGAGAATGCTACATGCTAATAGCTAGGTGTGTGAAGAGAATGCTACATGCTAATAGCAAAGCAAAGTGTGTAAAGAAGAGAATGATACATGCTAATAGCTAAGTGTGTGAAGAGAATGCTACATGCTAATAGCTAAGTGTTTGAAGAGAAAGGTACATTCTAATAGCTAAGTCTGTAAAGAAAATAATGCTACATGCTAATAGCTAAGTGTGTGGAGAAGAGAATGCTACATGCTAATAGCAAGTGTGTGAAGAAGAGAATGCTACATGCTAATAGCAAAGCAAAGTGTGTAAGGAAGAGAATGCTACATGCTAATAGCAAAGCAAAGTGTGTAAGGAAGAGAATGCTACATGCTAATAGCTAAGTGTGTGAAGAAGAGAATGCTACATGCTAATAGCTAAGTATGTAAAGAAAATAATGCTACATGTGTGAAGAAGAGAATGCTACATGCTAATATCTAAGTGTGTAAAGAGAATGCTACATGCTAATAGCTAAATAAGTAAGGAAGAGAATGCTACATGCTAATAGCTAAGTGTGTGAAGAAGAAAATGCTACATGCTAATAGCAAAGCAAAGTGTGTAAAGAGAATGCTACATGCTAATAGCTAACTGTGTGAAGAAGAGAATGCTACATGCTAATAGCTAGGTGTGTGAAGAGAATGCTACATGCTAATAGCAAAGCAAAGTGTGTAAAGAAGAGAATGCTACATGCTAATAGCTAAGTGTGTGAAGAGAATGCTACATGCTAATAGCTAAGTGTTTGAAGAGAAAGCTGCATGCTAATAGCTAAGTCTGTAAAGAAAATAATGCTACATGCTAAAAGCTAAGTGTGTGAAGAAGAGAATGCTACATGCTAATAGCAAAGCAAAGTGTGTAAGGAAGAGAATGCTACATGCTAATATCTAAGTGTGTAAAGAGAATGCTACATGGTAATAGCTAAATAAGTAAGGAAGAGAATGCTACATGCTAATAGCTAAGTGTGTGAAGAAGAGAATTCTACATGCTAATAGCTAAGTGTGAAGAAGAGAATGCTACAAAAAAAGATCAGATGTGTTTTTGTGTGAGTTGCTGGCCAGATGTTTACATTTGAGTGGAAATATGGCTTCCATTGGGAGGACTTTGGTCATGAATAAAGAGAAGATGGAGGGAAAAGGGCAGGAAGTCAGTGGGTCATGTGACTGAAGGAGAAGTTTGTTGACCTTCATGTTCTGTCCTTGTAGATGCAGCCTCTCCTTGCACACGCCCTCGTAGAAGTCGTAATATTCCAAGAAGGACTTCTCCATCACACTCCTGAAACACAGACTTGGTGAAGGAGGAGCAGCAAGGAGGAGGTGGTGATGATGAGAAGTCCTACCAGAGAGCTTCAGGACATGGAACCTTGCCTTCCAGCATGTCACACACAGCCACCCTCATGGTCTCATGGCGGATACACTCGTTGTAGTTCTTACTGTCCCCTGGGTGGCGCTCCTGACACAAACACGTTAAAGCTAACCAACTAACATGGGACCAAGTGGGATCTAATTAGCATTCTTGCAAGATGGTGCAAAGTTTCAAAAGCCAAGATTTGTAGATTTACACGAAGGAAATGAGCAAAAATGCTAACATGAAACGTTAACATGAAGTGAACATACTTCTAAGATGGTGCCAAGTACCAAAATCCAGGATTTTCTTTTTAAGTGTAAACATTCAAAATTAGCTTGGCAAAGTTAGCATGCTAACATAGGATGAGGTAGCATACTTCCAAGATGGCGTCAAGTATAAAAAAATTGGATTTTAAGATTTAAACAGAAAAAAGCTAAATGCTAGCATAAAACGTTAACATGCGAATGTTCGCATGCTAACATAGAAGTTAAGATACATCTAAGATGGTGGCAAGTACCAATATCCATGCTTTTTAGGTGAAACATTGAAAATTAGTTTGGCAAAGTTAGCATACTAACTTATGATGAGGTAGCATACTTCCAAGATGGCGTCAAGTATAAAAAAATGTGATTTCTAGTTTTAAACAAAAAAATTGCTAAATGCTATCATACAACGTTAGCATGCAAACATGAAAATAAACATACTTCTAAGATGGTGCCCAGTAACAAAATGAGGATTGTTTTTTTAGGTATGAACATTCAAAATTAGCTTGGCAAAGTTAGCATGCTAACATAGGATGAGGTAGCATACTTCCAAAATGGGGTCAAGTATCAGAAAATTTGATTTTAAGATTTAAAACAAAAAAAAAGCTAAATGCTAGCATAAAATGGTAACATGCTAACATTCGCATACAAACGTTAGCATGCTAACATAGAAGTTAAGATACTTCTAAGATAGTGGCAAGTACCAAAATCAGGGGTCCCCAAACTACAGCCCGCGGGCCGGATCCGGGCCCCCATCATCCAAAATCCGGCCCACAGGAAGGCCCAAGTAAAAAATTTTTTTTATTTTTTTTAAATTTTTTAATCTTTCCTTTCTAATCTATTTTCTACCGCTTGTTACTCTCGGTGTCTCCTAGCCGCTCAGGCAAATCATATTGTCTAAAAATGAATTTTCCCATCGATAACGTGACAATGTTAAATGTCAAAACGGATTAAAAAGACAATGTGTACATATATATATATATATACACACAGGTAAAAGCCAGTAAATTAGAATATTTTGAAAAACTTGATTTATTTCAGTAATTGCATTCAAAAGGTGTAACTTGTACATTATATTTATTCATTGCACACAGACTGATGCATTCAACTGTTTATTTCATTTAATTTTGATGATTTGAAGTGGCAACAAATGAAAATCCAAAATTCCGTGTGTCACAAAATTAGAATATTACTTAAGGCTAATACAAAAAAGGGATTTTTAGAAATGTTGGCCAACTGAAAAGTATGAAAATGAAAAATATGAGCATGTACAATACTCAATACTTGGTTGGAGCTCCTTTTGCCTCAATTACTGCGTTAATGCGGCGTGGCCTGGAGTCGATGAGTTTCTGGCACTGCTCAGGTGTTATGAGAGCCCAGGTTGCTCTGATAGTGGCCTTCAACTCTTCTGCGTTTTTGGGTCTGGCATTCTGCATCTTCCTTTTCACAATACCCCACAGATTTTCTATGGGGCTAAGGTCAGGGGAGTTGGCGGGCCAATTTAGAACAGAAATACCATGGTCCGTAAACCAGGCACGGGTAGATTTTGCGCTGTGTGCAGGCGCCAAGTCCTGTTGGAACTTTAAATCTCCATCTCCATAGAGCAGGTCAGCAGCAGGAAGCATGAAGTGCTCTAAAACTTGCTGGTAGACGGCTGCGTTGACCCTGGATCTCAGGAAACAGAGTGGACCGACACCAGCAGATGACATGGCACCCCAAACCATCACTGATGGTGGAAACTTTACACTAGACTTCAGGCAACGTGGATCCTGTGCCTCTCCTGTCTTCCTCCAGACTCTGGGACCTCGATTTCCAAAGGAAATGCAAAATTTGCATGGTTGGGTGATGGTTTGGGGTGCCATGTCATCATGCTTCCTGCTGCTGACCTGCTCTATGGAGATGGAGATTTCAAGTTCCAACAGGACTTGGCGCCTGCACACAGCGCAAAATCTACCCGTGCCTGGTTTACGGACCATGGTATTTCATGAAGGTTCTAATCTACCCCAAACCATCACCCAACCATGCAAATTTTGCATTTCCTTTGGAAATCGAGGTCCCAGAGTCTGGAGGAAGACAGGAGAGGCACAAGATCCACGTTGCCTGAAGTCTAGTGTAAAGTTTCCACCATCAGTGATGGTTTGGGGTGCCATGTCATCTGCTGGTGTCGGTCCACTCTGTTTCCTGAGATCCAGGGTCAACGCAGCCGTCTACCAGCAAGTTTTAGAGCACTTCATGCTTCCTGCTGCTGACCTGCTCTATGGAGATGGAGATTTCAAGTTCCAACAGGACTTGGCGCCTGCACACAGCGCAAAATCTACCCGTGCCTGGTTTACGGACCATGGTATTTCTGTTCTAAATTGGCCCGCCAACTCCCCTGACCTTAGCCCCATAGAAAATCTGTGGGGTATTGTGAAAAGGAAGATGCAGAATGCCAGACCCAAAAACGCAGAAGAGTTGAAGGCCACTATCAGAGCAACCTGGGCTCTCATAACACCTGAGCAGTGCCAGAAACTCATCGACTCCAGGCCACGCCGCATTAACGCAGTAATTGAGGCAAAAGGAGCTCCAACCAAGTATTGAGTATTGTACATGCTCATATTTTTCATTTTCATACTTTTCAGTTGGCCAACATTTCTAAAAATCCCTTTTTTGTATTAGCCTTAAGTAATATTCTAATTTTGTGACACACGGAATTTTGGATTTTCATTTGTTGCCACTTCAAATCATCAAAATTAAATGAAATAAACATTTGAATGCATCAGTCTGTGTGCAATGAATAAATATAATGTACAAGTTACACCTTTTGAATGCAATTACTGAAATAAATCAAGTTTTTCAAAATATTCTAATTTACTGGCTTTTACCTGTGTATATATATATATATATATATATATATATATATATATATATATATATATATATATATATACAGCCCGGCCCCCGGCCAATTTTTTTTAACCCAATGCGGCCCACGAGTCAAAAAGTTTGGGGACCCCTGACCAAAATCCATGATTTTTAGGAGTAAACATTAAAAATGAGCTTGGCAAAGTTAGCATACTAACTTATGATGAGGTAGCATACTTCCAAGATGGCGTCAAGTATCAAAAAATGTGATTTTAAGATTTAAAACAAAAAAAAGCTAAATGCTAGCATAAAATAGTAACATGCTAACATTCACGTACAAATGTTAGCATGCTAAAAAAATAAGTTAAGATACTTGTAAGATGGTGGCAAGTACCAAACTCCATGATTTTTAGGTATAAACATTCAAAATTAGCTTGCCAAAGTTAGCATGCTAACATAGGATGAGGTAGCATAGTTCCAAGATGGCATCAAGTATCAAAAATTTGATTTTAAGATTTAAACAAAAAAAACCTTGAATTCTAGCATAAAACGTTAACATGCTAACGTCTGCATGCTAACATAGAAGTTAAGATACATCTAAGATGGTGGCAAGTACCAGAATCCATGATTTTAGGGGGTAAACATTAAAAATTAGCTTGGCAAAGTTAGCATACTAACTTATGATGAAGTAGCATACTTCCAAGATGGCGTCAAGTATCAAAAAATTAGATTTTTAGATTTAAACAAAAACAATTAGCTAAATGCTAGCACACAACGTTAGCATGCTAACATGAAAATAAACATACTTTTAAGATGGTGCCAAGTACCAAAATCCAGGATTTTATTTAGGTGTAAACATTCAAAATTAACTTGGCAAAGTTAGCAGGCTAACATAGGATGAAGTAGCATACTTCCAAGATGGCTTCAAGTATCAAAAATTAGATTAAGATTTAAAAAAAAAAAAAAAGCTAAATGCTAGCATAAAACATTAACATGCTAACTTCCGCATGCTAACATAGAAGTTAAGATACTTCTAAGATGGTGCCAAGTACCACAATCCATGATTTTTAGGTGTAAACATTCAAAATTAGCTTGGCAAAGTTAGCATGCTAACTTAGGATGAGGTAGCATACTTTCCAAGATGGTGTCAAGTATAAAAAAACTTTTGATTCTTAGATTTAAACTAAAAAATTAGCTAAATGCTAGCATAAAATGCTAACATTCGCATACAAACGTTAACATGCTAACATTAAAGTTAAGATACTTCTAAGATGGTGGCAAGTACCAAAATCCATGATTTTTAGGAGTAAACATTCAAAATTAGCTTGGCAAAGTTAGCATACTAACTTATGATGAGGTAGCATACTTCCAAGATGGCGGTACCGGATGCTAACGTGGACCTGCAGGGATTCACCGCAGTGAGAGCTGACAGAGACACTAAAGCATGTGGGAAAAGCAAAGGTGGGGGGCTCATCATATACGTTAACAATCGCTGGTGTAACCCGGGACACATCTCCGTGAAGAAAGTCTTGTGTTGCCCGGACCTGGAGCTACTAGCTGTTAGCCTCCGGCCATGCTATCTGCCGAGGGAGTTCAGTCACGTGATCTCCCTCTGTGTTTACATTCCCCCGAGGGCAGATGCAGCCAATGCATGTGAGATGATCCATGTCATCACATCAAGGCTACAGACAAAACATCCTGAGGCTTTTTTCATAATTTCTAGGGACTTCAATCATGCTACTTTGGACTCAACGTTAGCTGCTTTTTACCAGGCTGTGGATTGTCCCACGAGAAACAACAGGACAATTGACCTACTGTATACTAATGTCAAGGATGTATACAAGGTCACACTCCTCCCCCAACTAGGGACGTCTGACCACGATCTTGTCCATTTGCAGCCAAAATACACTCCCCCGGTCCAAAGGCAGCCTGTTAACACTTGCTCTGTGAGGAGGTGGTCCCCTGAAATGGAAGATGCCCTCAGGGACTACTACAACACCACAGACTGGGATGTGCTGCTTCCACAGGGTGAGGACATTGATGGGCTGACTGACTCACTGTCTCACGGATTACCTCAACTTCTGCGTGGATGTGATCTGCCCTGCTAAGACTGTTCGGTGCTACCCTAATAACAAGGTAACACAAGAGGTTAATGCTGTCCTCAACAAGAAGAAAGCTGCCTTCAGGAGTGGAGACAGGGAGGCAATGAGAGCAGCACAGCGGGAGGTGAAACGACGCATGAGGGAGGCTAAGGACAGCTACAGGAAGAAGCTGGAGCAGAAGCTGCAGCAGAACAACATGAGGGAGGTCTGGGAAGGTGTGAAAACCATCACAGCCCACAAGACAAAGACCAGAGCTGTTGGGGGGGACAATAGAGAGGGCCAATGAGATGAATAACTTCTTCAACCGGTTCAGCCAGCCTGTGTCCTCTCCACCCCTCACTCCCCATCGCAGCCACACCCTCTTCTTTTCCCCTTTAACGCACCTCCCCCCGAGCCATGGCAGCACCCCCCTCCACCACCTCTACGCAGACATTAGTCATATCTGCGGACCAGGTCAGTGGTCAACTGAGGAAGCTCCAGCCTAGGAAAGCAGCAGGCCCAGACAAGGTGTGCTCCCGACTCCTGAAGACCTGTGCTGCAGAACTGGGTGAACCACTCCAGCGGATCTTCAACCTCAGCCTGCAGTTGGGGAGAGTGCCCACCCTCTGGAAGACGTCGTGCATCGTTCCAGTTCCTAAAAAGAACTGCCCCAGTGAGCTGAACGACTACAGACCAGTGGCGCTCACCTCTCATATAATGAAGACAATGGAGCGGCTCTTTCTCAGCCTCCTCAGACCACAGGTGCAACATGCCCAGGACAGCCTGCAGCTTGCGTACCAGGCAGGCGTTGGTGTGGAGGATGCTATCCTTTATCTGCTGCACCGAGCCCACTCACACCTGGATAAGGGAAATGGCGCTGTGAGGATCCTGTTCCTGGACTTCTCGAGTGCCTTTAATACTATCCAGCCCCGCCTTCTCCAGGACAAGCTGGACAGAATGCGAGTGGACCCCTGCCTGGTTGCCTGGATTTCAGACTACCTCACCGATAGGCCACAGTACGTCAGACTGAAGGACATCACATCTGACACTGTGATCAGCAGCACCGCAGGGAACGGTGCTGGCCCCTCTTCTCTTCACCCTGTACACCGCTGACTTCTGCTACAACTCAGAGCTGTGTCACATTCAGAAGTACGCGGATGACACAGCCATCGTCGGGTGCATCAGGGACGGCAGAGGAGGAGGAGGAGCTTCGGAGGCTGGTGAGGGACTTTGTTGTCTGGTGCAACAGGAACCTCTTGCAGCTCAATCCGTCAAAGACCAAGGAGCTGGTCATTGACTTTGGGAGGTCGAGTCCAAGGTCACGACCTATTATGATCGAGGGAGTCGAGGTACAGACCGTGGACTCATTCAAGTACCTCGGGGTGTGGGTGGACAATAAGCTGGACTGGACTGTTAACACGGACCACTGTACAGGAAATGACAGAGCAGGCTGTACTTCCTGAGGAGGCTGCACTCCATCATCTGTAAAAAAACTCTTGTGGATGTACTACCAGTCTGTAGTTGCCAGTGTTCTGTACTACATCGTAGTGTGCTGGGGGTGCAGTACATCTAAGAAGGACAGCTCCAGACTGGAGAAACTGATCAGGCGGGCTGGTTCTGGACTCACTGGTGACGGTGGCAGAGAAGAGGACTGTGGAAAAACTAGTGAGCATCCTGGATGATGCCAGTCACCCTCTGCATACAGTTATCAGTAGCCAGAGGAGCCTGTTCAGTGCTAGACTGCTTCATGCAGGACTAATAGATTAAAAAACTCATTTGTCCCACATGCCATTAGACTGTACAACTCCTCTCTTATTTACTTTTTACTTTACTTTACTTTTTAAATTCGATCTCAATTTTGTACACTGCTGCTGGAATTTTAATTTTCCTGAGGGAACTCTCCTGAAGGAATCAATAAAGTACTATCTATCTATCTATCTATCTATCTATTTATCAAGTATCAAAAAATTTGATTTTTAGATTTAAACAAAAAAAATTGGCTAAATGCTAGCATAAAACGTTAGCATGCTACCGTGAAAGTAAACATACTTCTAAGATGGTGCCAAGTACCGGTACCAAAAATTCATGATTTTTAGGTGTAAACATTCAAAATGAGCTAAAAGCTAATCATAAGCTAACTGAATTACGCTTTAGCTTCTGCTTATTCCATTTCAGACTATATGTATATCAAACATGTCTTCTCTTTATCTGTTAAAATGTTTAAAAATGTCTGAATAAAAATGAAATAAAAAGGCTAACATACAATGTTAGCATGGTAATGTTATGATGAGGTAGCATTCTTTTAAGATTGTGCCAAATATCAAACAATGTGATTTTTAGGTTTAAACAAAAAAATATCTAAATGCTAGAATCAAACACAAACAAAATTATCTAAATGTTAGCATCAAACGTGCTAACATAGGAGAAGTTAACATACTTCTAAGATGGCACCAAGTATCAACATCTAATTAGGTGCAAACATACAAAATTAGCTAAAATGCTAGCATAAAATGTTAGTACGCTGACGGTAGCATGCTAACAAAGGATGAGTTAGCATACTCCTAAGATGGCGCCAAGTATCAATAACCATGACTGGTGGGTTTACACATACAACATTAGCAGAACTGTTAGCATGCTTGTGAGGCCGTTAGCATGCTAACAGTTAGCACACCTGCTGGAGCCCTAATAAACATATGTGTACCTGCTCAAAGCCCGGTTCATTGTGGTACGGTCTCTCCGTCATCAAAGACTGGATGGAAATGAGGACTGAGGAAATACTCTGAGCCGGACTCCATGCTGGTCCCGTCCAGGTTCTGCACAATCAAGGACAAACATCACACGCATGTTCTATAAGGATAGACTCAGTCTTTAACGTATAAAACATCTTTGGTTCTACCTGTGGGTGCTACCTACACGGTTAGATGCTACCTGTGGGGGCTACCTACATGGTTAGGTGCTACCTGTGGGGGCTACCTACATGGGTAGGTGCTACAGTGCTACCGGTGGGTGTTTGCACATGGTTAGGTGCTACCTGAGGGTGTTCACACATGGCTAGGTGCTACAGTGCTACCTGTGGGTGTTCACACATGGTTAGGTGTTACGGTGCTACGTGTGGGTGTTCACACATGGTTAGGTGCTACCTGTGGGTGTTCACACATGGTTAGGTGCTACCTGTGGGTGTTCACACATGGTTAGGTGCTACCTGTGGGTGTTCACACATGTTTAGGTGCTACAGTGCTACCTGTGGTTGTTACATGGTTAGGTGCTACCTGAGAGTGTTCACACATAATTAGGTGCTACCTGTGGGTGTTTACACATAGTTAGGTGCTACTTGTGGGTGTTCACACATGGTTAGGTGCTACCTGTGAGTGTTCACACATGGTTAGGTGCTACAGTGCTATCTGTGGATGTTCACACATGGTTAGGTGCTACCTGACAGTGTTCACACATAGTTAAGTGCTACGGTGCTACCTGTGGGTGTTTACACATAGTTAGGTGCTACTTGTGGGTGTTCACACATGGTTAGGTGCTACCTGTGGGTGTTCACACATGGTTAGGTGCTACAGTGCTACCTGTGGGTGTTCACACATGGTTAGGTGCTACCTGAGGGTGTTCACACATAGTTAGGTGCTACGGTGCTACCTGTGGGTGTTTACACATAGTTAGGTGCTACCTGTGGGTGCTCACACATGGTTAGGTGCTACCTGTGGGTGTTTACACATAGTTAGGTGCTACCTGTGGGTGTTCACACATGGTTAGGTGCTACGCTACTACCTGTGGGTGTTTACACATAGTTAGGTGCTACCTGTGGGTGTTCAGACATGGTTAGGTGCTACCTGTGGGTGTTTACACATAGTTAGGTGCTACCTGTGGGTGTTCACACATGGTTAGGTGCTACGCTACTACCTGTGGGTGTTCAGACATGGTTAGGTGCTACCTGTGGGTGTTTACACATAGTTAGGTGCTACCTGTGGGTGTTCACACATGCTTAGGTGCTACAGTGCTACCTGTGGGTGTTCACACATGGTTAGGTGCTACCTGAGGGTGTTCACAAATAGTTAGGTGCTACGATGCTACCTGTGGGTGTTTACACATAGTTAGGTGCTACCTGTGGGTGTTCACACATGGTTTGGTGCTACGCTGCTACCTGTGGGTGTTCAGACATGGTTAGGTGCTACCTACATGGTTAGGTGCTACGGTGCTACCTACATAATTAGGTGCTACCTGTGGGTGTTCACACATGGTTAGGTGCTACGCTGCTACCTGTGGGTGTTCAGACATTGTTAGGTGCTACCTACATGGTTAGGTGCTACGGTGCTACCTACATAGTTAGGCGCTACCTGTGGGTGTTTACACATAGTTAGGTGCTACCTGTGGGTGTTCACACAAGGTTAGGTGCTACATGTGGGTGTTCACACATGGTTAGGTGCTACCTGAGGGTGTTCACACATGGTTAGGTGCTGTCAACAATTAGCACTTTAACTCTCATGATGTCTCCAGCTTGAAGCACAACTAAGATTCCAGAGACAGCTAGCATCTAAAAATACTTCGAAGTTGGAGTACTACAATTATGTAAATACATGTTTAACGACTTGACATTTAGCAGGGTTTCCCTTCAATGTGGCGCAACCACCATGGCAATATCATAGCGCCACACCTTGAAAATAATGATCAGGGTTTCCCGCAGCGCTTTGTTGCTAAGGCGGCCGCCTTAGCAACAAAGAGCCACCACCTAAACTAACGTCTTAACAAAATGTCCAGCCACACGTGCGCATTTAAAAAACTATCTCTGTCCCCAAGCAAACGCATACACTGACGGCGTGGCGCAGTGGAAGAATGGCCGTGCGCGACCCGAGGGTCCCTGGTTCAATCCCCACCTAGTACCAACCTCGTCATGTCCGTTGTGTCCTGAGCAAGACACTTCACCCTTGCTCCTGATGGGTGCTGGTTAGCGCCTTGCATGGCAGCTCCCTCCATCAGTGTGTGAATGTGTGTGTGAATGGGTAAATGTGGAAGTAGTGTCAAAGCGCTTTGAGTACCTTGAAGGTAGAAAAGCGCTATACAAGTACAACCCATTTATATGCATGCCAAAATACTGGGGGCGCTGTAGCCTAGGACTTAAGACCATTTTAGCCAATCAGAAACATCCAAAACGTCATTTCCGGAGGCGGCATATAGAAAAAATGGCGAGTCACGGCAAGAAATAATTATATATGTGGACTGACAGAGAAGTAGAGCTACTTTTAAGCATCGTTTTGGAGCTTAAAGTTAACAAAACTCAACAAAGTGTTGAATGGGAAACTTGGTGACAATCTTACTCTATTTTGGAGCGGTACGGACATGAAGGAACATCTGAGGAATTTCCTCATCGGAAACAGGACATCACAAAAACAACTATCGACACTAAACTGAAAGCAATTTGTGGAAAGTACAGAAAAGCAGTCGACGCAGGTGGAATAACTGGTTACCGTAGAGTTGTTTTGCTCTACTTCCAAATATGCCAGCAGATATAGGTTCTCCATCACTACATCCATTCAATTTGGAATAGAAACATCAGATATGTGGGTGCTAACTTCATTGCTAGGAAGTAATATTGTTAAAAGGCAGATAGATGTTTTGTATCTGGGGCATCAAAACATTTTTATATGAACGGCACTGCAATTACAAATGCTCTCAGATGACCACTTTCAACAATGTGGAATCATTATATGCCCATTTGTTTTAATATTATCATTCTTTGACAACAGTGTGACAAAAATACTTGCTTTGGAATCAGAAGTCAAGATGGCAAGCATATATTAAAGTTCAGCTGTTTTAGATGTATTTAAATAGGGTTGTATTAAAAATGTTTTGAGTAGTTTCCTGTAATAAATAATATTGAGTTAAGTAAAACTGCAGTTGCATTACATTTTTTTTTCTGTCAAAATAAAAATACCTCAAAATGCTTTATTGACACTTTGTTTGTAGCGACTTGTCCAGGGTGTACGCCGCCTTCCGCCCGAATGCAGCTGAGATAGGCTCCAGCACCCCCCGCGACCCCAAAAGGGACAAGCGGTAGAAAATGGATGAATGGATGTTTCCCGACGTTGTTGAGGGCCATTTGACATGTTGTAAAAAACATGTCACTATCTTACACCTGTGCTAAAGGATGAATTGAATGTGTTGAAGGTGGAATGGTTTGAACCAGTTGAAAAATGTGGGAATTGTGGAAGTGTGAAAAAGGAAATCTGGGAATTGTATTAATAATTGTTGAAGTCGAGCACACAATTCCTGAACAGGCGGAATATTTTGAAGTTGGAACAGTTTGAATCAAATGAAAAATGTGGGAGTTGTGAAACTTTGAAGAATGTCCCATTCTTTTCAATGGGAACTTCATGGAAATTTGGGAAAAACAGGAATTTTTTGGAAAATGCTTAAAATTGTGAATGTTCTGAATGGTTGGTGTTAGAATTTTTCCAAATCGGTCGAGAAATGTTGAAGTAATAACATTTTTAATTGAGATATGGTATTACGGAATTCCTGAAATTTCGGGAAAACCGGGAATTTTTCCAGTTCAAAAAACAGCTTACTTTTTTTGTCCTGATTAAGAAGAATGTTTTGACAGTGGAACGGTTGAAGTAGGTTGAAAAATATGGAAGGAGTAGTCGACAGAATAAAGGATGAAAAAACGGGATTTCTGGGAATTCCTGAAATGTTTTTGAACTTGGAAAATGATAGTTTGAATGTCCAGGATGAGTGGAATATGTTGAAGGTGGAATGGTTTGAATAGGTTGAAAAATGTGGAAATGGTGGAAGTTTGAAAAGTGGCCAATTCATTTTGAATGGGAAAAATGTCCCGCAAATCTGGGAATTTTTGGAATTTGTCAAGGGAAAGCCCCCGATTCCTGAATAGGCTGAACAGTTTGCAGTTGGAACCGTTTGAACAATGTGGAAGGAAGAGCGTGCCAAAATAAGAAGAAGAAGTAAAAGGAGAAGGAGATCATGAAGAAGGAAAATGAGAAAGAGAAGGTAATGAAGAAGAAGAAGAATAAGGAAAAGGAGGAGAAGGAAAAGAAGGTGAAGAAGGAGGAGAAGGTGAAGAAAAAGAAGGTTAAGGAGAAGAAGGTGAAGAAGAAGAAGTAGAAGCAGAAGAAGAACAGGAAGAAGAACAAGAAGGAGAAGAAGGAAAAGCAGAAGGTGAAGGAGAAGGAGAACAAGAAGAAGGAGGAGGTGGTGAAGAAGAAGGAGAAGGAGAATAAGAAGGAGAAGAAGAAAAAGAAGAAGAAGGTGAATAATAATAATAATAATGATAATAATAATAGATGAATGTTGGTGTAAACAAACAAAGGTGTGACTAGTTTGGAGCATTCACACAATAAAGACAAGTTAATCTCCATAAAGAGTGATTACAACTCAACATAGTAGGACTTGGGACAATAAGCAGCAAATATGATGAATAATAACCTAGTTGTTTTTTAATGTATCTACACATCTTTGAGTCTGTTTAAATCATATTATATCATAGCAGATTATGCAGAGACATAATGTGACCACACCCCCACCATCACAGGTATGGTGACCACACCCCCACCATCACAGGTATGGTGACCACTCCCCCACTATCACAGGTATGGTGACCACTCCCCCACCATCACAGGTATGGTGACCATGCCCCCACCATCACAGGTAAGGTGGCCACGCCCCCACCATCACTGGTAAGGTGGCCACGCCCCCCACCATCACAGGTATGGTGGACACTCCCCCCACCATCACAGGTATGGTGGACACGCCCCCACCAACACAGGTATGGTGGACATGCCCCCACCATCACAGGTATGGTGGACATCTCAGACAGACTTTTGTTTTCATCATGCTCTTAAAGTGAAATAATCCATACAAACTATCCAGTGTTTATGATGTCATAACGTATGATAATAATGAAAAGGATATCAACTTTTATTTCTCATTACTGTAGAACTGTATATTATTGTACTGTAATTGGAAGGTAAATAACTACCGGTAAGTTATACTAAATAAATCAACGAAAAAATAAGATGGACTGATTTATGTAAGCAAAAATGTAACTTAAATATTGACCATCGTAAAGGATCTTTTCCTTTTTCCATAATTGTCTTTTTTTTGTTGCCATTCTGGCTTGTTTGTTGATGGGCTCATTTTGCCCTTCCAGTGTGAAATATTCCCACAAGGGGACAACTGAGTGTAACCTTCTAGAATTGTGTGTAACCTTCTAGAACTGACTGTAAACTTCTAGAACTTAATGTAACCTTCTAGAACTTAATGTAACCTTCTATAACTTTATGTAACCTGCTAGAACTTTGTGTAACCTTCTACAACTGAGTGTAACCTTCTACAACTTAATGTAACCTTCTACAACTTAATGTAACCTTCTAGAAGTGAGTGTAACCTTCTAGAACTTAGTGTAACCTTCTAAAACTGCGTGTAACGTTCTACAACTGAGTGTAACCTTCTAGAACTTAATGTAACTTTCTACAACTTAATGTAACCTTCTAGAAGTGAGTGTAACCTCCTAGAAGTGAGTGTAACCTCCTAAAACTGAGTGTAACCTTCTAAAACTGAGTGTAACCTTCCAGGACTGAGTGTAACCTTCTAGAACTTAATGTAACCTTCGAGAAGTTAGTGTAACCTTCTACAACTTAACGTAACCTTCTAAAACGGAGTGTAACCTTCGAGAAGTGAGTGTAACCTTTTACAACTTAACGTAACCTAGAACTGAGTGCAACCTTCTAGAACTGAGTGTAACCTTCTAGAAGTGAGTGTAACATTCTAAAAGTGAGTGTAACCTGCTAGAACTGAGTGTAACCTTCTAGAACTTAGTGTAACCTTCTAAAACTGAGTGTAACGTTCTACAACTGAGTGTAACCTTCTAGAACTTAATGTGACTTTCTACAACTTAATGTAACCTTCTAGAAGTGAGTGTAACCTCCTAGAAGTGAGTGTAACCTCCTAAAACTGAGTGTAACCTTCTAGAACGTTGTGTAACCTTCTAAAACTGAGTGTAACCTTCTAGAACTTTGTGTAACCTTCTAAAACTGAGTGTAACCTTCCAGTACTGAGTGTAACCTTCAAGAACTTAATGTAACCTTCGAGAAGTGAGTGTAACCTTCTACAACTTAACATAACCTTCTAAAACGGAGTGTAACCTTCGAGAAGTGAGTGTAACCTTTTACAACTTAACATAACCTAGTGCTGAGTGCAACCTTCTATAACTGAGTGTTACCTTCTAGAAGTGAGTGTAACATTCTAAAAGTGAGTGTAACCTTCTAGAACTGAGTGCAACCTTCTAGAACTGAGTGTAACCTTCTACAACTGAGTGTGACCTTCTACAACTGAGTGTAACCTTCTAGAACTTATAATGTAACTTTCTACAGCTTAATGTAACCTTCTAGAAGTGAGTGTAACCTTCTAGAAGTGAGTGTAACCAAGAAGTGAGTGTAACCCTAGAACTGAAACCTTCTAAACTTTGTGTAATGTTCTAGAACTGAGTGTAACCTTATAGACTTTAGTGTACACTTCTAGAACTTAATGTAACCTTCTAGAAGTTAGTGTAACCTTCTACAACTTAATGTAACCTTCTAAAACTGAGTGTAACCTTCTACAACTTAATGTAACCTTCTAAAACTGAGTGTAACCTTCTAGAACTGAGTGTAACCTTCTAGAAGTGAGTGTAACCTTCTAGAAGTGAGTGTAACCTTCTAAAACTGAGTGCAACCTTGTAGAAGTGAGTGTAACCTTCTAGAACTTAATGTAACCTTCTAGAACTGAGTGTAACCGTATAGACCTTAGTGTAAACTTCTAGGACTGAGTGTAACCTTCTAAAACTGAGTGCAACCTTCTAGAACTGAGTGTAACCTTCTAGAACTTAATGTAACCTTCTAGAACTTAATTTAACCTTCTAGAACTTAGTGTAACCTTAGTAGGGCTGGGCGATATGGCCTTTTTATAATATCTCGATATTTTTATGCCATATCGCGATACACGATATACATCGCGATATTTTGACTTAGCCTTGAATGAACACTTGATGCATATAATCACAGCAGTATGATGATTCTATGTGTCTACATTAAAACATTCTTGTTCATACTGCATTAATATTTGCTTATTTTAAACTTTCATGCAGAGAGGGAAATCACAACTAAGTCAATTTACCAAAACTGTATTTATTAAACAGTTATTAAGCAGTGGCACAAACGTTCATGTCATTTCAAAACAGAATGTGCAAGATTGTCAGAGACATTTTAAAACAAGCTATTAGTGCACTTTTGTGCATGATGTCCTCAAGATGACATATCAAAACAACACTAAATTAAAGTGCTTTTTTTGTACAGAACGCCACTACAATAGTTTAAAACAAATAAAGTGCACTTTTGTGCATGATGTCACACAAGATATTTCAATAACTGTCAAATAAAAATTAGCTGCATAATAGGAAATCAAATTGTGTATGTCCTTCGCTATGTGGTAGGTTCCGGCGGACGTTATCTCCTTATGTCGTTTTTTTTTTCATACGGTGTTGATGTGGAAATGGTTGCCTCTGCATTTTGTTGGTGTGGCACCGAACGGAGATGTTGACGTGCCGAGTAAGCACTGTTCATTCTCGAGCGGGTGACTTTTCGAATGATGCTACATATTAGCAGTAATGCTACTTTTAATAGCAACGCTTTCGCCCCACACTTGACAAATTACGGTTGTCTGTTCGACATATTCCCACTTGAAGCCAAACCACCGCCAGACGATGGACCACCTGCTGTTTCTTGGGGGAATTAATTATTCCTTCATTTGTTACCAGATTCGCACCTTCTTTCTCTCGTATTACCACTAGCATCACAGCTAACGTTAGCCATGCTGCTACCTCTTTGCTGCGCGAGGGCGTATACGTATGTGACGTATGTCGTGACAGTATATGACGTGTGTAAGAATGTGTCTGTGAGAATGAGACACAGGAAAGAGCGAGGAGAGCCTGTAGTGTAATGCCAGCAGCTAAAAGCAACTGCGTGAGAACGTATCCTCGAATATCACGATATAGTCATTTTCTATATCGCACAGAGACAAACCTGCGATATATCGCGTATATGGATATATCGCCCAGCCCTACCTTCTAGAACTTAATGTAACTTTCTAGAACTGAGTGTAACCTCCTAGAAATTAGTGTAACCTTCTAGAACTTAGTTTAACCTTCTAGAATTTAGTGTAACCTTCTACAACTGAGTGTAACCTTCTAGAAGTGAGTGTAACCTTCTAGAACTTAGTGTAACCTTCAAGGATTGAGTGTACTTTCTACAACTGAGTGTAACCTTCTAGAAATGAGTGTAACCTTCTAGAACTTAGTGTAACCTTCTAGAATTTAGTGTAACCTTCTAGAATTTAGTGTAACGTTCTACAACTGAGTGAAACCTTCTAAAAGTGAGTGTAACCTTCTAGAATTGAGTGTAACCTTTAAGACGTGAGTGTACTTCTAAAAGTGAGTGTAGTAACCTTCTAGAAATAAGTGTAACCTTCTAGAAGTGAGTGTAACCTTCTAGAACTCACCCCAGAATGCTGAGGCAGACTTTGCCATTGCGGTAGAAGTTGGGATTGAAGCGGACCGTGTTCTGGCCGGTGGTGATGAGCTTGACGCGTGGCGGATGGATGGGGTAGTCGGGGGGGCATCGAAACAAGAAGAGGAAGAAGCCGCCCTCATACGGCGTGTCAAAGGGCCCCGTGATCAAGGCGTGAATCTGGGAGGGAACAGAAACATGTCCATCTATGTCTTGACATGCTTTTTTAGGATCAATAATATCAACCTCAGCCTTTTATGTACTGATACCAGACTAGGTATCCATAGTATCAACATCTGTTTATATAATGATACTACACTAGGTATCCATAGTATCGACATCTGTTTATATACTGATATTAGACTAGGTATCCATAGTATCAACATCTGTCTATATAATGATACTAGACTAGGTATCCAAAGTATCAACATCTGTCTATATACGGATACTAGACTTGGTATCCATAGTATCAACATCTGTTTATATACTGACACTAGACTAGGTATCCATAGTATCGACATCTGTTTATATACTGATATTAGACTAGGTATCCATAGTATCAACATCTGTCTATATACTGATACTAGACTAGGTATCCATAGTATCAACATCTGTCTATATACGGATACTAGACTAGGTATCCATAGTATCAAAATCTGTTTATAAACTGATACTAGACTAGGTATCCATGTAATCCTTGAATATACTGACACTAGACTAGATATCCATGTACCGTATTTTTCGGACTATAAGGCGCAGTTTTTTTCCTTCTTTATTATGCATTTTCGGCAGGTGCGACTTATACTCCAGTGCGACTTATACTCCGAAAAATACGGTAATCCTTTTATATACTGACACTAGACTAGGTATCCATCGTATCGACATCTGTTTATGTACTGATACGAGACTAGGTATCCATAGTATCAACATCTGTCTATATATTGACACTAGACTAGGTATCCATAGTATCGACATATATCTATATACTGATACTAGACTAGGTATCCATAGTATCGACATCTGCTTATATACTGACACTAGACTAGGTATCCATAGTATCAAAATCTGTTTATATACTGACACTAGACTAGGTATCCATAGTATCGACATCTGTCTATATACTGGTACTAGACTTGGTATCCATGTAATCCTTTTATATACTGACACTAGACTAGGTATCCATAGTATTGACATCTGTTTGTATACCGGTACTGATACTAGATTAATTATCCACAGTATCGACATCAGTTTATATACTGATACTAGACTAGGTATCCATAGTATCGACATCTGTTTATATACTGATACTAGACTAAGTATCCATAGTATCGACATCTGTTTATATACTGGTACCAGACTAGTTATCCATAGTATCGACATCTGTTTATATACTGACACTAGACTAGGTATCCATAGTATCGACATGTTTATTTACTGATACTAGACTAGTTATCCATAGTATCGACATCTGTTTATATACTGACCCTAGACTAGGTATCCATAGTATCAAAATCTGTTTATATACTGATACTAGACTAGGTATCCATGTAATATTGAATATACTGACACTAGACTAGGTATTCATGTAATCCTTTTATATACTGACACTAGACTAGGTATCCATAGTATCGACATCTGTTTATATACTGACACGAGACTAGGTATCCATAGTATCAACATCTGTCTATATACTGATACTAGACTAGGTATCCATACTATCGACATCTGTTTATATACTGACACTAGACTAGGTATCCATGGTATCAAAATCTGTTTATATACTGACACTAGACTAGGTATCCATAGTATCGACATCTGTCTATATACTGATACTAGAGTAGGTATCCATTTAATCCTTTTATATACTGACACTAGACTAGGTATCCATAGTATTGACATCTGTTTATATACTGATACTAGATTAGTTATCCATAGTATCGACATCAGTTTATATACTGATACTAGACTAGGTATCCATAGTATCGACATCTGTTTAAATACTGATACTAGACTAGGTATCCATAGTATCGACATCTGTATATATACTGATACTAGATTAGGTATCCAAAGTATCGACATCTGTTTATATACTGACACGAGACTAGGTATCCATAGTGTTGACATATGTTTATATACTGATACGAGACTAGTTATCCATAGTATCGACATCTGGTTATATACTGATACTAGACCAGGTATCTATAGTATCAACATCTGTTTATATACTGACACTAGACTAGGTATCCATAGTATCAAAATCTTTTTATACACTGATACTAGACTAGTTATCCATAGTATCGACATTTGTTTATATACTGATACTAGACTAGGTATCCATAGTATCGACATCTGTTTATATACTGATACTAGACCAGGTATCTATAGTATCGACATCTGTTTATATACTGGTACTAGACTAGTTATCCATAGTATCGGCATCTGTTTATATACTGACACTAGACTATGTATCCATAGTAGCGGCATCTGTTTATATACTGATACTAGACTAGGTATCAATAGTAGCGACATCTGTTTATATACCGATACTGGACTAGGTATCCATAGTATTGACATCTGGATGGATCAGACCTCCTGTACATTGAAACTTAGCTTCCTGTGTGTGGCATGTTAGCCTTTCCTTTAAAAATAGTCATCCAGTGATAATGCTACTTAGCTTACTTAGGATTAGTATTTTAGCAGCTTTACAGTGTCTGGGTTTTTTGCTATCTTCTTCTCCAGATTTTGGCGCGCTCTACCATCCACATTTTTCATCCGATTCAAACCGTTCCAACTTCAACACATTCATTTCATCTTGGAAATTCAAACAACGTTTTTTCCCACGTTCAAAAAATTTCCCGGAATTCCTGTTTTTTTCTAACCTTATTTCCAACCTTTTTTAGTGCGATGACTCCTTTCACATTTTTCAACCCATTTCAACCGTTCCACTGTCAAACCATTCCTCTTAGTCACGACAATAAGCACAAGTTGGTTTAAGAACTTGAAAAATTATCGTTTTTCTCAAAATTGGGGAATACCATTTTTCAATTAAAAAACTGTTCCTACTTCAACATTTCTTGACCGATTTAAACAATTCCAAAACCAACCAATTCATCCATCCAGGACATTCATGCATTTTTTTTTAAATCCCACTTTTCCCGAAATTCCCAAATTTCCAGGAAGTTCCCATTGAAATGAGTGGGACAATTTTCCAAGATCCACAAATCAAACATTTTTCAACCGATTCAAACCATTCCACTCATCCTGGACATCCAAACAATCATTTTTCCACGTTAAAAAAAATCCAGGAATTCCCAGAAATCACATTTTTTCAAACCCTTTTTTCACACTTTTTTCTGGCGGCTACTCCTTCCACATTTTTCAACCCACTTCAACTGTTCCACTGTCAAAACATTCCTCTTAATCAGGACAAAAAACTACGTTGTTTTTTGAACAGGAAAAAATCCCAGTTTTCCCGAAATTCCATAGTACAATTTCTCAACTAAAAATGTTACTACTTCAACATTTCTCGACCGATTTGAAAATTTTCAACACCAACCATTTAAAATAATTCAGAACATTCACTTTTTTAAGAATTTTCAAAAATATCCCACTTGTCCCGAAATTCCCAAATTTCCAGGAAGTTTCCATTGAAATGAATGGGACATTTTTCCAAATTGCACAATTCCCACATTATTCAACCTATTCAAACCATTCCAACATCAACACATTCCACTCATCCTGGACATTCAAACTAACACTTTCCCAAGTTCCAAACCAAATTCCGGTTTTCCTGGAAATTCAAACCATTCCAACATTCAAACTATTCTTACATTCATACTACCGGTACATTCTGTCAGTTCAACTTCAGCATTGGAGCATTCACACCTCATCTACCGTATTTTCCGCACTATAAGGCGCACCTAAAAACCACAATTTTTCTCAAAAGCTGACAGTGCGCCTAATAACCCGGTGCGCTTTATTACGATTCATTTTCATAAAGTTTCGGTCTCGCAACTTCGGTAAACAGCCGCCATCTTTTTTCCCGGTAGAACAGGAAGCGCTTCTTCTTCTACGCAAGCAACCGCCAATGAAAGCACTCGCCCCCATAGAACAGGAAGCGCTTCACCCGCCCCCATAGAACAGGAAGCGCTTCACCCGCCCCCGGAAGAAGAAGAAAAAACGCGCGGATATCACCGTACGTTTCATTTCCTGTTTACATCTGTAAAGACCACAAAATGGCTCCTACAAAACGATCCGGTTCATAAAAAGACGCAATCTCTCCATCCGCACACGGATTACTACCGTATTTCACAGCAACTGAACCGCACTGTGGAACGGGAGCACGTACGGTGAATATTCGCTCCACAGGGAATGAGAAGTCATCCTTCACTGTGGTTCTAGCTTGCCATGCTAACTTCCACCCATCCAAAAGAGACCTTTCCAGCCGGCGTCATCATAAAAGCTAACTCGAAGGGATGGATGGATGAAGAAAAGATGAGCGAGTGGTTAAGGGAAGTTTACGCGAAGAGGCCGGGTGGCTTTTTTCACACAGCTCCGAAGGCGAACACACCTTCACTAAGACGGGCAGATAGCGCCGGTCGACATACGCCAACATCTGCCAGTGGATCGTAAATGCCTGGGCAGATAGTTTCGGTCACAACTGTGGTCCGACCTTTCCGGAAGGCAGGATTCACAGAACTGCTGCACAACAACAGCGACACTGACTCCGGTGACTTCGACGAGACGGAACCGGCCATTTTGGATCCCGTATTCGCCCAACTTTTCAATTCGGACACCGAAGACGAAGAATTCGAAGGATTTACGAATGAAGAATAACTTCAGAAGGTGAGCGCTATGTTTATTTTGTGTGTTGTGACATTAACGTTCGAGCAACATTATGTTGCTATTGTTCTACACCATTTTGAATTTTACTATGTTTGTGATTGCACATTTGCGTACATTTTGGGACAGAGTTGTTAGAACGCTGGTTTTCAATATATTATTAAAGTTTGACTGAACTATCTGACTGTTTTTTTGACATTCACTTTAGCGCAGCGTTTTTTTGACATTCACTTTAGCGCAGCGTAGGCGCGGCTTTTAGTCCGGGGCGGCTTATTGGTGGACAAAATTATGAAATATGTAATTCATAGAAGGTGCGGCTAATAATCCGGTGCGCCTTATAGTGCGGAAAATACGGTAGTTAAAAACTGCTTACTTCCTGTAACGTGCTTCCCTGAAACATTAGATGTTCCAAGCTAGCTTAGCGTTTGGCATGCCTGCTGCTGGATTACTCGGTGTCTATCACGTTTTGCCTCGCCCTCCTCCGATAACGATACTCGATAATGATACTAAAAAATGTTGTGTATTTGTTGTAATGAAGGTAATTACTGTGACTTGTTTCGCCAAGTACCCCCTCCCAAAAAACACCATAATGACCAATGTTATATTACACTAGCATAGTAGGCCCAAGTATTAATTAAAACATTTGTATTCACCAACATTTTAGCGTCTTATGCACTGTGGATAAACAAGGCGTCTCCACACCTGCACGTTGTGGTTAAAGGACGAGGTGTCACAGTGAGTCAAGTCCTCCAGCTAAAAATACAACTATTTACTCCACGCCCTTTTGAATACTTGTGTAGTTGTTCACATCTCCCACGCTCACCTTTACTTGTCACTTTTTGCAGACATTGAGAAGAATAAAGTGCTTTTTCACCAGAGTCCACTGGTGTTTACCTTGGTCATGTCTTGAGGATCAGGGACCACAAACATTCCCGGCGGAGGCTCCTTGTAGATGGACATGATGTCCCTGAAACACCACCACAAAATAGTCAGGTCCTTGTCTTTCACGGACGTTACAACAAGGTATTTTGTTTTAGACAAGAACACATGTTTTTCTGCATTCTAAGTCGTAAATAAATGTTAGCAAAAGTCAGCTAACAATGGAGCCTATGAAAGTTCTTCTATTCGGCCTAAAAACATATTTTAATCATACTGTAAGTATATATGTAGTATCTAGAAACATTCATAATAACATGTAATATTTACATATTTTCATCATACTGTAAGTATATATGTACCGTATTTTTCAGACTATAAGTCGCAGTTTTTTTTCATTGTTTGGCCGGGGGTGCGACTTATACTCAGGAGCGACTTATGTGTGAAATTATTAACACATTACCGTAAAATATCAACTAATATTATTTAGCTCATTCACGTAAGAGACTAGACGTATAAGATTTCATCGGATTTAGCGATTAGGAGTGACAGATTGTTTGGTAAACATATAGCATGTTCTATATGTTATAGTTATTTGAATGACTCTTACCATAATATGTTACGTTAACATACCAGGCACGTTTTCAGTTGGTTATTTATGCGTCATATAACGTACACTTATTCAGCCTGTTGTTCACTATTCTTTATTTATTTTAAATTGCCTTTCAAATGTCTATTCCTGCTGTTGGGTTTTATCAAATAAATTTCCCCATAAAATGCGACTTATACTCAAGTGCGACTTATGTTTTTTTCCTTCCTTATTACCGGTATGCATTTTCGGCCTGTGCGACTTATACTCCGGAGCGACTTATACTCCGAAAAATACGGTAATGTAGTAACATTCATAATAACATGCAATAATAACATATTTTTTATCATACTGTAAGTATATATGTAGCATCTAGTAACATTCATAATAACATGTAATATTTACATATTTCATCATACTGTAAGTATACGGAATGTAGTAACATTCACAATAACATGTAATATTTACATATTTTTATCATACTGTAAGTTTATATGTAATATCTAGTAAAATTCATAATAAAATGTAATGACATATTTTCATCATACTGTAAGTATATATGTAATGTAGTAACAGTCATAATAACATAATATTTACATATTGTTATCATACTGTAAGTATATATGTAGTATCTAGTAACATTCATAATATGTAATATTTACATATTTTCATCATACTGTAAGTATACGTAATGTAGTAACATTCATAATAACATGTAATATTTACATACCTTTATCATACGGTAAGTATATATGTAATGTTGTAATATTTTCATAATAACATGTAATATTTACATGTTTTCAGCATATTGTAAGTATATATGTAATGTAGTAACATGCATAATAACACGTAATATTAACATATTTTCATCATACTAAGTAAATATATGTGATGTAGTAATATTCATAATAACATGTAATATTTACATATTTTCATCATACTGTAAGTATATATGTAGTATGTAGTAACATTCATAATAATCGATCCATTGTGGTGAAGAAGGAGCTGAGCTGGAAGGCAAAGCTCTCAATTTACCGGTCGATCTACGTTCCCATCCTCACCTACGGTCATGAACTTGGGGTTATGACCGTAAAGACAAGATCATGGGTACAAGCGGCCGAAATGACTTTCCTCCGCCGGGTGGCGGGGCTCTCCCTTAGAGATAGGGTGAGAAGCTCTGCCATCCGGGGGGAGCTCAAAGTAAAGCCGCTGCTCCTCCACATCGAGAGGAGCCAGATGAGGTGGTTCGGGCATCTGGTCAGGATGCCACCCGAACGCCTCCCTAGGGAGGTGTTTAGGGCACGTCCGACCAGTAGGAGGCCACGGGGAAGACCCAGGACACGTTGGGTAGACTATGTCTCCCGGCTGGCCTGGGAACGCCTCGGGATCCCCCGGGAAGAGCTGGACGAAGTGGCTGGGGAGAGGAAAGTCTGGGCTTCCCTGCTTAAAGCTGCTGACCCCGCGACCCGGCCTCGGATAAGCGGAAGAAGATGGATCGATCGATGGATTTAAATCATACTATAAGTATATGTGTAATGTAGTAACATTCATAATAACATGCAATATTTATATATTTTCATCATACTGTAAGTATATATGTAGTATCTAGTAACATTCATAATAACATGTCGTATTTACATCATATAAGTATATATCATGTAGTAACATGCATAATAACATGTCATATTTACATATTTTCATCATACTGTAAGTATATATGTAATGTAGTAATATTTAAAAATTCTCATTTTAAGTATAATAATTTTAAAAAGGCATCACAACATTCACCTTTTCATTTGACAACACGGATTCCTGCAGACTTCATGAGAGACAACAAACGTAATAAAACAATCACTTACCGTACAATGTCTGTACTCACTGGGATAAAGACTGTTGGGATGTTTATATCTTCCCCTTGACATCAACAATAATCCTCGCGAAAAGAAAGGTGGGGTAGAACCAAGCGTCTTTTTGTGCGTTTCTCGCCTTTCTGGGGTCTAAATTGGCTGTCAAAGTTGACCAACTTGTCAGATTATGTCCTATCTTTGTAATATCAAGGTGAGAGGTGTGATTTAAGATGTAGAATAAACTTTCACGAGCTCCGAGGCGAGGAAGCAGCTCACCAGCCAAGCATTAAGCTAGTTCACACTCTGATCACGGTGCCGCTAAAAATAGTTCTTCTGCGTTAGCACTTATAATAACAATACCGCTAATACTTCAGGTCACGACATGTAAAAAGAGTATTGTTGGATGTTTTGTTCACAGGGCTTTATGGACCTCTCATTGGCTCCACTGGAAACAGACTTCTATTTACATTTATTCACCAGTTACAATGCATTAAAAACGTGTGCGTTAAGAAACTCTCCCAAAAAAACTGCAGTTCCCCTTCAACTCCTCCCAAAATGTAAACTAAACTCCGACAAATGGAATTTGAATACACTGATAATGTGGACTAGTTTTAGGTTGATCTTTGTTCGTAAACAGTATATGTTTTTTCAACACGTGACTTCAAAATAAGTAGTTTTGAGATATGGACTGGAAAAATTTACATAATTAGCCGGCGAGCTGTTGAAAGTTCATTCTCAATGTTAAATCCTGCCTCTCACCTGGATAGTAGAAAGATAGGACATAATCTGACAAGTTGGTCAACTTTGACAGCCAATTGACCCGGAGATGGCCAGAAAGACACGAAAAGACGCTTGTTTTTTTTAACCCTTTGTGAGGATGATGAATTGTTGATGTAAAGGGGAAGATATACACATTCCATCAGTCTTTATCCCAGCGAGAGCAGACGCTGTACAGTAAGTGATTGTTTTATTATGTTTGTATATCTTGTTTAGCACTTAGCAATACTTCTATATGATGCTTGGTATTTGACTAAAGATGCTTCTAAAACTTGTAGATGATCCTTCTTATATTCAGGCTCAAAAATAGAAGTTTCTGGGTCATCGTTTGTCCCAAAGTAGTCTTTGTTGTTTCTCATCAAGTCTGACATGATTAGTAGTCTTGTTGTTGTTGAAGGGAAAGTGAACGTTGACACGCGTCTGTGTATGCTTAAAATGATGAAAATATGCAAATATTACATGTTATTATGAATGTTACTAGATACTACATATATACTGTGTATATAAAAGATTGATGGATGTTTTAGAGCGCTGTATAGGCAGAATGGACTACCATTAGCTCCATAGTTAGCTGACTCTTGCTAACGACAAAATAGGATGTATAAAAAAAAAAGCAGTTACCCTTTGATGGTTAGAAAAAGAAAAAATATTTTTCTGTTTGCCATAACCTTCATTCTACTACTAATAAAAGCAAGTCATCAACATTAATTTGCGCTTTTAACTTGTGTGCAAAAATAAACATAATTTAAACAAGATCACAGTACACACACACCACCGCTCTCATGTTCGCTCGATTTACATCAGCCGTGTGGAAACTATGTTTGGGCATTTCAAAGTTCCGGATCTTTATCAATTTATATTAATGACACACTGAAAAATCAAAGTACGCTTAAATCTCTCGATCAACTTCAAGTCTGTCGATATAACGTTTTTTGTATGTTTTATTTCCTTTTGTCAAAACCCCTTTTTATGGCAAAATACAAGATATGCAATATTTTCCCCAAACATATTTTCAATGAAATAGGTAAATAATTCATAACATTGAGGAATTACTTTTTTGTTAAGGAAGTTATACTTTTTTTTTTTAACCTTTCAACACTTAAGGCTTTAGATCAACTTTTAGATCCATACATCAATTGTGTTATTTTGTCATGCTTTTGTTTTATGCCCTTTGTTTTTATATGGAAAACACACAAAACATGTAATATTTTCTCTAAAAAATATTGCAAAGTGAATTTTTGGATGTGAAGTACTTGGAACTTTAAATAGGTCAATAATTCATGACACCATTGATTTTAAATCAAAATTTTTTTTTTGAGCAATTACTTTTTTTTTTTTTAAATTCCACAAAAATTATTGGGGATTTTAAAGAGCATCAACTGTTAAAAATAAGTTCAACTTTTTTTTTCAACAGTTAAGGCCACAGGTGTTAAACTCAAGGCTCGGGGGCCAGATGTGGCCCGCCACGTCATTTTATTTGGCCCTGGAAAGCATGGAAATAATGTGTATGAATAAAATACTGTAACTTTTCTTAATAAATGTATTATTTATTTCTATTTTGGGAGGAAAAAAAAATATGTACTCCATGTAATCGCAAATCATATTAACTTAAATATTGTCTAATTATGCAAAAATATATTATCAAACATTCAAACCATTTTTAAATTTTCTTTCTTTTTTTTTTTAACCATAAAAACAGCAACACTGTTTTTCCATTTACAGTAATATACACTACATTTTGAGGTGAAATTATTGCAACTTACCATCTAATAAAATAAAATGCATTAAAAAAATGGTGTAATAATAGTATTCACTGTTAGAACCGGCCCTCTGGGGCCAAACACAACTGCCATGTGGCCTTCAGTGAAAACCACTTTTACACCTCTGGTTTAGGCTCCAGATCAGGGGTGTCAAACTCATTTTAGATGGGGGGCCACATGGTGAAAAAATGTACTCCCAAGTGGGCCGTACTGGTAAAATCCCGGCACGATAACTTAAAAATAAAGACAACAAGAGATTGTTTTCTTTGTTTAGAAATAGAACAAGCACATTCTGAAAATGTACATATAATGTTGTTGTTTTTTTACACTTACATGTTAATATTATTTTATCTTTAGTTTATATGTTCTGAATAAATGATGTGATTGGTGTTGATTTCCAATCTACCAAGATAAAAAAATACCAAAATCAAATTACAGGATGTTATTTATGTAGTTTGATCATTTTCATCGACTTATGCACTAACATCATGTGGTTTATTTTGTACATATGTAGCATCATCTACAAAGATACAAAGAATTGCTATTGCGACATCCAGTGGACACATTTAGAACAGCTGTTTCTTTCACTTCAGGTTCATTTTTATACTTAACGAACTCATCCCGGCCCCAGGGCCTGATCCGGCCCTCTGGCCGTACGTTTGACACCCCTGCTCTATAACAACTTTGGATCCATCCATCGATTGTGTTATTTTTTTTATATGGAAAACACACAAAATATGCAATATTTTCTCCCCAAAAAATATTGCAACGGAAACTTTTGGTGTGAAGTAAATACCATTAATTTTGACTCATTATTTCTTGAGCTATGCCAGATTTAAAGAACTTTTCGGTATTAGAGGGAAAATAGCTATTTTTTCTCGTTCGTTTCACCTGTTTGCTTTTTTATTTCACTTTGCTATATTCTTAGAATGTGTAGCGGACCGCTAAAAAATGAGAAACCGGCTGCAAATGGCCCTCAGGCCACACTTTGGACACCACTGAATTAAATAAAGGTTTATATAACTAAATTAATGTTTTATTTTGATCTTTGTTCGTAAACAGTATATATTTTTTCAACTTGTGCCTTTAGAATAACTAGTTTTGAGATATGGACTGGAAAAATTGATATACTTAGCCGGGAAGCTGTTGAAAGTTCATTCTAGATGTTAAATCATGCCTCTCACCTGGATAGTAGAAAGATAGGACATAATCTGACAAGTTGGTCAACTTAGACCCGGAGATGGCGAGAAAGGCACGAGAAAGACGCTCATTTGTTGTTTTTTTTAAACCCTTTATGAGGATGATGAATTGTTGATATAAAGCGGAAGATATGAACATCCCATCAGTCTATATCCCAGTGAGAGAAGACGTTGTGCAGTAAATGATCTAGAACAACTTTGGATCCATCCATCGATTGTGTTATTTTTTTTTATATGGGAGAACACAAAATATGCAATATTTTCTCCCAAAAATATTGCAAAGGAAATGTTTGATGTGAAGTAAATACCATTGATTTTGATTCATTGTTATTTTTGAGCAACGCGAGATTTAATGAACTTTTCGGTGTTAGAGGGAACATTGCTACTTTTCTCGTTACGTTTCACCGGTTTGCTTTTTTATTTCACTTTGCTATATTCTTACAGTGTTGGCGCTAGGAATTTTCAAAATTGGGTCCCGGGGACCCCTTTAAGTCATAAAAATGGGGTACCACAGAAAATGTTTGGGCTCCCACTTTTTTTGTAAGCGTTTTGTAAACAAACGATAAATGTATGCATTATCCTGTTATATCTCACATTATATATTGTGTTTGGGAAAAAGGTTGTCATAAACATTACTTCATTCATTAAAACGTTTTTTATAAAAGAAAACACATGTTTATGCTTATGTAAATGTATTCAGTTATAAACATTTAATTATTGTTTTCTTTCTTTCATGGATCTAAACTTTACAGATGCCTGTAGTTTTTTTCGATACCTGTATTTATTAAGTTGTAGGTATTTGTTTCAGTAAAAAAGTGTAAAACGTTTTTTGCTTGGGTCATGAAATGATAATGTGTGCCAGAGCATACATACATTATTTAACACTTAAATCGCTAGAGTCTACACAATTTCACATCTATCCCTCAATTCTAAGTTTTTTATGTTGTTTTTTTGTTTGTTTTCTGCCCTTTTTGTCAACGAAAACTATGTTTTTATGGCAAGCACACAAAATATGCCAAGTCTTCCACCAAAAAATTTTCTCAAAGTGGATTAATTGATGTGAAGTAATCGACGCCTTGGATAGGTCAATAATTCATAAAAACATTGATTTTGATGCAATATTATGTTTTGAGCAATGACTGTGCCTTCCGCCCGAATGCAGCCGAGATAGGCTCCAGCACCCCGCGACCCGAAAAGGGACAAGCGGTAGCCGAGATAGGCTCCAGCACCCCCCGCGACCCGAAAAGGGACAAGCGGTAGAAAATGGATGGACGGAGGGATGTTTTAAAGGGAAAAAACGGCCCCCGGGCCACACTTTGAACACCACTGAATTAAATAAAGGTTTATATAACTAAATGAATGGGTTAATGGCTGCCACTCTAGTCGTCGTGTACCTCTTTATTCTTAAAATAGCAGGCTGTGAAGTCTTGTCGTTGTCCCAGTCGGTGCTCCGGGTCGGGTCCCAGGTGGCGGCGTAGACCTGCGTGAGGGGCCCGGGTCCTGCCCCTGCGCCCGCCGCCTGACCGACACCCTGCGGGAGAGACGGCGAGTGCACGTTGGCGGACACCGCCGGTGGAATCAAGCCGAACGCGTTCCAGAAGTCCGTGGCCGTCGCCGCCAGACCGTCCGCCGGCGAGCCGCCGGCACCAAGCCCGACCTGGTCGCCCTCGCTCGGCTGTCCGCCCGCCAGAGAGTCGGCCAGCATGAGGGCGGAGGTGCCGCCAGAAGCGAGGGAGTCGCCGATGGACTCCGGTCCGACGCTGTCCGCCATGGCCGGGGTGCTGTAAACTGGAGCTAACGGCCGCTGTTCAACAGTATGAGACAATTGTTGGCACGGTTGGGCAGCCCAGCGTCCATGTAAGAGTGCCGCAGAACTCGAGCTTCTTCCGCCGAGATCAGAGCGATGACGTCCAGCCTCCACACGACAACACAACCCGAGGACCTTCTTCCGCCGACATGCTAGCTTCTTTACGTCAGTGTATTTACGTCAACGTTAGCCGCTTTACGTTAGCTGCTTCCCGCAGGCCCCGAAAGTGTCAAATTGTCGGGCGAACGACACTCCTCGGCCCAGTCGCGCTCTACCACACAACGTTGAACCAACTACGACAAATATTAATTTCCCTCAACAATCACTTTCTTTACCACCCGAGTCTTTATGTCGAAACCAACCAGATTCGACTCGGGACATCGGATGGCGTTTCAAGTCAAGACGGTTGCCCACTTCCGGTGCGGCTTCAAGGCAACGACGTTTCAGAGTAAACGTATGAGGCGAGGTAACCCACGCATTTGAGCGCATGGAAAACGATTTTCGTCGTCATAAAGCCACACATACTTCTAATTTTAACACATGGCAAAAAAAGCAGCATGTACCGAATACATTTGTTGTAATCGCAAGGTTATGGTTTCCCCAACATGTATTTTGAAAAGCTTAAAGTCACGGACCCTTTTTTTTATACCTATATTTATAATATGCAACATTTACATACAATAGTAACTAAAATAGAATGCAAAATATGTATGTAACCTATTTTTATGGACTTGCCTCTTTTCTTATAAGCTGTTATACAGTATATGCATTGAGCTCTTATTTTGAAGGTGCTAAGAGCGGAAGTGGTGACACTGTGTGGTGGAGCGGAGTTTTGAAAACAAACGAAATAAAGCGGTCCTCGTGTAAAACTGGCGCCCCCGTGTTTGTTATTTTGTAGTTTTATACAGTATAGGCGACATATATAAACCCTCGGTTACATTCGTTTGTTTTCAAAACTCCGCTCCACCACATTGTGTCACCACTTCCGCTCTTAGCACCTTTAAAATAAGAGCTCAAGGCATATACTGTATAACAGCTTATAACAGGAACTTAACATCACAGAGAGGCAAGTCCATAAAAATAGGTTACATACATATACACACATTATATATATATATATATATATATATATATATATATATATATATATATATATATACACACACACACACATATATACATATATAGAATCTACTTATTAAAGTTTCAATGAAAATCAATCAATCAAAGGTCGGGTATTGAGAAACTTACATTTATGAATATAAAACCTAAGTCACGGACCTACTTGCACTGGCCACAACATTAGGCACACGACAGCAATTTAGAGCAGATGACTAGAGCGAGAGGTCGTTATTCTTTCATTATTTGTTTCTCGACAAATGTGGATATATTTTAACATAATTTTAAAAGTCGTGTTTGTAAAGGCAGAGTCTAAAAGAACGATGTTATATTCCTGGGTGGTTTCCAATTAGTACTGCCCCCTGTCGGACATTTTCATGGACACTAATGGCTGCATTACGTCATCCACCAGTCAAGTCCTCACCTTCCGCATTTTTTGCGTGTTGAATATAATGTAGTAGCGTACATTTAGCTGTTCTACTGTATGTACTTTTACAAAATGTTGAATATTTTAACAAACAGCATCGTCACGACTTGGCTACTTTTTATTTTTGTAGCCAATGGGAACAAGAAGCACTACGATGCCGCCGGCCAATCAGTGGAAAGAAAACCAAGAAGGAGGTGTATGATTGGTTGTTTGTGTGAGGCGCCAATATAAACAGGAAGTAACGGCCAAGTTCCCTATAATACTACACGAACGACAGTAAAAGACTTTTTAAAATAAGGTTATTAACTTTAGTCAACTTGTTAAACATCCACATAAACGTATGTTGTAAAAGGGTTGGCTTTAGCTTAAAAAAGTATATATATATATATTAGAGAAAAGTATATATATATATATATATATATATATATATATATATACACACACACTTTTCTCTAATTCCGCAGCCGTAGTCATATACCTTCGAATTAGAAACATGCCAACTGTATGCATGTTTATGTTAGCATGCTAAGATTAAAGTGCTCACTTTTTGAGCTAATTTTGCAACCGTTTACCTTAGTCATATAATGTGGTATGTGACAATTGTTAACTGCTAGCATGCTTATGTAGCATGCTAACCTTAAAGTGCTAACTTATTTTTTTAGCTATGTGTACTCTTTTTCTGTCTGTAATTCTCCAGCCATACACAGAGTCATATAACTTGGTATGTGACACATGTTAACCATTATTATGGTCACGTTAGCTTGCTAACATTAGCATGCTAACTTTTTGAGCTAGTTTTGCTACCGTTTACCCCGGAGTCATATTACTTGGTATGTGACACTTGCTAACTTTTAACATGCAAATGATAGCATGCTAGCTAGCTAACTTAAACATGCAAACTTTTTCATCTACTTTTCTCTCTATTTCCGAAGCCATACACCTTACAGCCGTGTTAATTGACGTGTGAGACATGCTAACTGTTAGAATGCCATCATTAGCACATTTGCAAAGTGTTAGCATTTAAATGCGCACATGTTAACATTTTAGGCTAGCTCTGTTATTCATTTTGTACAGTTGCACCTAAAACTCACGGATTCAGACACTCGGCACCATCTAATAAGTACGGCGGCTTCCGGCGACCCCCGGCCATAGGTCCAGGGCACACAGATAGCTGGGAATTTTCCAGTTATCCTTACTCAAGTATAATACAAGACTGCCATTGTCACTATGCAGAACCTTGGTTCACCTTTGGGGATATTCTATTAAACTAGCTGATGCATAAATAAAACCTATTTGACTTTGTCAACATGAGAGATGAATATTAATGGCCTACTGAAACCCACTACTACCGACCATGCAGTCTGATTATATATATTATATTATATATATAATATATATATTATATCAATGATGAAATCTTAACATTGCAACACATACCAATACGGCCGGGTTAGCTTACTAAAGTGCAATTTTAAATTTCGCGTGAAATGTCCTGCTGAAAACGTCTCGGTATGATGACGTCAGCGCGTGACGTCACGGATTGTGGAGGACATTTTGGGACAGCATGGTGGCCACCTATTAAGTCGTCTGTTTTCATCGCAAAATTCCACAGTATTCTGGACATCTGTGTTGGTGAATCTTTTGCAATTTGTTCAATGAACAATGGAGACAGCAAAGAAGAAAGCTGGAGGTGGGAAGCGGTGTATTGCGGCAGACTGCAGTAACAACACAAACACAGCCGGTGTTTCATTGTTTACATTCCCGGAAGATGACAGTCAAGCTTTACCATTGGCCTGTGGAGAACTGGGACGACAGAGACTCTTACCAGGAGTACTTTGAGTTGGATATGCAGACACGGTACCGTGAGTACGCATGCAGCTGCGGCTTCCAAACATTCGATCGCTTGCCTGTACGTGCGTGCCGCTATGTGCATGTCACGTACGTAACTTTGGGGAAATATATGTGCTGTTTGAACTTTGGGGAGGTGAACGGTACTTTGGGCTGTGGGATTGAGTGTGTTGTGCAGGTGTTTGAGTTGTATTGGCGGGTTATATAGACGGGAGGGGGAAGGTGTTTGTTATGCGGTATTAATTTGTGGCATATTAAATATGAGCCTGGTTGTGTTGTGGCTAATAGAGTATATACAGGTAAAAGCCAGTAAATTAGAATATTTTGAAAAACTTGATTTATTTCAGTAATTGCATTCAAAAGGTGTAACTTGTACATTATATTTATTCATTGCACACAGACTGATGCATTCAAATGTTTATTTCATTTAATTTTGATGATTTGAAGTGGCAACAAATGAAAATCCAAAATTCCGTGTGTCACAAAATTAGAATATTACTTAAGGCTAATACAAAAAAGGGATTTTTAGAAATGTTGGCCAACTGAAAAGTATGAAAATGAAAAATATGAGCATGTACAATACTCAATACTTGGTTGGAGCTCCTTTTGCCTCAATTACTGCGTTAATGCGGCGTGGCATGGAGTCGATGAGTTTCTGGCACTGCTCAGGTGTTATGAGAGCCCAGGTTGCTCTGATAGTGGCCTTCAACTCTTCTGCGTTTTTGGGTCTGGCATTCTGCATCTTCCTTTTCACAATACCCCACAGATTTTCTATGGGGCTAAGGTCAGGGGAGTTGGCGGGCCAATTTAGAACAGAAATACCATGGTCCGTAAACCAGGCACGGGTAGATTTTGCGCTGTGTGCAGGCGCCAAGTCCTGTTGGAACTTGAAATCTCCATCTCCATAGAGCAGGTCAGCAGCAGGAAGCATGAAGTGCTCTAAAACTTGCTGGTAGACGGCTGCGTTGACCCTGGATCTCAGGAAACAGAGTGGACCGACACCAGCAGATGACATGGCACCCCAAACCATCACCCAACCATGCAAATTTTGCATTTCCTTTGGAAATCGAGGTCCCAGAGTCTGGAGGAAGACAGGAGAGGCACAGGATCCACATTGCCTGAAGTCTAGTGTAAAGTTTCCACCATCAGTGATGGTTTGGGGTGCCATGTCATCTGCTGGTGTCGGTCCACTCTGTTTCCTGAGATCCAGGGTCAACGCAGCAGTCTACCAGCAAGTTTTAGAGCACTTCATGCTTCCTGCTGCTGACCTGCTCTATGGAGATGGAGATTTCAAGTTCCAACAGGACTTGGCGCCTGCACACAGCGCAAAATCTACCCGTGCCTGGTTTACGGACCATGGTATTTCTGTTCTAAATTGGCCCGCCAACTCCCCTGACCTTAGCCCCATAGAAAATCTGTGGGGTATTGTGAAAAGGAAGATGCAGAATGCTAGACCCAAAAACGCAGAAGAGTTGAAGGCCACTATCAGAGCAACCTGGGCTCTCATAACACCTGAGCAGTGCCAGAAACTCATCGACTCCATGCCACGCCGCATTAACGCAGTAATTGAGGCAAAAGGAGCTCCAACCAAGTATTGAGTATTGTACATGCTCATATTTTTCATTTTCATACTTTTCAGTTGGCCAACATTTCTAAAAATCCCTTTTTTGTATTAGCCTTAAGTAATATTCTAATTTTGTGACACACGGAATTTTGGATTTTCATTTGTTGCCACTTCAAATCATCAAAATTAAATGAAATAAACATTTGAATGCATCAGTCTGTGTGCAATGAATAAATATAATGTACAAGTTACACCTTTTGAATGCAATTACTGAAATAAATCAAGTTTTTAAAAATATTCTAATTTACTGGCTTTTACCTGTATATGTCTTGTGTTTATTTACTGTTTTAGTCATTCCCAGCTGAATATCAGGTCCCACCCGCCTCTCACAGCATCTTCCCTATCTGAATCGCTCCCACTGCCCTCTAGTCCTTCACTCTCACTTTCCTCATCCACAAATCTTTCATCCTCGCTCAAATTTATGGGGAAATCCTCGCTTTCTCGGTCCGAATCGCTCTCGCTGCTCGTGGCCATGATTGTAAACAATGTGCAGATGTGAGGAGCTCCACAACCTGTGACGTCACGCTACTCGTCTGCTACTTCCGGTACAGGCAAGGCTTTTTTATCAGCGACCAAAAGTTGCGAACTTTATCGTCGATGTTCTCTACTAAATCCTTCCAGCAAAAATATGGCAATATCGCGAAATGATCAAGTATGACACATAGAATGGACCTGCTATCCCTGTTTAAATAAGAAAATCGCATTTCAGTAGGCCTTTAATTCCATAGGACAAAAAAACAGGAGATTCTACAGAAATTGCACAAGCAAACTACGGATTATTTAGTTCCAACCATTTATTTAAACATGTTTTTTTTAACTTGCAGACAAAGTGTATTGAACGTAAAAATGTATACTGAGGTCTGCCAACGCCAGATTTACCATTGACTTTCGGAGTTCCTGTTGTGGAACACCTCTCCCAGACTGGAGGGAAGGTGGTTTGGAAGGACAGGAGACAGAAGAAGGGTGTGCACGTCCACATTTACATGGCAAACAGGATGAGGAACGCCACCATCAGACAGAAGAGACCCATAGCCTCAGACAGCGCAAAGCCCAGGATGGCATAGGAGAAGAGCTGCTGCTTCAGGGAGGGGTTCCTGCAGGCGGAAATGATCCACGTTACACTCGTCATCAAGTAAGTCACATTTTTTGTGACTTACTTACTTCAATACTTATGTAAGACATGAACACTCTACCGGACTTTGAAAAGGAAGTACAAATGCTGTTCGGTCTTCATGCCGTCCGTAGCGTTTTTACTCGTATGGATTCTTCATTCATCACTCCAAGCAAGGTTTGCAAATTTTACAATACAACTAAAACAATTCTGACTTACTGAAGCGTCCCATGTGTTTTCATGCACATTTGTACGTGCTATCGTAACGTAATGAAGATAGCGTCGTTTGCATGAGCTAATATGTTAACACGTTTACGAGTGTCTATGTTACCGTGGGAAAAACTGAATTTTATTTTTTCAAATTGCTGTTCTTTAAATTTCTGTAAGTAGACTAAGCTTTCAACCGGAAGTGCGTTCCGTCTTTTATCTGTCCATAGCGTTTCTGCTCGTATGGATTCTTCATTCATCACTCCAAGCAAGGTTTGTAAGTTTTACAATATAACTAAAACAATTCTTACTTCCTAAAGCGTCCCATGTGTGATGTCTGTAGGAGTGTTTTCATGCATATTTGTACTTGCTATCATAATGTAATGAATCTAGCGTCATTTGCATGAGCTAATATGCTAACACGTTTACAAGTGTCTGTTACCACCTGAAAAACGGAATTGTATTTTTCCAAATTGCTATTCTTTAAATTTCTGTAAATTCCAGACTTTCAAGTAGACTAAGCTTTCTGCTCGTATGGATTCTTCATTCGTCACGCCAAGCAGCGTTTGTAGGTTTTACAATATAACTAAAACAATTCTGACTTACTAATCCGTCCCATATGTGATGTGCATATGCATATTTGTACGTGCTATCATAATGTTATCAAGCATATTTGTACGTGCTATCATAATGTAATCAATCATCGTTAGCATTAGCTAATATGCTAACACGTTTACGAGTGTCAATTAGTATTATTAACTTAATTATACCAAATAATACAGTGAGAGAATTGGTTTGAATAGAGAATCGATTCTGAATCCAATCCATCCATCCATCCATTTTCTACCGCTTATTCCCTTCGGTGTCGAATCGTCACCCCAAAAATCGGATCCAATCGTTAGGTGCCAGCGTTGTTAGCATTAGCTAATATGCTAACACGTTCACGAGTGTGTGTTAGTATTATTAACTTACAATGGCATTCTTTTTGTATTGTTTCAGTTTCACAAATTCCTCAGTGAATTCTCCAAAACATCACTGTTGAGTTATTGGGTCTGTTTAGCTGATTGGAGAGCTAGCTTGCGCAGCTAGTGGGTCCATGACCATGACTTCTGTTTTGTTTGATCTTCCGTTTTACAAACACTGTTTGGAAACAATTAAGGTATGTAAATAAACATTTATTAAATAACTGTAAATAACTAATTTCACAACGTATATATCTGCGACTAATAGTCCGGTGCGACTAATACAACATTTTGCGGATGTGAATCTTATATAGCGGTGCGCTCTTTAGTTCGGAAAATACGGTAATCAATCACGTTACAAAAAAAATATGCCATCTGCAATGTGGTGTCACACGTGCTGCAGCGTTTATGAAAGTAAACATGGCTCAGATTCTAGTAGGGCTTCTTAAGCGTAAGAATTATGACTCAAGTGTTGAAGTTGTATTTCCATGCGCACTTTCATTTTATTGACAGTTTAGTAAGGAGACATTTATTATTTAGTCTTATTTTAGCACAACTTAAATGTAAATGCATTTCTCGTCAGTTATTCTCGAGTCTCTTCTTATGTCGTACATTTGATTAGTATTTATTTGTCTAATCAGCCTGACGTAAGCCTAAGGGGTATGTGTTAAATTATATGTATGCTTTTATATCATTTGACAAGGTTGTGCACTGTAAGTAAGTTAGATATAATTATTGAATAGGATTCAAATCAAGAGTAAGATGACTAATTCAGTGATAATATTTGAGTGTAGTGGAAAAGGTTAAGAACCTGTGTTGTACTACATCATCAACACTAATATTTGTAAACCAGTATGTTAAAAACCTCCAAGACAATGTTGTACACACAATAGTGTTGTCCCGATACCAATATTTTGGTACCGGTACCAAAATGTATTTTGATACTTTGATACTATTCTAAATAATGGGGACCACACAATATGGCATTGTTGTCTTTATTTTAACAAAAAATCTTAGTGTATATTAAACATATGTTTATTATTGTAATTTAGTCCTTAAATAAAATGGTGAACATACTAGACAACTTGTCTTTTAGTAGTAAGTAAACAAACAAAGACTCCTTATTAGTCTGCTGACATGCAGTAACATATTGTGTCATTTATCTACCTATTATTTAGTCAACATTATGAGGGACAAACTGTAAAAAATGATTATTAATCTACTTGTTCATTTACGGTTAATATCTGCTTATTTTCAGTTTTAACATGTTCTATCTACACTTCTGTTAAAATGTAATCACTTATTCTCTTGTATGATACTTTACATTAGTTTTGGATGATACCACACATTTAGGTATCGATCCGATACCAAGTAGTTACAAGATCATACATTGGTCATATTCAAAGTCCTCATGTGTCCAGGGACATATTTACTGAGTTTATAAACATCCATCCATCCACCTTCTTCCGCTTATCCGAGGTCAGGTCGCGGGGGCAGCAGCCTAAGCAGGGAAGCCCAAAATTTCCCTTCCCCAGCCACTTCGTCCAGCTCTTCCCGGGGGATCCCGAGGCGTTCCCAGGCCAGCCGGGAGACATAGTCTTCCCAACGTGTCCTGGGTCTTCCCCGTGGCCTCCTACCGCTTGGACGTGCCCTAAACACCTCCCTAGGGAGGCGTTCGGGTGGCATCCTGACCAGATGCCCGAACCACCTCATCTTAAGTTGATAAACATATGATTTTTTTAAATGAAAAAAAGATTTTGTGACGATAAAAAATATCGATGTCATCATAGTAGTATCGACAATATACTTGGTACCATTACAGTGGATGTCAAGTGTAGATCCACTCATGGCATTTGTTTACATTCAGGGGTGCTAGCTTGCTGTTAGCTATTGAATCCTCCAACGGTGTGTAGTGAAGCATGTTTAGCTATTCCTCGTCCTCCAGTGATAATGGTACTTGTAAGAAACTTTGTCGCTACGGAGGCCAGTATTAGTGATTTAGAAGTAGCTAAAACACTGCAGATGGATGTTAGCTGCTAGCTAGCTAGCTAGCCATGTCTTAAAGCACCTTTTTCTGAGGGTGTTTCAGTTTTATAACTTCACCTTTGTCTTTACTTTTTACACCAAAATGCGTCCATTCTCCCTTTTCTGTCTACACACTGTCTGCTTGTAAGTACTCTGTGTGTGCGCTGCTTAACATGCTCCTCTGCTCGTAAAACCAGCAATGTCACCACGTGACGACGCATCTTAAACAAAACTGGTACTTTTTAGAGGCAGTATTGTACCGAATATGATTCATTAGTACCGCGATACTATACTAGTACAACCCTAGAACACATTCGTTTCATCCATGTTAGTAGAAAAGCAATATTTCTCTTGAAGTGAATCAGCATATTGTGAGACATCCATGGCGTCAACATGACATCACCTGGCATAGCCAATGATGAGGCTACCAAACACGGTTCCAATTCCAGCTCCGGAACCAGCCACCCCCACAGTGGCAGCACCGGCACCGATGAACTTGGCTGCGGTGTCGATGTCCCGACACAGCGAGCTGGTCTGGAAGGCGCGACTCACGACTGACGATGTACATGCTGGCAAGAGGGTCTGAGGAGATGAACCAGGAACAAGTTCAACTCCAAATGGACGCTCATCATTCATCCCTTCAATGAGATCCAGTAAATTTTCTCATCCGACTTGAATTTCTCACCTGCTGCTCCACAGTGGCTTCAGGTCTGCTAAAGACGGAGACGGGCCGGGCAAGGACTCTGGACCCCCCGCGCAGCTGCAGGAAGGAGTTTAGTCAGAGAGACTTTCAAATGTTCCATCTTATTTGTTAGCATGTTCTTTGGTAAAAGTCATCAAGCAGCTAAAATGCATCAAACATGGACGAGTGTGGAGAGTATTTGAATTTGATTTTTTTTAAATATGGCGTTTGGACGTTTTTGTAATATCCACAAAGTTCAGTGACCATGTTTGCACCATGACTATGGAGGGCTGTTTGGATTATGTCATATCAGTAAATGTTGTGCTATTAATTCATAGTACTTTCAAGGGTCATTGAGCCGATTTACTTTCATTGTCCACAAGATGGCAGCAAATATGTAGCTTTCAGAGACCGCCTGGTATTTAAGATGATTTTTTTAGGATTCATTTGAAAGCCCTCTGCCGTGTGATGCGGTGTTGAACTTTTGACGTAGTTTGGACACCCTGGCTTTATCCCCAAGTGAGCGCAAACTACACTTAAATCTACATTGCAAAAATAGTCTTAAGCAGGAAATTGTGTCTGCTAATAAAATATTGTTCATCACTAGAAAGAGGAATACTGCGAATGATCAGTTCATCTCTTCACATACTGGGGTTGTTTTCTGGCTAAAAAAACACTAAAATAGTTTTGCCCAAAGTTTTCAAAGCAGTCCTGGCATTAAGGATGGAACATTCACAAAGTCGAAGGTTTGAATTTGAATGTGCTTTGCGACACCATTTTGTGGTTTGTTGTACTTTATTCTTTGTAACTGCCCAGAATAGCAAAAATCCAACAAATAGTCCCATAAATTGTATTCACCAGGTGTCACATACGGTTTTGATCAACAATCATAAATGAATCTTTCAGCACATACACAATGTTACATCTATATATTTTGATAAACTATCAAATGAATATTTCAGCACATACACAATGTTGTCATCTATAGTTATAGTTTGATAAACAATCATAAATGAATCTTTCAGCACATACACAAATTTGACATCTATAGTTATATTTCAATAAACAATCAAATCTTTCAGCACATACACAATGTTGACAGCTGTAGTTATATTAAAAAAAAAACAAATCTTTCAGCACATACACAATGTTGACAGCTGTAGCCAGAGTTTCCCTTTAATGTAATTGCCACACCTTGAAAATAAGTTTGTTTTTAACTTGAAAACACATTAAACTAAAATAATATATTGTAGCCCCCAGAAGAAAACACAAAGTCTGACCCTATTTTTAACTTTTATTACCAATTATATAACAAATTGCACAATTCCAACAGGTTTTACCTCCCGTGCAAACACTTTTGTCCCCATGAGTCTGCGCTTCCCCGGACACACAGCAACACTTCCTCATTCTCCGCCAATCACCTTTCAATCACCGACAGTATGTTTGCCAACATAGGAAAAACTGACATCAGATGGTCGTTACAGTATGAATTGATATATATGGCCTATTATTTGTGCAATATTGACAAGTGATGTACCGAAAACTTGACCACCAGAAAAAGACTGATCGCCGAAAACGGCGCTGCTGAAACGGGATGTAAACAAAACGCACGCCATTGGCTGGAGCGTTGTCAGCATGTCTGTGATGTGGACGTATTTTTTTTTTACATAGGCTAGATGTACCCGCGGACAGCCATTTACAAAACGTGCAAATATTAAGAGGACAGTGGCGGCTTTTAGGGAGAGAAAGTTCAAACTGAAAAACAGCAAGCAACAAGCAAGTTGTAGACCTCTACGCTTTTCCAAGTTTCATCTGTTTTGTGGTCTAGAATGATACAATAGTTCATATGTCTGGGAACGCTACAGACGTATAATCCCTGATATCACTCCACAAATCTGTTGTTGATCAAGTATAGGGATCTATTCCATTGCATCGCCCAATAGTCACTCGTATTGCCCCATAATCTACAATACAGTCCAACAGTCCACAATCACCATTTATCAGCTGTGGTTCTTACAAAAATATATTAGGAAATACAACTTAAAAATGTATCTAATTATTGGATTCTTCTTCGCTGACGGTCATAATGCAAATGATAAAAAATAAACAAGCAAAGAGAGAAATGGTCTGTTATTGTTTGTGCTATGGCGCTATCTTTTGGACGAGTTTGTTCCCTGCAAGTGCTGCTGGGTAAATGTGAATTCCTGCTGTTAAAAGCTTTGAATCGGAAACAGAAGTGCCGTTTCGTCTTCTGATCATCATCATCCACAGCGTTTCTACTTGTGTGGATTCTTCTGTCGTCACTCCAAGCAACATTTGTAAGTTTTACATTAGAACTAAAACAATTCTTACTTACTAAAGCGTCCCAAGTGTGATGTCTGTAGGAGTTTTTTCATGCATATTTGTACGCGCTATCGTAATGTAATCAAGCTAGCGTCGTTAGCATTAGCGAATACGCTAACACATTTACAAGTGTCTGTGTTAACTTACAATGGCATTCTTTGTGTATTGTTCCAGTTTTGTAAATTAACCAAAACGTCACCGTGGAGTTAGAGTCTGTTTAGCTGATTGGAGAGCTAACTTGCGCAGCTAGTGGGTCCATGATTATGTTTTGTTTGATCAGACGTTTTACTGCCATGTTACAGACACCGTTTGGAACTTAAGGTCTGTAAATAAACATTTCTGTGTAAATAAGTCATTTCAACAACGTATATATCTGCGACTTATAGCCCAGTGCGACTAATATATGGAAAATATTTCCTAAAATTTAATGGGTGTGGCTTTTATACTGGTGCACCCTTTAGTCCGGAAAATAGGGTAGACTCGCGTTAATGGAGGTTGTTTTAATCCCGAATATGCGTTTTTGAAACGATTTGTGTAGACATGGCTTAAGTTTACATTTTTAGACTATTTTATTACACTTCATCAGGCATTTCTTATTTTGACTTTACTATTTTGTTTAAACTGAGTGTTTTCCCATTTTCTCTTCTGCCTTGATAGCTGAGGGATTATAATCAGAGGAAGATTACATTTGACATACCCATTTAACATATTTTCTCACGCTCCTGATTTTAGATAGGTCATTAAAAAATACCAATAATTTTCCGTGGATAATCAACACTTCTATGGTGCCATATGCCCAGTTTTAAGCCCCACACAAGAAAGTTTCTACGTACCAGAGCAGGAGAAGTGACAAACTTAGCGCAGGCATACATGACTGGAACCTAAGAGAGAAACACAAAAGTTAATTTGAGCAAAACACGACCTTGAAGAAGACCTGCATTGTTCACATGCACTTTATGTCCGCGCCTGCAGGATTACACGCCACGTTTTGAGATTCACAGCTTTATATGTTTTTGTCCTTTACAATTGGACCGACCTGAACCACTTGAACAATTCGCATCATAGAGTTCCTATTGAAGAATTTAAAACAATTAAAACCAAACCAACATAATTACTTCAAAGATGTGCGTGATTGTTTTTTAGGTGTTTATGTGCAATGTTATTAGTTGTCTCATGTAATACATAGACAATAATTATATACATAAACATGAATAAATAGATAATGTTTATGTATATAATTCACATCTAAGTAAATACATAATAATATACATAAACATTGATTATATACCTAAACATTATGTACATAGACATTCATTATATAAATAAACATTTATATACATATATATATAGACATTCAGTATATAAATACACACACACACAAATTATTTACATAGACGTGAACTATAAACAGTCATTACATAAATAGATATTGATTATAAACATATACATAAAATCAAATATATAAACATTAATTATGTACATAAATTCAATTATATACAAACAATTATATAAATAAATATGAATTAGCTATATAAACATTATTATATACATTAACATTAATTACATACATCCTCTAAAGGCTTAGTGGCCACATGCGTGGACAGCACCTTTTCGCTCTTATTTCTAAAATTGTGTACACTACTGAATTGGGGTCTTATGGCCGCTTATGTGGACACTTATACTGCCTTCTGGTGGTGTCAGAAGAGTATAACATAAAATGGAACTTGGAAAAAAAAGTAAAAATAAGAATTAGCATGTCACTATACATGAAGTATACGTTTGTTACTTATGGACTAAGTACATCATATCAAAAGATGATTCTTAGTTTGTATTCTAATTAGGGTCCAATAAGCCCAAATAGCAAAGAGAAAAAAGAAAAAAAGCATGTAAACAAACAGCATGGGCCTTAAGAGGTTAAATAAATTATATACATAAAATCAATTAGATTTATAGACATTATATACATAAACATTAATTATATATATTAAATAAATTTGATGTATAAACAATAATTATATACATACATATTAATTAAATACATAAACATTAATTATATACAGTACATAAAATCAATCAAGATATATCAACATTAATTATGAACATAAAATCCATTGATATATAAACATTAATTATATACATAAACACTAATTAAATTGCTGTATTCGTGGCAGCTTTTTCATAGACTGTCAACGTTCTGAGGCTTATTTTTTCCAATAATATTGAATCAACCTGTGATTTTATGAATACCTTAAGTGCTCTTTGTAACCTCAATCTCAGAGAGCACAAGATTCCAACAAACGTTATATACTGTGTTGACGTTTTACTCGTTTTATAGCGCAGCCTTAAAAGTAGATGGCAGTAAAATATAGGAAATCAATATAAATATGAAGAAATGCAGTTCTGCTTGTCTACCAAAGAATCCTTAGTCTTCAGCACCATGCTTGCATAATGCTGAAGGAATGAGGCTTGTGGAAAGTAAACATGGGTCAAGTTGACCAAGGTTAGTTAATCCAGGTCTGGGTGGAGCGCCGGTTAAGCACTTAATGCTAAAATATCCTTCCCATCGACACGTTAACCAGCTTTAAGCTTCTACAATGCAATGCTAGCGTACGTAACGCAAGCTAGATGCTCCGCCCCCAAAGGCTCCTGGGTAGCAACCAGTGGAGGATCAATATTTGCAGGAAAAGTCTTGGTAACATTCTCCTTTTTAATTGATTACCATTGATCACTAGCGTTGCGGGAAGCTAACAAGCTAAATAGTGGGTAATGGTCTTTGTTACGCAACACTGCCCCTAGAGTTTCATTCCAGAATTGCTCCTCCAACTTTAAAATAATCAAGATTAGGGCTGGGAATCATAGCAACTTTTATTTGTCTATACAATTGCAACTCATAAAAAGGTTTTAACTGGATTAAGTCAATAATGAAAATGTCCGTGTCGGACAAGAACTGCGCAGAAACTACGTTTTAAGGCCTGTAGGTGTCCAAACGACAGGTAGCCACTTCAAGAAATATTTTACATAATAGTACTTTTGGCTTATATATACAGTCGTAGTCAAAAGTTGACATACACTTGTAAAAAACATAATGTCATGGCTGTCTTGAGTTTCCAATCATTTCTACAACTCTTATTTTTTGTGATAGAGTGATTGGATCACATACTTGTTGGTCACAAAAAAGATTCATGAAGTTTGGTTCTTTTATGAATTTATTATGGGTCTACTGAAAATGTGAGCAAATCTGTTGGGTCAAAAGTATACATACAGCAATGTTAATGTTTGCTTACATGTCCCTTGGCAAGTTTCACTGCAATAAGGCGCTTTTGGTAGCCATCCACAAGCTTCTGGCAACACGTGGACAAAGATAAGACATTCTGGAGGAAAGTTCTGTGGTCAGATGAAACAAAAATGGAGCTGTTTGGTCAGAATACCCAGCAATATTCCTACCGTCAAGCATGGTGGTGGTAGTATTATGCTCTGGGCATAATTACCTCCAAATTCTTCAGGACAACCTAAAATCATCAGCCTGGAGTTTGGGTCTTGGGTGCAGTTGGGTGTTCCAACAGGACAATGACCCCAAACACACGTCAAAAGTGGTAAAGGAATGGCTAAATCAGGCTAGAATGAAGGTTTTAGAATGGCCTTCCCAAAGTCCTGACTTAAATGTGTGGACAATGCTGAAGAAACAAGTCCATGTCAGAAAAGCAACACATTTAGCTGAACTGCACCAATTTTGTCAAGGAGTGGTCAAAATTTCAAGCAGAAGCTTGTGGATGGCTATCAAAAGCACCTTATTGCAGTGAAACTTGCCAAGGGACATGTAAGCAAATATTAACATTGCTGTATGTATACTTTTGACCCAGCAGATTTGCTCACACTTCCAGTAGACCATAATAAATTCATAAAAGAACCAAACTTCATGAATATTTTTTGTGACCAACAAGTATGTGCTCCAATCACTATCACAAAAAAAAAATAAAAGTTGTAGAAATGATTGGAAACTCAAGACAGTCATGACATTATGTTCTTTACGTCCTGCTCAGTGGCCTTGTGGTTAGAGTGTCCGCCCTGAGATGGGTAGGTTGTGAGTTCAAACCCTGGCCGAGTCATACCAAAGACTATAAAAACGGGAGCCGTTACTTCCCTGCACTCAGCACCAAGGGTTGGAATTGGGGGTTAAATCACCAAAAATTATTCCCGGGCGCAGCCACCGCTGCTGCTGCTCACTGCTCCCCTCACCTCCCAGAGGGTGATCAAGGGTGATGGGTCAAATGCAGAGAATAATTTTGCCACACCTAGTGTCTGTGTGGGACAATCATGGGTACTTTAACTTTTTTTTACAAGTGTATGTAAACTTTTGATATTAGCATTTTTGTTCTCATGCGTATACACTTTTGGTTTTTGTACGCCCAACTTTGACAACAATTTTTGCCAAAAGTCTGCCCCGGTTTTTCTACACAGTCTCAGTTAAAGCATGTTGAAACCTGACTTACACTTGAATCGGTGCTTCTTTTATTAGTACAAATGCAAAAAAATCCACCTTGGGGCCAAAGACAGTTGCGAGTGCAGTCACTTTGGTAAAGAAGGTGAGAAACACTATTGGATTTAAGGGTAAATTCATAGCAAAGATACATTAATGCATTTTATTTGTGTATTCATGTGTGTATATATATGAATTGAAGGAGTTACTAATACAAATATTGAAACCAGTCAAATGCATGCCAACAAAACATCCACATCTAAGTAATTTAGTGTAGTGTAGTAAGGCTGGGCGATAAAACCATAAATATATATTGTGGTAGACACGTAATCGAAATCAATAAAAAATACATTTGATAAAATGTTGAATATTTATATCTCTTCTTTGTGGGGAAAAACAGCGGAAGTATGAAAGCAAGGTTGGTTGCATGAACAAAAGACACTCTGGTAACAGAGCAACGTAGGAAGTGATCACGTGACACGCCAACATCCAATCAGACGACAGCATCAACTATCACGTTTGGTTGTCTCTCTCTGGTGTAAGAAGACAGAATGGTACTTTTGGGGATTTTTTCCCCCGAAGGGGATCGTGGTCTGTAAACGATCGCCAATATCGCACCGCCTGAGCTCACCCTTTAGAGCACAGCTGTTACTTCCTGCCACTAAACCTGCAGACAATACTTCTCAGGTTTACATTTCCTTACACTTTATGCAGAATTTCTTACATATTCTTTATTCTTGCACTTTCATTTTTAATATTTTGTTTACGTTGAGTGTTTTCCATTCTTGTGTTGACATTTCCTTTATGTCTTGATAACCAAGGAATTCAATTTAGAGGAAAATTACATTTCAAATAAAATATATTATCCTCATGCTCGTTATTTTCCATGTCATTAAAAAAAATTATCGATATGACCGATATAAAACATATTGTGAAACAGTTTTCAGCAATATCGCCCAGCCCTGGATAATGAATCATATTACATGTTCTCTAGACATGAATATAATTTGTACACATTACTATTTAAAACAAGTAATGTTAATGAGAATGACAGATTTATTTGGATCCTGGCATGAAGCTAACAATGCTAACTGCTATGCTAAGCTAACTAGCTGAAGGTCAACATGAGCCATTAAAGACGAGGCCTGGAAATGGTGCCGGGTGCAGATCCATTAAAAGTTCACACTTAGCGCCATGAGATGTACACATCTATTATTCACGTCAAGGCAGAAAGTGTATGAATGAGCTGAAGGCCTGCCGGCAGACATTTTGTGTCAAAGTAGTTGAGCAGATTAGGGTAACGCGACTGACTGACATTTGCATATTCATACACACAAACAGACTATTTAACACATTTATGCAGAAAATTAATATTAAGATGTGACATTGACTGCTAAGCTGACTAGCGTTAGCTCCAGCAGCCTTTCTGACAGCTCGCACGGCGAACCAATAACATCCCCCACACACACACGCACGCATGAAATATCCTACTAACGCGGTTATATGTGGATAATAAGCACATTGGAGATGATATTACCGGTAATTTAGGCTTCGGGAGGGTCCGGGACGTCGGCTCTCGCACTCACTTGTGGTCTAAGCACGTAGAAGGAGACCACTTGTCACCTTGTCATTTATAAGCGCAGCAGCTACGTCCTCGTCGCTCATTGGCCGCAGCCTCGCGCGAAATCATACGTCATCATATCACTTCCGCTACACCAGCCTATCAAATTGGAGTTTGTTGAACTGAAGTATCTCATTGGGTCAGTTACACGAAAGGGGCGGGACCGAGTGAGCATTAGCTAATATGATTGGATAGTCTTGCCGGAGGCGACGACGACTGACCTTTTTTTAAAATGTTTTATTTATTTACAGTTACCCGTTTTAATGGTGGTTTTAAATGTAAAAACGAACGAATGATTGTTTTTTTAATTATTATTTTTAATAAACCTTTATTTATAAATTTCAACATTTACAAACATTTGAGAAATACTAATCAAAGTAAGTACAAAAACAGTACAAAACAGCACCAGGGGGTTGTAAATTCAAAGTAACTAAAATAGAATGAAATATATATATATATATATATATATATATATATAACAAATTCAGTAAATAACTTACATTTGGAACACAGCATCATCGTTTTCACAGCTTTTTAGTTGTTAGAGGGAGAGTGTTTTAACATAGAGTTCTAATTATTTTTTAAAGGCACAAAAAACAGGTCCGGTATTGAGAAACTTACATTTATGAATATAAAACTTAGCCAATAGTATAATGAGGTTGCAAAGGTAAAAATCATTTTCAAATTGTTTTTCATACAGTGTAAAACCAAATAGCACATCTTTAAAACAAAGCACAAATTTGTCATGAATATTGTCCAAGATGACCACGTCTGACCTTTCAAACACGTCTCGTGTCCGAGCCTGCTTCCGGGTGAAATACAGGAAGTCCCGCCTACAAGTTTAGGGATTTTAAATTGAATATAAATGGTTAATAACCAAAAGGCATGAATATGTAAGTTGGAAAACGCAAACAATACAAGAGGAAACATAAAGTGAGGTCAACTGCAACCATCGGTCAACATTATTGATCGTATGACTGAGTTGCCATGACTAAAGTCGACACTAGAGGGCGACATTTAATCACCTTTAGTTTTTGTACGCTCATCATCAATGTTAAGGAATGCTAAATGATTTATTATAAATAATCAATAAAATACTGTTGGTTGATATTCCTCATTTTAATTTTTGCTGTAGTCTTTATATTTAAATGTAAATTAAATGTATATCCTACAAAAGCCTCACCAATCCACTTCTCCATGAAATACAGTGGTGGTCAAAAGTTGACAAACACTTGTAAAAAACATATTGTCATGGCTGTCTTGAGTTTCCAATCATTTCTACAACTCTTATTTTTTTGTGATAGAGTGATTGGAGCACATACTTGTTGGTCACAAAAAACATTCATGAAGTTTGCTTCTTTTATGAATTTATTATGGGTCTACTGAAAATGTGATCGAATCTGCTGGGTCAAAAGTATACATACAGCAATGTTAATATTTGCTTACATGTCCCTTGGCAAGTTTCACTGCAATAAGGCGCTTTTGGTAGCCATCCACAAGCTTCTGCTTGAATTTTTGACCACTCCTCTGGACAAAATTGGTGCAGTTCAGCTAAATGTGTTGGTTTTCTGAAATTGACTTGTTTCTTCAGCATTGTCCACACGTTTAAGTCAGGACTTAAAGCTTCTGGCAAGCTTCTGGTTGAATTTTTGAGAACATTGGTGCAGTTCAGCTAAATTTGTTGTCATCACATGGACAAAGATGAGACCATCTGGAGGAAAGTTCTGTGGTTAGATGAAACAAAAATGGAGCTCTTTGGCCACAATACCCAGCAATATGTTTGGAGGAGAAAAGGTGAGGCCTTTAATCCCAGGAACACCATACCTACCATCAAGCATGGTGGTGGTAGTAATATGCTCTGGGCCTGTTTTGCTGCCACTGGAACTGGTGCTTTAAGTGGGACAATGAAAAAGGAGGATTACCTCCAAATTCTTCAGGACAACCTAAAATCATCAGCCCGGAGGTTGGGTCTTGGGCGCAGTTGGGTGCTGAACAAAAAAGTCCATGTCAGAAAACCAACACATTTAGCTGAACTGCACCAATTTTGTCAAGAGGAGTGGTCAAAATATCAACCAGAAGCTGCCAGAAGCTTGTGGATGGCTACCAAAAGCGCCTTATTGCAGTGAACTTGCCAAGGGACATGTAAGCAAATATTAACATTGCTGTATGTATACTTTTGACCCAGCAGATTTGCTCACATTTTCAGTAGACCCATAATAAATTCATAAAAGAACCAAACTTCATGAATCTTTTTTGTGACCAACAAGTATGTGCTCCAATCACTCTATCACAAAAAAATAAGAGTTGTAGAAATGATTGGAAACTCAAGACAGCCATGACATTATGTTCTTTACAAGTGTATGTACTATGTACACTTTTGACTACCACTGTATGTAAGCCGATGTAGTTTGTAGTCTATGCCGCTAGATGTCACTCTTGCTTGCTTTTACTGCAACTTTTGATGGTTGCAAACAAGACTTAAATTTCCTCTGGTATTAATTTCCAGTAAAAATATAATGTGTGCACATTTGTCGTTGTGTGTACTTATAGTAGTTGTGTGTACTGTATATAGTCCTCATCATAGCACATTATGTCATTATGACACGGGAAGTGGTTCTTCATTAAATATCTAGTAGTTTTTTAATGTTTTTAATGCAACAATATTACCCCGTTTGTGTTTTTTTTTTATCATGAAAATGTTTAATTGTCTTCTTTGGTTGAATAAAACTATGGTGATGCTGTTATGTGAAATATGTTTTTGTCCTTTACAGTTGGACCGACCTGAACCACGTGAGGAATAAGTCGCATCAACATTAATTATGTACATAAACAGTAATTATATACATAAACATTAATTATATACATAGATGTGAATTATATACATTAATAATAATTAAATACAAGAACATTAATTATGTTCATAAACATTATTATATGCACAAACATTAATTGAATTATATACATACAAAATAAGTAGATGCATAAACATTAATTACACACACTAACAATAATTATATATATACAGAATATTTATATACATAGAAGTTAATAATATACATAAACATTAATTAGATGTATCAATATCAATTATATACATAAACAATAATTATATACACACAATCAATTAGACATATAAACATTAATTCTATACATACAATCAATAAGATATTTAAACATTATTTGTATACATAAATATTAATTAGATAAATAAAATCAATAATATATTTAAACATTAATTATATACATAAATATTAATTAGATACATAAAATCAATAAGCTATTTCAACATTAACTATATACATACAATTAATTAGATACCCATCCATCCATCCATTTTCTACCGCTTGTCCCTTTTGGGGTAGCGGGGGGTGCTGGAGCCTATCTCAGCTGCACATGGGCGGAAGGCGGGATACACCTCATCGCAGTGAATTAGATACATAAACATTAATTATATACATAAATATTAATAAGAGACATAAGTATTAATTATATAGATAAACATTAACTATAAACATACAATTAATTAGATACATAAACATGAATTATAAACATAACAACATGCATAACATAATAAAAATAACAACATACACAACATAATAAACATAACAACAAACATAACATAATAAACATAACAACAAACAAAACATAATAAACATACACAACAAACATAACATAATAAACATAAACAACAAACATAACATAATAAACATAACAACAAACATAATATAATAAACATAACAACACCTATAATAAACATACACAACAAACATAACATAATAAACATAATGAACATAAACAACAAACATAACATAATAAACATAACAACATACATAACATAATAAACATAAACAACAAACATAACATAATAAACACAACAACATACACAACATAATAAACATAAACAACATACATAACATAATAAACATAACGACATACATAACATAATAAACATAACAACATACATAACATAATAAACATAAACAGCATACATAACATAATAAACATAACAACATACATAACATAATATACATAACATAGTAAACATAAACAACAAACATAACACAATAATCATAAACAACAAATGTAACATAAACATAACAAACAACACAATAATCATAAACAACATACATAACATAATAAACATAACAACAAACATAACACAATGAACATAAACAACAAACATGAGACACATGTAGTTGAGCAGGCATGTGACTGTTTGATAGTCTGAGGTTTAAAAAAGCTCTAAAAGTGTTTATGAGACCTGGCCTCACATTCCGTAAAGGAGGCCGACCTTTATGGAGCTTTCAGGCTGCTGACTCGTGTTGTACTGCAACGCTCGCTTAATACACGTCTTTTTTTACTTTGAATGATCAGACTTTCAAAATAAAAGCTCGGAGAAACCTGCATGCACATGTATTGTGCTCCACTAGCTATATGTGATGATTGTTATGCTAACTTTAGCAAGAATATTTTGGTGCATAAAGTACCGTTCAACAGACACAGCAAACAGTAGTCAGTGTGCAGCTTGTAAAATATTTGTAGATTCATTGTGTCACAAAGCAAGCAGCAAGTTTGAATTGTGATGAGAAAATATGCCCAAGCAGACTTATTTCACAGCAGAGGAGAGCTATACTTTCATTCAAAGCCCCACCCCCTTCTCGTCTGCTGCTCCTTTCCTGATGTTATAGTAGGTGGAGTTCACTTTTCAAATTGTGTAGCAATACGGTTGTTAAAGAAAACGATTTTTGGTGATTTCTGATCATTTGTGAGGGCACCAACGGGATTTTTGTGTATGTGCAGTACAGTTTAGCTTGTGGTTGTTGTTGTTGTAACTTTTTTTACTCCATAGAAAGTGGTGCCATCCGCTCCTTGTTGTTTTTTGATACACAGTACTGTGTTGTGTTGAAAAAGTACACACATTTACTTTACAGATGATCATAATGTTGATGTAGATGATCATATTGTTGATGTAGATGATCATATTGTTGATGTAGATAATCATATTGTTTGATGTAGATTATCATATTGTTGATGTAGATGATCATGTTGTTGATGTGGATGATCATATTGTTGATATGGATGATCATATTGTTGATGTAGATGATCATATAGTTGATGTAGAGGATCGTATTGTTGATGTAGATGATCATATTGTTGATGTAGATGATCATATTGCTGATGTAGATGATCATAATGTTGATGTAGATGACCATATAGTTGATGTAGACGATCGTATTGTTGATGTAGAAGATCGTATTGTTGATGTGGATGAAAATATTGTTGATGTAGATGATCACATAATTGATGTAGATAATCATGTTGTTGATGTAGATGATCATATTGTTGATGTAGATGATCATATAGTTGATGTAGATGATCATATTGTTGATGTAGATGGTCATATAGTTGATGTAGATGATCATATTGTTGATGTAGATGATCATATTGTTGATGTAGATGATCATATTGTTGATGTAGATGATCATATAGTTGATGTAGACGATCGTATTGTTGATGTAGATGATCATATTGTTGATGTAGATGATCATAATGTTGATGTAGATGACCATATAGTTGATGTAGATGATCGTATTGTTGATGTAGAGGATCGTATTGTTGATGTGGATGAAAATATTGTTGATGTAGATGATCATATAATTGATGTAGATAATCATATTGTTGATGTAGATCAGTGGTTCTCAACCTTTTTTCAGTAATGTACCCCCTGTGAAAATGTTTTTAATTCAAGTACCCCCTAATTGGTTGAAAAAAAGAGATAAAGAAGTAAAATACAGCACTATGTCATCAGTTTCTGATTTATTAAATTGTATAACAGTGCAAAATATTGCTCATTTGTAGTGGTCTTTCTTGAACTATTTGGAAAAAAAGATATAAAAATAATTAAAAACTTGTTGAAAAATAAACAAGTGATTCAATTATAAATAAATATTTCTACACATAGAAGTAATCATCAACTTAAAGTGCCCTCTTTGGGGATTGTAACAGAGATCCATCTGGATTCATGAACTTAATTCTAAATATTTCTTCACAAAAAAAGAAATCTTTAACATCAATATTTATGGAACATGTCCACAAAAAATCTAGCTGTCAACACTGAATATTGCATTGTTGCATTGTTGCATTGTAATGAATGGAATAGCCTACTTGATTTGATGTTCAGTTTATGATCTTACATTCATATTTTGTTGAAGTATTATTCAATAAATATATTTATAAAGGATTTTTGAATTGTTGCTATTTTTAGAATATTAAAAAAAAATCTCACGTACCCCTTGGCATACCTTCAAGTACCCCCAGGGGTACGTGTACCCCCATTTGAGAACCACTGATGTAGATGATCATATTGTTGATGTAGATGATCATATAGTTGATGTAGATGATCATATTGTTGATGTAGATGATCATATAGTTGATGTAGATGATCATATTGTTGATGTAGATGATCATATTGTTGATGTAGATGATCATATAGTTGATGTAGATGATCATATTGTTGATGTAGATGATCAGATTGTTGATGTAGATGATCATATACTGTAGTTGCTGTAGATGATCATATTGTTGATGTAGATGATCATATTGTGGATATACAGGTATATGATCATATTGTTGATGTAGATAATCATATTGTTGATGTAGATGAACATATTGTTGATGTAGATGATCATATAGTTGATGTAGATGATCATATTGTTGATGTAGATGATCATATTGTTGATGTAGATGATCAGATTGTTGATGTAGATGATCATATACTGTAGTTGCTGTAGATGATCATATTGTTGATGTAGATGATCATATTGTGGATATACAGGTATATGATCATATTGTTGATGTAGATAATCATATTGTTGATGTAGATGAACATATTGTTGATGTAGATGATCATATAGTTGATGTAGATGATCATATTGTTGATGTAGATGATCATATTGTTGATGTAGATGTATATGTACAGTATGTATATATGTATGTTTGTGCAGTGAATGTATATGTACAGTATGTGTATATATATATGTTTATACAGTGAATGTGTGTGTGGATGTACAGTATGTACTGTATTTGTGTATGTACGTGGGAGCGTAGGTACTTATGTGTGCGCGTATGTATGTATATATGTATTTATAATTGTGTGGACATGAGTATGTGGGTGCGTATATATAATTGTGTGTCAATGTGAGTGTGTGTGCACGTATGTATGTTTATATGGATGTATAATTGTGTGAATGTGAGTATGTGTGTGCGTATGTATGTTGAGGAGGGGGGCGTGGCCTGCGGGCCTGCCGCGGAACGGGGTGTGCCAGGACCGGCCTCGAAGACAGCGACAGGTGCATAGATGGCCCAGGTGGGCCTTGTTATCTAATCACCTGTCGCCTTTATTTGCAGCAGCCGGAAGGAGACACGTTGTTGGAGCTGGAGCGAGAGCGAGAGAGACGGACAGGAAAAAGACAGTTTGCTGGAAAGCAAAACCCCTGCAAGACTTTATGAAAATAAAACAGTTACAACCCTGATCCGGGCTCTCGTGGCAGTATTTGGTGGTCTGAGGAACCTACGGGAGGGCAACCTCCACATATGTATATACAGTATGTATGTATAATGTATGTATGTGATAATGTGCATGTGTATGTATGTATATATGTATGTATAATTGTGTGTGTATGTGAGTATGTGTGCGCGTACTTATGTACATATGTATGTATAATTGTGTGCATGTGAGTATGTGTGCGCATATGTATGTATATATGTATGTAATTTTGTGTAGGTGAGTATGTGCGCGCCTATGTATGTATAATTGTGTGTATGTGACTATGTGTGTGCGTATTTATGTATACATGTATGTATAATTGTGTGAATGTGAGTATGTGTGTGCGTATGTATGTATAAATGTATGTACAATTGTGTACATGTGAGTATGTGTGTGCGTAAATATGTATATATGTATGTATAATTGTGTTAATGTGAGTATGTGTGCGTATGTATGTATATATGTATGTACAATTGTGTAAATGTGAGTATGTGTATGTATGTATAATTGTGTTAATGTGAGTATGTGTGCGTATATATGAATATATGTATGTATAATTGTGTTTGTGCTTAGCGGGCCTGGCTCGCAGGGTGTAGTGATGCGTCTAGTGCAGCATGCTAGAGAGACGTTGCATGTGACGCATAGCTCCTGCCGCTGGCCGACCCAGCTGGGTAAAGGAAGCCGAGTGCGTAAGCCTTCCGAGGTCAGTACATAGCCTCTCCTTCACCAAGACCCCTCACCTTGCCTCCATGTGGCAGCACACGGTAACTGGAGTCTCGCGACTTCAGGCTAAAAGGTAGGGGATTGACCTGCTGCCTTGCGGGTAAGTCCAGGAAGACAAGGGCTAGGGGAGCACACCCTGAAGGAAAAGCACCGTGATGGAGGCACACGTAGGCGGGCTACGACAGACTGAGGGTTCCGGCGGCCTTCTACAGCTATGAAAAGGTGCTGGGTTTCTCCCTTGCCACTAGACTCCATCTCTTTGTGGCGAAGATAGTGCGGCTGGGAACTGTGCACCCCCAAAGGCACTTAAAACGTATCACCGCACAGGTCTCTGCTTCTGACCTTGGTGGATTCAGAACAGCAATGGATTCTGAAGTACAAAGTCTGGCGGTGTCAGGATGTCTGATAACGGGGGCAGGTTAGTGTTGGAATAATTGTTTGTAAGTTATCACAAAAGAAATGTTGTATTATGAATGCTGTATTTCAAATGTTGTATTATGAATGCTGTATTTCGAGGCCTAACAAAAGGATGAAGTCTCGGGAAACGCCACTGTGAGCTCAGCACGGACAGATGGCAGGATGTGCTCAACTCCTGGGGGAACTCTCTTTGAAGTGTTAAACGAACTCTCTTTGAAGTAATTCACAACTCTCTTCCAACTATTTGGTCAACGCTATTTACGACACGCTGCCTTCTTGAAGTCACTGTGGACAGGAGACGGGAGGGGTTGTCCATTGTCCTCCAACACCTGCCCCAGCTGGATCCAGGAAGAGCCAAGCCCGAGAAGTCCTCTTCTTGGACTTCAAAGCGACCAAAAACAATGACTGTTTTACATACCTCCCCATTCCTATTGTGACATATGTTGGTGCGTGAACATGGAAGATCTGAATTAAAAGAGGAGACGAGAACCTTCTTGGTCAGAGCGTGGTGCAGGACTGTGCAGAGAGTACAGTGACCATGTCTTTCCTCAATTGAGTCCAAATTGAATTCTGTCTCTGTTTGATTCCTTGCCTTTTGTCTTGTGTAACAGATGTCCTGTATTTGAACCTGACATCTAATTGGTCCTTCGAGCCGGATTCCAACACGTCTGACGATTCCAGCATGAGTGAGTGAAACCAGAGGACCATGGCAACCAAATCCTGATTGAGGAACTGCTTTTTCTTCATTTCGGGCTGGAATTGAAAGATTGACGGAAAATCCGAGGACAAAAGGAAGGAAGGCAGAGAGCAGTGAGTACGTTTTAAATTGACGAAGAAAGAAACGACTGAGAAGAAGCGTGTGACTGAGGGTTACGACGCATAGACAAACCCTGTAAATCCTAGGCTCTAACAGGTAAAACAAACCCTGTAAATAACAGGTAAAAAGGCCAAATTAGAGGGAAGTCGGAGTCCAACGTCCGTGAGTATTAAAATTTTAAATAAAAACTGAATTAAGATAAAAACTGAAGAGGCAAAAAGACTGCAGGTAAACGGAACCGCGAAAACTGGAATCCGTAATATCCATAAACAAACATACTAGGGGGTGTCGGAGCCCACAATAATTTGAAATATCCGTGAACCATTATCCTGGGGACGTCGGAGTCCAACAGACCTAAAATGGTCTATTCAGAATAAAAAACTGAATTTTGTCCGTGAAAAAACAATAACCTGGAGGGCGACGGAGTCCGCATGTAATATACATTGAAATTTCCGTAGATCAGTATACTGAAAGGTGTGAATGTGAGAGTGTGTGGGAGTAATCGCCATTAGGCTATCACTCCATATGAAAGTTGTGAGAAGTAAATAGTGGGTTATTGTGGATGCTCTAGGCAAGACACCTCCACTGGGGAACCATCTCCAGTAGAAGCGACGTGTACCACAATAATAAATTAAACCACTATCTTACAACAAAGACAAAAGTAATCCTTATAAGTTTCCGCTCTGTAGGGGGCGACGGATTACTCCAAATTCTCAAAATGGAAAGAGGGACACAAAGAAACGCAGATCTAATATGGTCTATTACAATCTATTTAAACCAAAATAGAAGACAACAACCACAACGTCAGCGGTTAGACCCTACTGCATGTTGGCGTTGAAGCAGAGAAGGACATTTTGCAAGAAACTGTCCTGGGGAAAAAAAAAAAAAATCAAAGTAACTCAGCATGACTGTTAAAAGACGACACCAATTAGTCATGTTGTCAGCGTATGCCATTGGTGGTAAGATCGCTGCAAATGTGTTTGTTTGTTTGTTTGTTTGTTAGTGTGTGTTTAAGTGTGTATCTTTCCAGGCACAAATTGTGTAAAAACCCTGGAGGTTCAAATAAAAATAAAAATAGGTTAAAGGAAAAAGCAAATAGGAGAATAATCTCAAAGTGCTGAAGTGAGAGAAAAGTAAAAATAGATGAAGAAATAGGGAAAAATCAATAATAAGAATTAATGCAAAATGAAATAAACTAATGCGAAAGAGAGATAATGGGGGTATTGAAATAAGAGATGAAGAAAAGGTAGACTGAAGATATACATGTATGTTTGGGTATATAAAGAGCGCTTTTATGTATACAAATATATATATGTATAATTAAATAATGGAACAAATAAAAACCTAGATTAATAACTATAATAAGAGTTGAGAGGTATAGTATGATAAAATGATAAAGTGGGTTACATGTTTATTAGCTGAGGGAAGAAAAAAAAAAAGGAGAGAAGCTCAAGTGTTGCTGACCTTTGCCCTAAGAAATGCACTCACGCCCTCACACACCACCTTGTGTGTGTGTGTGTGTGTGTGTGTGTGTGCGTGGCGCAGTGGGGGAGGTGTGAAAGTGAATTTATTACATGTAAATTTAAAGTAGGTTTAACTTTGAAGTGTAGTATAACATTCTTAAGTTAGATTATGGGAAGAATGTAAATTCAGAGTTTAAAAGTATAGATTAAGTAGCATATAGACAGTTAAGTGAGTTTAAAACATTACTTAAAAAATGCATAAAGTAATATGTATAACAAGCATTGTCCTGAGGTTCCATGCAGATCTAAACAAAGGCAAAATAATGCACCTTGGATGATAAACAGTTTGAAAAATGCATGTAAAAAGAAAAATAGACTTTGTAAGGCGTTTATCAAATCAAGAACAGAGAATGCTGAAAAACGCTGTAAGAACTACAAAAACAAGTTGACCAATATATTGAGACAAGCAATGAAAGGAATACAAAGAAATTATGAGGATGATGTTGAACAAAAAAGACATCTATGTATGTCCAGACAATAAACCAATCTTACAAAGAAAAATCGGTATAAGTGAGCAGCAATATTGAGCCAAGGTTGAACTCATGGCTCAACAGGAGGGATATGAATGCCTTTATACAGAAGTACTATACTTCCTATAGTTTAATTCTTATAAAAAAAATTGTATAAAACATCTATGCAATTAACTAAATAAGAGTGAAGGAAAACATTATTGTCTGGTCATAGTAGATGCATTTTCAAAGTAGTTAGAAATATTTCCTAAAGGAAAAGCAGATGTGCTGACAGTAGCAAAAGCATTATGCAAATATTTAGTAAAAATGTACATTAACATTACAAGTACAACAGGACTAACACCATTTGAAAGATAGTGGAAAGACCAACCTGGGTACACTTAGTACATTGTAAAAAGGTCATTTCTGTTGAATCATCCAATAAGGAAAGGGAAGCAAAGTCTGGTAATAGTGTGGACGCACACGATGACTAGAGTTGAGCCAAACCACTGACCTTGGTAGAGGAGTGAATCAGCAGAAATGACACCCCAATGGCTCAGACGGTCCATAAACATATGGGTTAACGATATTGGTACTGGTCGGCCCTGCCCCCCTAATATGGTTCACCTGGGAATCTGAGGAAAATGTAGAACTCAGGAAACAAAATGATACTGCACCCATAGTAAACCCAAACCACTGGCAGAATCAAGAAGTAAAATACACTCATAGGGGAGGTCGTATTAGAAGACGGGCAATGGGAGGATTCGGAGTAACCCCATTAGTGAAAAAAATGCCAGAAAACCCATGCCAGAAAAACAGTAATGGGAAAAAGTATTTGGGATTGTATTTAAAAAGGTCATATAATGGAAAAAAAGTATTTGGAATTGTATTTGTGTTATCAAAGGGACATGTTAACTAGCACACTACAAATTCCACTGTGACAAAGTTGTAAGCATACCATTTGATGGTGTGTCAAAGTTTGATAATAATTGGTTCCTGTTTTGGTAATTAATTTGTTCCTTATGGCGGAGCAAGTGGGAAAGGCTACAAAAACTGATTGTGTTGTATGTATAAGCCCAGACAATTACTCAAGATGAGTCAAAAAAAGTTGAATTGAAGTAATGAGCAAAACAAAATTGACCCTGTAGCTAAAGAGACAAAACAGAAACCAATATTTGATAAATATGTGAAAAAAGCTAATTATACCTGCATTAACATGCAAGGCTCTGTACAACAGTTAGGAAACGTATCATCAGATAACTGCATACACATAGTAAAAGTATCAATATTTGTACAAAAATTGTTAACACGCCTGAACAGTTTGATACCTAAACATTGGAAAATAACTAAACGTGATATGACCTGGCAAAGTGTTGGAGATCCAACTTATATCGATGCAATAGGTGTCCCAAGAGGTGTACCTGACGACTATAAATTGGTAAATCAAGTTGCAGCTGGATTTGAATCATTTGTCTGCTGGTGGTGTACGATTAACAAGAATGTTGACAGAATAAACTATGTCCACTACAACGTACAGAGATTGGGAAATTGGACACAGGCTGGACTTGAAGCAGTCGCTGATCAACTCGCCGCCACCTCCCTTATGGCCTTTCAAAACCGTATGGCGCTGGACATGTTGTTAGCGGAAAGAGGGGGTGTGTGCGCAATATTTGGTGAACAGTGTTGCACGTTCATACCAAACAACACCGATGCAGAAGGTAGCCTGACCAAAGCACTGGAAGGCCTTCGCACCCTCAACGGTAAAATGAAAGAGCACTCAGGCATAGATACATCTATGTGGGATGGGTGGATGGACGGTTTCGGCAAATACAAGTCTTTGGTATCATCAATTCTAGTATCTATGGCCGTGTTTGTAGCAATACTGACGTTGTGTGGATGTTGTTGTATTCCCTGTCTGCGTTCTCTGCTTAACCGTCTGATTACCACAGCGATTAGCCCAGCAGATGATAAAGCTGTTCAGATGCACTTCCTGGCGGACGATAAGGAAGATGAATCTGATGATGGGGATACCTACCTGGATGGTGTTCCTGATCTGTTTCCAGACCCGAGTAACAATGAGAAAAATTGATGTTGAACTCTGAGTGTAAACATAACTTTGTCGTAAGGAAATTAACCATTAACTGAAAATTGCAAGACGAAGTTATTAGGGATAAGGAGATTATGGGAAGGTTTTTGCGATAAACAGGGGGGAAATGTTGGAATAATTGTTTGTAAGTTATCACAAAAGAAATGTTGTATTATGAATGCTGTATTTCAAATGTTGTATTATGAATGCTGTATTTCGAGGCCTAACAAAAGGATGAAGTCTCGGGAAACGCCACTGTGAGCTCAGCACGGACAGATGGCAGGATGTGCTCAACTCCTGGGGGAACTCTCTTTGAAGTGTTAAACGAACTCTCTTTGAAGTAATTCACAACTCTCTTCCAACTATTTGGTCAACGCTATTTACGACACGCTGCCTTCTTGAAGTCACTGTGGACAGGAGACGGGAGGGGTTGTCCATTGTCCTCCAACACCTGCCCCAGCTGGATCCAGGAAGAGCCAAGCCCGAGAAGTCCTCTTCTTGGACTTCAAAGCGACCAAAAACAATGACTGTTTTACATACCTCCCCATTCCTATTGTGACATATGTTGGTGCGTGAACATGGAAGATCTGAATTAAAAGAGGAGACGAGAACCTTCTTGGTCAGAGCGTGGTGCAGGACTGTGCAGAGAGTACAGTGACCATGTCTTTCCTCAATTGAGTCCAAATTGAATTCTGTCTCTGTTTGATTCCTTGCCTTTTGTCTTGTGTAACAGATGTCCTGTATTTGAACCTGACAGTTAGAATGAACTGGGAGCCTCCAGTTAGATCCCTGCACGTCAGCGATACAGGGTTATAATGGTTGCTATCAGCTGGGATTTGAGTGGCAGCTGATTTCGGCAGACCCCTGTATGACTGAGCAGCCCTATTTAAGAGCCACACTGCTCACCCCAAAGTTTGGGGAAGGCTTAGAAAAGGTGGCCTAAACATTGCCCACTCTTCACACCCCGGGTAGGATACCGCACCTACATTCCACTACTGCGGTCGAAAAACAAAAAATAAACAAGTTCCCCTGAAATTGGCTACATAGAACATCAGAACCCTTCTGGACAAAAACCCTGACAGGCCGCAAAGAAGAGCTGCGCTTGTTGCTGCTGAGCTCAAATGTTATGGAATTGACATCACCACTTTGAGTTAGACCAGACTTCTGGATGAGGGATCCCTAATGGAAGAAGGCCAGGGTTATACGTTTTTCCCTACAGAAGGTCCGCATCACCATGGTGTTGGTTTGGCAATAAAAAAAACAGCCTGCTACCCAGTTTCACTGAAACACCTACCGGCATAAGTGAAAGACTCATGTCTGTCCGTATCCCCCTGGCAAAACACCGCTATGCAACTCTTCTCAGTGCCTATGCGCCAACTCAACCATCCGAGAATGAGGCAAAGGGCAAAGGACCGCTTCTACCAGGAACTAGATGAGGCCCTACAGCACATCCTTAGCAGTGACAAAATCCTGGTGATTTTAATGCCAGGGTGGGGGAAAACCACCTCATATGGAAAGGAGTGAGTGGGAAGCATGGTATCAGCAATGGCATGAAGCTACTCAGTCTCTGTGCTGAGCATGACCTGACAATCACCAACACAATCTTCCAACAGAAAAATAAATACAAGGCTTCCTGGATGCACCTACGATCCAAGCAATGGCATCTGCTGGATTACGTCATCGTGAGACACAAGGACACCAATGATGTGCACATCACCCGTGCAATGCGAGGTGCTGACTGCTGGACTGACCACCGCATGATTATCTCTAAGTTGCGAGCGTCAGTATGCCTTCCTGTTTGTCTCCGAAAAACTGGCAAGAAGCAGTTGGACTGTGCTCGTCTTGAAGCAGACACGGCCCAGAACAGCCTTCGATCCTCCATTGCAGGGAAGCTGCATGAAATCAACCCCTTCCTGAGCCCTGAAGGCAGTGTTGATGACAACTGGACCTGCCTTAGCTCAAAGCTCTATCAGGCTGCAGCCGAGTCTATTGGCTACCGCCGTAGGAGGCATCAGGACTGGTTCGACGAAAATTTAGAATCCATCAGAACCATACTGGACACCATGCACAAGGCCCATAACGCAGCCCTGAACAACCCTACATCTGTCAGGCTAAAGCAGCACTGGAGAACACCAAGGAAGGAGATACAGTTTGTCCTACGAAAACAGAAAAATGACTGGTGGACTGACAAGGCTCAAGAAATCGAACATTTTGCAGTGAAGAACGACACGCACAACTTCTATAATGCTGTGAAAATTATCCATGGCCCCAGGAACTCCTCTCTCTCACCTGTGAAGTCGGCTGATGGCTCAACCCTCATAAAGGACCAGAAAAAAGTTGTAGACAGATGAGCGGAACACTTTCAGACACTTTTAAACCAACCTACCACCGCTGATCTGGCAGTGCTGGACGAGCTGACCAGCTACCCAACTATTGAAGAACTGGATCTTCCACCAACCTTCTCTGAAGTCTGGGCTGCAATTAGGTCACTAAAGAACAACAAGACCCGTGGCCCGGATGGTATCCCTGCAGAGATCCTTAAACAAGGACGCTATCTCTGTACCAGAGCACCTTTCCACTACATTGCTAATATATGGAAGCGCCAAGCAGTCTCCCAACAATGGCAGGATGCAAATCTTGTAACCATATATAAAGGGAAGGGTGAGAAGTCTGTCCGTGGCAATAGTAGAGGAATATCCCTCCTGTCTGCTGCCGGCAAGGTTCTTGCCAAAGTGATGCTCTCAAGACTCACACAGAGCATAACAGAACACCTATTGCCTGAGTCTCAATGTGGCTTCAGGAAAAATGGCAGCACTGTGGACATGATTTTCATACATGCCAGCTATAGGAAAAGTGTATGGAGCAACATCAATATCTATACATGGCGTTTGTGGACCTATCAAAGGCCTTTGATACGGTCAACACAGACTTGCTCTGGGCGGTCCTTCTCAGGGTTGGTTGCCCGCAGAAGTTTGTAAACATCCTGCAAAGTTTCCATGAGGGGATGGTGGCTCAGGTAGCAACAGGAGGACAGGAGTCTAGGCCTTTCAAGGTATGCACAGGTGTCAGGCAGGGCTGTACTATTCAACATCTTCTTTCTGAGTGTCACCTGGCTACTGCACAAATAAGTTGAGGGAAGCAGTGATGTGCTGGTGGATTACAGGTTGGATAGAAGCTTATTTAACATCAGAAGGCTGCAGGCCGCTACCAAGGTCAAAACTGTGAACATATAGACTGGCTCTCACTGTGAACACTGTGAAGACGGAAGGACTCTGCCAGTGGAACTCCCCTCTGCCAACTCGACCACCATCACCTGTCTTTAACATGGAGGACAAGCCCCTAGCAGTAGTCCTAGACTTCCAATATCTTGGGAGCATCTTCTCCGAAAACTGCAGCATGGACCATAATGTTCAAAACTGAATATGGTCTGCCTCAGCCTCCTTTGGTAGACTGCGTAAGAGGGTGTATGTGAACAAAGACCTCAGCATACATACCAAGGAGGCAGTCTACCAAGCCATCTGTGTCTCCACACTATTATACGGCTGTGACCCTGTATCGCCGCCACATCCAACAGCTGGAGAACTTTCTCATCAAGTGTCTCCAGCCGATTCTTTGGCTAACATGGCGTGATCGTGTGCCACACACGGAAGTCCTGAGTAGAACTGTTACGAAGAGCATGGAGGACATCTTTCTCCAATACCAACTGCGATGGGCCGGCCACACCATCAAAATGCCAGTTGATAGACAACTGCTGTATGGTCAACTTCATCATGACCAGAGATCTGCCGGAGGCCAAAAGCGGAGATACAAGGACCAACTGAAGATAACAGTCAAGAGCTGTGGAATACAGCACACACAGCTGGAAAGCTCTGCCTCAGATTGCCCTCTCTGGAGGCAACTCTGCCATGCAGGCCTTCAACGTTTTGAAGAGAAGAGAGGGAAGGGAAATGCTAGAGGAGGAAGATGAGCCCTGCAGCCAAGACCACAACAAACACCAACTTCATATGCCCCCATTGCAATAGACCATGTGGCTCTCCTATTGGACTTTTCAGTTACCTCAAAACTCACCAATCAAAGAAGTGGAAGTCATCATCGGACACGATGGACTACCATAATCAGTAAGCATAATTGTGTGTGTGTGAGTATGTGTGTGCGTATGTATATATGTATGTATGTATGTATGTATGTATGTATGTATGTATAATTGTGTGTTGTGTATATGAGTATGTGTGTGTGTATGTATGTATGTATGTATGCATGTATGTATAATTGTGTGTTGTGTAGGTAAGTATGTGTGTGTATGTATGTATGTATGTATAATTGTGTGTTGTGTAGGTGAGTATGTATGTATGTATGTACGTACGTACGTACGTACGTACGTACGTACGTACGTACGTACGTATGTATGTATGTATAATTGAGTGTTGTGTATGTGAGTATGTGTGTGCGTATGTATGTATGTATGTATGTATGTATAATTGTGTGTTGTGTAGGTGAGTATGTGTGTGCGTACGTATGTATGTATAATTTTGTGTTGTGTAGGTGAGTATGTGTGTGCGCATGTATGTGTGTATGAATGTATGTATAATTGTGTGTTGTGTAGGTGAGTATGTATGTGCGTACGTACGTACGTACGTACGTACGTACGTACGTACGTACGTATGTATGTATGTATGTATGAATAAATGTGTGTTGTGTATGTGAGCATGTGTGTGCATATGTATGTATGTATGTATGCACAAACAAGGATGGGTCGAAGGTCACCACTTTGTCAACAAATACGTGAGCAAATTGTTGAACAGTTTAAGAAAAACCTTTCTTAACCAGCTATTGCAAGGAATTTAGGGATTTCACCATCTACGGTCCGTAATATCATCAAAGGGTTCAGAGAATCTGGAGAAATCACTGCACGTAAGCAGCTAAGCCTGTGACCTTCGATCTCTCAGGCTGTACTGCATCAACAAGCGACATCAGTGTGTAAAGGATATCACCACATGGGCTCAGGAGCACTTCAGAAACCCACTGTCAGTAACTACAGTTGGTCGCTACATCTGTAAGTGCAAGTTAAAACTCTCCTATGCAAGGCGAAAACCGTTTATCAACAACACCCAGAAACGCCGTCGGCTTCGCTGGGCCTGAGCTCATCTAAGATGGACTGATACAAAGTGGAAAAGTGTTCTGTGGTCTGACGAGTCCACATTTCAAATTGTTTTTGGAAACTGTGGACGTCGTGTCCTCCGGACCAAAGAGGAAAAGAACCATCCGGATTGTTATAGGCGCAAAGTTGAAAAGCCAGCATCTGTGATGGTATGGGGGTGTATTAGTGCCCAAGACATGGGTAACTTACACATCTGTGAAGGCGTCATTAATGCTGAAAGGTACATACAGGTTTTGGAGCAACATATGTTGCCATCCAAGCAACGTTACCATGGACGCCCCTGCTTATTTCAGCAAGACAAAGCCAAGCCACGTGTTACATCAACGTGGCTTCATAGTAAAAGAGTGCGGGTACTAAACTGGCCTGCCTGTAGTCCAGAACTGTCTCCCATTGAAAATGTGTGGCGCATTATAAAGCCTAAAATAGCACAACAGAGACCCCCGGACTTTTGAACAACTTAAGCTGTACATCAAGCAAGAATGGGAAAGAATTCCACCTGAGAAGCTTAAAAAATGTGTCTCCTCAGTTCCCAAATGTTTACTGAGTGTTGTTAAAAGGAACGGCCATGTAACACAGTGGTGAACATGCCCTTTCCCAACTACTTTGGCACGTGTTGCAGCCATGAAATTCTAAGTTAATTATTATTTGCAAAAAAAAATAAAGTTTATGAGTTTGAACATCAAATATCTTGTCTTTGTAGCCTATTCAATTGAATATGGGTTGAAAAGGATTTGCAAATCATTGTATTCCGTTTATATTTACATCTAACACAATTTCCCAACTCATATGGAAACGGGGTTTGTATGTATGTGTTATTGTGTATTGTGTAGGTGAGTATGTGTGTGCGTACGTATGTATAGATGTATGTACGTATGTATGTATGTATAATTGTGTGTTGTGTAGGTGAGTATGTGTGTGCGTACGTACGTACGTACGTACGTATGTATGTATGTATGTATAATTGTGTGTTGTGTAGGTGAGTATGTGTGTGCGTATGATAAAAAGACATTTTCATGTTTTAGTTTCAAATGTTTCCCTTCAAAGACTTGAAATATTAAACAAGTTCCTTCACAAATGTCAACATTAGCTGGGAACTCATGCAAATGTTTTTAATTAAGTTAGTTTTTTTTGTTTTTTTTACTACAAATGTTCAACATGTGTTTCTAATTCACTCTCTTTTACTGCAGTAGAAATATGCAGGCCAACACTGCAGTGTTTCCTAAACTGTAATCTTTTCAGCAGCTTTAATGAAACATTAGCATTAAAGATCATTAAAAAAAAGATTATGATTAAAGATGATGAAATAGCATTAAATATCATGACATAAAATATTATGATTAAAGATGATGAAATAAAACATTATGATTAAAGATAATGAAATAAAAGATGATGAAATGAAAGATGATGAAATAAAAGGTTAAAACCTGGCAGTAGTTGTGTTATTGTTGTGTTTCAACACATTTGTGACCAAACAAAATGTCAAATATAGATTTTTTTTAGCAAAGTTTGTTTCCTCAACAAACTAATATTATTACATCATGTGCTGCAATATATTTGTCATACATGTATGATTCCTGCTGGTATGGTATCGGCCTATAATCAATGCTCCAACATCGGTATGGTATCGACCTATACTCAATGCTCCAACATGGGCATAGTATCGGCCTATACTCAATGCTCCAACATGGGCATGGTATCGTTCTATACTCAATGCTCCAACATCGGTATGGTATCGTTCTATACTCAGTGCTCCAACATCGGTATGGTATTGTTCTATACTCAGGGCTCCAACATCGGTATGGTATCGTTCTATACTCAGGGCTCCAACATCGGTATGGTATCGTTCTATACTCAGTGATCCAACATCGGTATGGTATTGTTCTATACTCAGGGCTCCAACATCGGTATGGTATTGTTCTATACTCAGGGCTCCAACATCGGTATGGTATCGTTCTATACTCAGTGATCCAACATCGGTATGGTATTGTTCTATACTCAACGCCCCAACATCGGTATGGTATCGGCCTATACTCAATGCCCCAACATGGGCATGGTATCGGCCTATACTCAATGCTCCAACATCGGTATGGTATCGGCCTATACTCAATGCTCCAACATGGGCATGGTATCGGCCTATACTCAATGCGCCAACATGGACATGGTATCAGCCTATACTCAATGCTCCAACATGGGCATGGTATTGGCCTATCCTCAACATGGGCATGGTATCAGCCTTTACTCAATGCTCCAACATGGGCATGGTATCAGCCTATAGTCAATGTTCCAACCTGGGCATGGTAACGGCCTATACTCAACATGGGCATGGTATCGGCCTATATACTCAACATGGGCATGGTATCGGCCTATACTGAACATATAAATGGTATCGGCCTATACCCAACATGGGCATGGTATCGGCCTATAGCCAACATAGGTTTGGTATCAGCCTATACCCAACATGGACATGGTATCGGCCTATACTCAACATGGGCATGGTATCAGCCTACACCCAACATGGACATGGTATCGGCCTACACCCAACATGGACATGGTATTGGCCTATAGCCAACATGGACATGGTATCGGCCTATAGCCAACATGGACATGGTATCGGCCTATGGCCAACATGGACATGGTATCGGCCTACAGCCAACATGGACATGGTATCGGCCTATGGCCAACATGGACATGGTATCGGCCTATGGCCAACATTGACATGGTATCGGCCTATGGCCAACATTGACATGGTATCGGCCAATAGCCAACATGGGCATGGTATCAGCCTATAGCCAACATGGGCATGGTATCAGCCTATAGCCAACATGGACATGGTATCGGCCTATAGCCAACATGAACATGGTATGGTAGTGACCAGGTGGCGTGGGGATCGGCCTATACCCAACATAGCATGGTATAGGCATGGTATCGGCCTATAGCCAACATGGACATGGTATTGGCCTATAGCCAACATGGACATGGTATCAGCCTATACCCAACATGGACATGGTATCGGCCTGTGGCCAACATTGACATGGTATCGGCCAATAGCCAACATGGACATGGTATCGGCCTATAGCCAACATGGACATGGTATCAGCCTATACCCAACATGGACATGGTATCGGCCTATAGCCAACATGGACATGGTATGGTAGTGACCAGGTGGTGTGGGGATCCTGCAGCAGATCCGGTGTGGCGGACACATCAGAGCAGGCGGGTCTCCTTGTCCACCTGACATCTTTGAGGGAGGAAACAAAGCAGCAAGAGAAAATAGCAGGAAATAAACCACAATAAAAGCACTTAAGTGTCATTGAGTCTGCCTTGACAATATTTGACGTGCTTTGTGTTGATAGGAAAAGTATTTCATGGAGTGTAGAAGTTTGTCATATTACATTATCCATCCATTTTCTACTGCTTGTCCCTTTCGGGGTTACGGGGGGTGCTGGAGCCTATCTCAGCTGCACACGGGTGGAAGGCGGGGTATATTATATTATATTATATTACATATATTCAGGTGGAAGGCGAGGTACGCCCTGGACAAGCCGCCACCTCATCACAGGGCCAACACAGATAGACAGACAACATTCACACTCACATTCACACACTAGGGACCATTTAGTGTTGCCAAGCAACCTATCCCCAGGTGCATGTGCATTATATTATATTATATTATATTATATTATATTACAAACCCCGTTTCCATATGAGTTGGGAAATTGTGTTAGATGTAAATATAAACGGAATACAATGATTTGCAAATCATTTTCAACCCATATTCAGTTGAATATGCTACAAAGACAACATATTTGATGTTCAAACTGATAAACATTTTATTTTTTTTTGCAAATAATCATTAACTTTAGAATTTGATGCCAGCAACACGTGACAAAGAAGTTGGGAAAGGTGGCAATAAATACTGATGAAGTTGAGGAATGCTCATCAAACACTTATTTGGAACATCCCACAGGTGAACAGGTAAATTGGGAACAGGTGGGTGCCATGATTGGGTATAAAAGTAGATTCCATGAAATGCTCAGTCATTCACAAACAAGGATGGGGCGAGGGTCACCACTTTGTCAACAAATGCGTGAGCAAATTGTTGAACAGTTTAAGAAAAACCTTTCTCAACCAGCTATTGCAAGGAATTTAGGGATTTCACCATCTACGGTCCGTAATATCATCAAAGGGTTCAGAGAATCTGGAGAAATCACTGCACGTAAGCAGCTAAGCCCGTGACCTTCGATCCCTCAGCCTGTACTGTATCAACAAGCGACATCAGTGTGTAAAGGATATCACCACATGGGCTCAGGAACACTTCAGAAACCCACTGTCAGTAACTACAGTTGGTCGCTTCATCTATAAGTGCAAGTTAAAATTCTTCTATGCAAGGCGAAAACCGTTTATCAATAACACCCAGAAACGCCGTCGGCTTCGCTGGGCCTGAGCTCATCTAAGATGGACTGATACAAAGTGGAAAAGTGTTCTGTGGTCTGACGAGTCCACATTTCAAATTGTTTTTGGAAACTGTGGACTTCGTGTCCTCCGGACCAAAGAGGAAAAGAACCATCCGGATTGTTATAGGCGCAAAGTTGAAAAGCCAGCATTTGTGATGGTATGGGGGTGTATTAGTGCCCAAGACATGGGTAACTTACACATCTGTGAAGGCGCCATTAATGCTGAAAGGTACATATAGGTTTTGGAGCAACATATGTTGCCATCCAAGCAACGTTACCATGGACGCCCCTGCTTATTTCAGCATGACAATGCCAAGCCACGTGTTACATCAACGTGGCTTCATAGTAAAAGAGTGCGGGTACTAGACTGGCCTGCCTGTAGTCCAGACCTGTCTCCCATTGAAAATGTGTGGCGCATTATGAAGCCTAAAATACCACAACGGAGACCCCCGGACTTTTGAACAACTTAAGCTGTACATCAAGCAAGAATGGGAAAGAATTCCACCTGAGAAGCTTAAAAAATGTGTCTCCTCAGTTCCCAAATGTTTACTGAGTGTTGTTAAAAGGAACGGCCATGTAACACAGTGGTGAACATGCCCTTTCCCAACTACTTTGGCACGTGTTGCAGCCATGAAATTCTAAGTTAATTATTATTTGCAAAAAAAAATAAAGTTTATGAGTTTGAACATCAAATATCTTGTCTTTGTAGTGCATTCAATTGAATATGGGTCGAAAACGATTTGCAAATCATTGTATTCCGTTTATATTTACATCTAACATAATTTCCCAACTCATATGGAAACAGGGTTTGTATATTATATTATATTATATTATATTATGCTATGTTATGTTATATGACATTATATTATATTATATTACATATTATTATACATTATATTATATTATATTATGTTATATTACATATTATATTATGTTATATTACATATTATATTATTATACATTATATTTTATTATAATATATTGTATTATATTACATTACATTACATTACATTACATTATATTATATTATGTTATGTTATATTACATTATCCAACCATCCATCCATCCATCCATTTTCTTTCGCTTGTCCCTTTCAAGGTTATATGGCATTATATTATATTATATTATATTATGTTGTTATATTATATATATTACATTATATTATAATACATTATATTATATTATATTATGTTATGTTATATTACATTATATTATATTATTATACATTATATTATATTATATGATCCATCCATCCATTTTCTACCTCTTATTCCCTTTGGGGTCGCGGGGTGTGCTGGAGCCTATCTCAGCTACAATCGGGCGGAATATATATATTTTTTGTGTCAATAAATAACTCTTATTTTCATTAATAAATATGTTTTTCAGTCCACAAATAATTCTTATTTTCACTAATATATATATATATATATATATATATATATATATATATATATATATATATATATATATATATATATATATATATTTATTTATTTATGTATATATATATATATTTTTTTCGTGAATAAAGAACTCTTGATTTGAATTATGAATACATTTTTGTGTTAATAAATAACTCTTATTTTCATTAATAAATATATTTTTGTGTCAATAAAGAACTCTTATTTTGAATATTAAATATATTTTGTGTAAACAAAGAACTCTTATTTTGAATAATAAATGTATTTCGTGTAAATAAAGAACTCATATTTTAATTGATAAATGTGTTTTTGTGTCAATAAATCACTCTTATTTTGGATAATAAATATATTTTGTGTAAACAAAGCACCCTTATTTTGAATATTAAATATATTTTTGTGTCAATAAAGCACTCTTATTTTCAATAATATATATATATATATATATATATATATATATATATATATATATATATATTTTTTTTTTTTTAATTATTTTTTTTTTTATTATTATTTTTTTATTTTTTATTTTTTTATTAATTAATTATTTTTTTTTTTTGTCCTGTCCAGCTTCTCAGGCAAATCATATAGTTGATGTAGATGCCCATATCAACTGTTCAGATTTACTTTACAAAAGAGAAGTGTCGGATACTTCTCTTGTTGCCTTATTTGTATTTGACTTTATTAAATGTATTTATATTATCATTTGGTGCAACCGGGCCGGAGCAGGAGGGGATAGAACGAGAAAAAAAGGAACACAAAGGGGGAAATTGTGGGGACAAGAGGGGGATAAGACAGAGAGACATAAACAACAACATCAGACGCAACAATAATAACAACAATAACAACAACAATAGAGCAACATCAGCAAATATGATATGTACAAATATGATGGAATATATATGGATATACAGTATATTAGGGGTGTGGGAAAAAATCGATTCGAATTCGAATCGCGATTCTCACGTTGTGCGATTCAGAATTGAATCTCATTCTTAAAAAATACATTTTGTAAATTTATTTATGTATTTATTTATTTATTTTTTTAAATGAATTAATCCAACAAAACAATACACAGCAATACCATAACAATGCAATCCAATTCCAAAACCAAACCCGACCCAGCAACACTCAGAACTGCAATAAACAGAGCAATTGAGAGGAGACACAAACACGACACAGAACAAACCAAAAGTAGTGAAACAAAATGAATATTATCAACAACAGTATCAATATTAGTTACAATTTCAACATAGCAGTGATTAAAAATCCCTCATTGACATAATCATTAGACATTTATTTAAAAAAAAAAAGAACAATAGTGTCACAGTGGCTTACACTTGCATCGCATCTCATAAGCTTGACAACACATTGTGTCCAATATTTTCACAAAGATAAAATAAGTCATATTTTTGGTTCAATTTACCTTATTGCAATCAGTTGATAAAATATTGTCCTTTACAATTATAAAAGCTTTTTACAATAATCTACTACTCTGCTTGCATGTCAGCAGACTGGGGTAGATCCTGCTGAAATCCTATGTATTGAATGAATCGAGAATCGTGTTGAATTGAAAAAAAAAAATCGATTTTGAATCGAATCGTGACCCCAAGAATCGATATTGAATCGAATCGTGGGACACCCAAAGATTCACAGCCCTAATATATATATATATATATATATATTTGCTTAAATAAAAAACTCTTATTATTAATAATATATATAAAAAAAATATTCATTTATTTATTTTTTGCATAAATAAATAATGTTTATTTTAAACAATAAATATATATTTTTGTGTCAATGAAACACTCCTATTTAAAAATGTTTTGCATGAATAAAGAACTCTTATTTTGAAAATTGAATATATTTTTGGTGTCAATAAAGAACTCTTATTTTCAATACTATGTATGTATATATATATATATATATATATATATATATATATATATATATATATATATATATATATATATATATATATATATATATATATATATATACATATTATTATTATTATTTTTTTTTCATTAATTAAGAACTCTTATTTTGAATATTGAATATATTTTTTGTCAATAAAGCACTCTTATTTTAAATGTTTTAGCATGAATAAAGAACTCTGATTTTGAATATTGAATATATGTTTTGTGTCAATAAATCACTCTTATTTTAAATATATACTGTATATAAAAATCTAGGTTCATTTTAATTTTTTTTGCATAAATAAATAATTTTTGTTTTCAATAATAAATATATATTTTTGTGTCAATAAAGAACTCTTATTTTCAATATATATATATATATATATATATATATATATATATATATAAGGATTTTTTGCATAAAGAACTCTTATATTGAATATTGAATATATTTTTTGGTCAATAAAACACTCTTTGTTTTGCATAAAAAAAGAACTCTTAATTTGAATATTTAATATATTTTTTGTCAATATATATAAGGACAAGTGTCAATGCCCTTCCTCCCCCGTCATCCTGTTGGCAAGCAACAACATTTGTCCGGGAGGGCGAGGGTCAAGCCAACCTCACCCCCACAAGACCAGACACTGGACAGCTAGGCGGGGCACGGGACTGGAAACTGCTGGCAGACCTGGGCCAGAGACTCTGCTTCCCAGTTGAGATTGCGTCCACCAACCTGCGGCCAGATCTTGTTCTGTGGTCAGCTTCGCTCAGGCTCGTGTACATCATAGAGCTCACGGTGCCCTGGGAGAGTGCAATGGAGGAGGCCTACGAGCGCAAGAAGTTGAGGTACACTGAGCTTGCAGCCGATGCGCAACAAGGCTGGAAAGCGAGGGTACGCACAGTGGAAGTAGGCTGCAGAGGGTTTGTGGCCACCTCAACATCCAGGCTCCTCAGGAAAATGGGAGTACGGGGGAAGGCCCACCAGCAGGCAGTGAAAGACCTCTCCAAAGCCGCTGAAAAGGGGAGTCAGTGGTTGTGGGTCAAGCGAAGGGACTCCACCTTGGCTTTCAAGTGAGTGATGGCATCTAGGGAGTGATCCTGGGACGCTGGGACTCACTGCTGAACCCTCTGGAGGTGTCGTGGGCCTGTCAGCGAAACACTGAGGAAGGGGGGCGCCCACTTGATAACCCAGAGGATGCCTCCACTCACTTGACCATCCCACAAAGTCGAATAGGTGTCTCAAGTATGCATTAGGGTATTGTAACATCTAGTCCTACACAACAGATCTATATATATTATTTTCAATAATATATATATATATATATATATATATATATATATATTTTTTTTTTTTGTAATTTTATTTTTTTGTGTATATAAAAATAACTCTTATTTTGAATAGTAAATAAATTATTGCGCTAATAAAGAACTCTTGTTTTGAATGTTGAATATATGTTTTTGTGTCAACAAACCACAGCAGTCTTTTATTTTGGTGTGCAGACATTTTATTTGCACTCAACTTGTTTTTGTTGGAAACAAAGACTTCCTGGTGTCCGTGGGGCGGCCTTGTTGACCCCCTGCCCCCCTTGGGCCATTCTAGACCAGACCAGACCAGACCAGGTCCAGACAAGCACTAACAAGTTTTACAAGCTGTCTGTCTGACTCAAGTTCCACCGCAGTCCCACATGGCACACACAAAGACTAAGAGGGGTGGTAAAAACATGTCTCTTTCTCTCTCTCTGTGTGTGTGTGTGTGTGTGTGTGTGTGTGTGTGTGTGTGTGTGTGTGTGTGTGTGTGTGTGTGTGTGTTGGACATGAACTTGAGAACAAAAAGACCTTGAATAGATTCCTGCTGCACTGAAGAACAATTAGAAGAATAGGAGTGAGAAAAAAGATGTAAAATAATAAATAAATAAATAATAGGATTCATCAATAAGTCAATAAATCAAAACAAATCAATAAGTCACACATGTCAGAATATTATGTGTGCATTGATGAAGGAACAACAGGAAAGAAACTGAATAAAATAACAATAAATATTATGTTTTAAATAAATAAAATGATTCATATGGAAAATAACATAGGGTTCAAAAAGAGATTAAGTAATGAATAAATAATTACATATTATTATAATCATTAATAATCATTTTATTTCACCATTAAGTTAGCATTTAGTGTCTGATTTATTGTTGTGTTATTCATAAGTTCATTTAATTGTTGTATTATTCATGTTTTCATGACAAACAGTTGGTCTAGTACAGCACAATCCTTTCATACTATAAAATATCATATTTACTCCTCATTGTATCCTATGAAATATATTTATTTTTTAATATACATATTTCTTGTTATATATATATATATATATATATATATACTGCGATGAGGTGGCGACTTGTCCAGGGTGTACGCCGCCTTCCGCCCGATTGTAGCTGAGATAGGCTCCAGCGCCCCCCGCGACCCCAAAGGGAATAAGCGGTAGAAAATGGATGGATGGATATATATATATATACACGTTAGGTCAGAAAAAAACACAGAGGCTATATCATCCCTACAAGCTGGTTTCGCAGGTTTCCCTGCGAAACCTGCGAAAGTTTCCCAGGTTTCTCTCTCTCTCTCTGTCTCTCTCTCTCTCTCTCTCTCTCTCTCTCTCTCTCTCTCTCTCTCTCTCTCTCTATATATATATATATATATATATATATACACACATAAAGGGACAAACGGTAGAAGATGGATGGATGGATACAGTATATGTACAGTGTATGTATATATATGTATATACTGTGCATACATACATATATACATACATGTATGTATATATATATATATATATATATATATATATATATATATATATATATATATATAACATATATGTATGTGTGGGAAAAAAATCACAAGACTACTTCATCTCTACAGGCCTGTTTCATGAGGGGTTCCCTCAATCATCAGGAGATTTTCTTGATGATTGAGGGAACCCCTCATGAAACAGGCCTGTAGAGATGAAGTAGTCTTGTGATTTTTTTCCCACACATACATATATTGCGCTCTACTACGGTATCGAGCACTATTTTTTGGATAACCTTATTAAGACATATATATATAACATATGTATATTATATATATACATATATATAAATATATTTATACACACATATATATATATATATATATATATTTATATATACACATACATACATACATATAAATATATATTATATATACGTATGTATATATATTTTATATGTATTTGTATGTATATATACATAATATATTTACATGCATATATATACATGCATATATATATACATGCATATATATATATATATATGTATATATATATATATACATGCATATATATACATGCATATATATATATGTATATATATGTATATATATATACATATATATACACATATTTTGTATATATGTACTGTGTATACTGTATGTAGAGTTTACACTGTATATACAGAATAATGTATATAGATTATGCACTGTAAAAATGGTATGTAGATGTATATGCAATAAGTGTGTACAGTATGTGTACAGTACATAAAAAGTATATTTGTTTGCAGTCAAAAAAAGATGACTCCTGCTTGTACTGTAGTACATTTATTAGTACATGTATTACATTTAGTAGTACATGTATTACATTTAATAGTACATGTATTACATGTGGTACATTTACTAGTACATGTCGTACATTTATAGTACATCTAGTACATTTAATAGTAAATGTACTACAGTACGGCCTATGCCGTGCAAATGCTAAGGGCGCCGTCCATCAGGGGGCGCCACGCCAGTGCCACAAATGTTGGAGAAAAAAAAAAAAAAGTTGGTACTATTATTTCTAAATACAAAAAATAATCCCACGTTAATTAAAATGCAAAGTAAAGCCTATATAATAGAAATATTATTTGTTACAACATTACATTATTTATTCATATTTTTTTTAATCTTGTTAACTATTCTGATTGTTAATTTGCTTTCTTTAAGTAAAAAAAAAGGTCAAAGACAAAGCTATTCGGTTTCTTGTGAGTATATACACTTCACTGCCGATGTGGGGGGGCGCCACCTAAAATCTTGCCTAGGGCGCCAGATTGGTTAAGGCCGGGCCTGCATGTCGTACATTTAATAGTACATGTAGTACATGCTTTATATGTCATGAAGAAAACTTTGATTGACATGACGTCGTCACTGCTGATGACGTCATCACGTGAAGGTGTGGTCCAGATCACATTGATGATGTAAACGCAGACAACTTGAGAGTTTATGTTGTGAACAAAGAACAAACATTGGAATAAAGTCTATAGACAAACATTTATTGATCACTGTCTTTTCCCTTATTTGGACTATAGGCGCTTTATTTTCATCACATAAAAAAACAAACTTATAATGACTTTCAAAGTGTTCACACGAGTTCTACTGTATAGAAGTGTAGTCACGTGACTGTCATGTGACCCAAAATGGCGGCCCTTCATGCACACTAGTATGATTATTTATGTAACAACTCTAACTCAAATAGGTTGTCAAATATTACAATTTAACTGTTTGTATCATATTAATTCAATTAAAGAAATAATATTAATAACTTGATTTCAATCTTGTGTTTTTAACCTTTTAAATAACTTCTTGTGTTTTTTAATTGGGACATTTCTTTGCTTTATTGTTTATTTCAATGTTGTGTTGTTTTAAATTTGGACTTTAGTTTGCTTTATTATTTATTTCAATGTTGTGTTGTTTTAATAGGGATTTTAGTTTTGCTTTATTTTCCATAAAGGTCATGTGACCCAAAATGGCGGTCCTTCATGTCCGCCAGAATTATTGTTTATATTACAATTAAATCCATAAAACAACTCTAACTTTAATAGGTTGTCAAATATCACAATTTAACTGTTTGTATCATATTTATTTCATGAAAGTAATAATAACTTGATTTCAATGTTGTGTTTTTTAAACCTTATAAAAACGTATAATGTTTTTTAACTGGGACTTTAGTTTTCTTTGTTGTTTATTTCAATGTTGTTGTTTTTTTACTTACTTTAATTATTAATTTCAATGTTGTTGTTTTTTACTTACTTTAATTATTCATTTCAATGTTGTTGTTTTTTTAATTTACTTCATTATTTATTTCAATGTTGTGTTTTATTATTTACTTTATTATTTATTTCAATGTTGTTGTTTTTTTATTTACTTTATTATTTATTTCAATGTTGTTTTTTAATTTACTTTATTATTTATTTCAATGTTGTTTTTTAATTTACTTTATTATTTATTTCAATGTTGTGTTTTTTAATTTACTTTATGATTTATTTCAATGTTGTTGTTGTAACTGTAACTTTAGTTTGCGTTGTTGTTTTTTACTTACTTTACTATTTAATTCAATGTTGTGTTTTTTAATTTTGACTTTAGGTTACTTTATTATTTATTTAAATGTTTTGCTTTTTTATTTGGGACTTTAGTTTGCTTTATTTTCCATAAAAGACCATAAAAAAACCACTTTTAAACGCGTTCTACTTCTGTTGTCACGTGACAGTCATGTGACCCAAAATGGCGGCCCTTTATCTCCGCGAGTATGACTGTTTTATATTACCATTCAATCCATGTAACAACTCTAACTTTAATAGGTTGTCAAATACCACAATTTAACTGTTTCTATCATATTTATTTCATGAAATAAATAAAATTAATAAATTGATTTCAATGTTGTGTTTTTTTTTATTTGGACTTTAGTTTGTTTTATTATTTATTTCAATGATGTGTTGTTTTAATTTACTTTATTTATTTAAATCTTGTGTATTTTTAATTTACTTTATTATTTATTTCAATGTTGTGTTTTTTAATTTGGACTTTAGTTTTCTTTATTATTCATTTCAATGTTGTGCATTTTTAATTTACTTTTTTATTTATTTCAATGTTGTGTTGTTTTCATTTACTTTATTTATTTCAATGTTATTGTTTTTTTATTTACTTTATTTATTTCAATGTTGTTTTTTATTTATTTCAGTGTTGTGTTTTTTTATTTACTTTATTTATTTCAATGTTGTTGTTTTTTAATTTACTTTATTTATTTCAATGTTTTTGTTTTTTACTTTTTCATTTATTTCAATGTTGTTGTTTATTAATTTACTTCATCATTTAGTTCAATGTTGTGTTTTTGTATTTGTGATTCATTTCAATGTTGTGTTTTTTATTTACTTTATGATTTATTTCAATGTTGTTTTAACTGAAACTTCAGTTTGCTTTATTATCTATTTCAATGTTGTTGTTTTTTACTTACCTTATTATTTAATTCAATGTTGTGTTTTTTTTAATTTACTTTATTATTTATATCAATCTTGTGTTTTTTTAATTTGGACTTTAGGTTGCTTTATTATGTATTTCAATTATGTGTTCTTATAATTTACTTTATTATTCATTTCAATGTTGTTGTTTTTTAATCGGGTTTGTTTTATTTTCCATAAAAGGCCCTAAAAACTATTTCAATGCGTTCTACTGCTGGTGTCACGTGACAGTCATGTGACCCAAAATGGCGGCCATTCATGAAAGCTGTCTGATTATTCTTATTTATGTCATGAATAAATGTCATTTTAAAACCTTTAATATGATGTTAATATATGTATTTAATATGATGGTAATATACGTATTCAGCCACTGAATATAGGAAAGTATCAACTTTTAGCCTAAAACGTGCTAAGAAAAGGCTGAATGCTAATGCTAATGCTAACGATGAAAGAATATTGATGATTAGCGGTGAGATGACGGACATGAAGATGGTTGCCATGGCAACTAGGATGAGGTGTTTTTGACCTTCTTGTCCTTGACCCTCCTGTTCTGGAACCAGATGGTGATCTGGCGCTCAGTCAGCTTGGTGGCGGCGGACATCTTCTTCCTGGCGTCTTTGCTGACGAAGCTGCAGGCGCAGTACCCCGCCTCCAGCTCGCGCAGCTGCACTTTGGAGTAAGGCACGCGCTTCTTGCGGCCTCCGCGGGAGGCGTGGTCTGCATGGCGGGAACAGTGGACCATGCTGTGATTGGCTGCCATGTTTGATGCGGGCACAAATACTCCAACTTCTTTTTTAAAACCAAATGACTAAACACACCTGCAGAAAATACAGAAACTGAAACAAACTACAAATGTGGATTTTACCGCAAACAAACAACAACAAAAAAGGCCGCTTAGTCGCAAAATTGTTGCTTACAAATGTTACGTTGCTTTTTTTTTTTTTTTATAATTTGCTTGAATATTTTTTAAGTACAATTATAGTGTATATAAATATAAATATGTGTGAGAGTGTGTATAAATGTCAAACAAGTTCATTAAAGTAGTGTGAACACAAACACCATTAGGTCATATAGGTCTCATTTATAGTTAATAATTAACACAATTTACTGTAAAATGTTCATATTTTAAAGTGTATACACACACACACACACACACACACACACACACACACACACACACACACACACACACACATATATATATATATATATATATATATACATATATATATATAAAATAGGCCTAAAGTTCTAGCTTTATCTTTAGTTTTATCTAAATAATTAATGCAATTCACTGTCAAATTGTCATATTATTAAAGTGTATATAAATATAAATATGTGTGTGTGAGAGTGTATACATGTAAAATAAGTGAATTAAAGTATTGTATGTACACAAACATCCATCCATCCATCCATTTCCTACCGCTTGTCCCTTTTGGGGTCGCGGGGGATGCTGGAGCCTAGCTCAGCTGCATTCAGGCGGAAGGGTGTACATCATTAGGTCATATAGGCCTCATTTATGGTTATCTAATAATTAACACAATTTACTGTAAAAGTTTCATATTTTAAAGTGTGTGTGTATATATATATATATATGCCTAAAGTTTTAGCTTTATCTTTAGTTGTATCTGAATTAATGCAATTCACTGTCAAATCTTCATATTTTTAAAGTGTATATAAATATGTGTGTGAGAGTGTGTATAAATGTAAAATAAGTTAACTAAAGTATTGTATGTACACAAACATTAGGTCATGTAGGCCTCATTTATAGTTATCTAATAATTAACGCAATTTACTGTAAAAGTTTCATATTTTAAAGTGTGTGTGTATATGTGTATGTGTGTGTGTATATATATATATATATGTATATGTATATACATATATATATATATATATATATATATATATATATATATATATATATATATATATATATATATATATATATATATATATAGGCCTTAAGTATATATATATAGGCCTTAAGTATAGTTATCTAATTAATTAATGCAATTTACTGTCAAATCTTCATATTCTTAAAACATGTGAGAGTGTGTATAAATGTCAAATAAGTTAATTAAAGTATTGTATGTACACAAACGTTAGGTCATATAGGCCTCATTTATAGTTATCTAATAATTAGCGCAATTTACTGTAAAATGTTCATATTTTAAGGTGTGTGTGTGTACATATATGTATATATATATGCCTTAAGTACAGTTATCAAATTAATTAATGCAATTTACTGTCAAATCTTCATATTTTTAAAACATGGGAGAGTGTGTATAAATGTAAAGTTTATTTAAGTAGTGTATGTACACAAACATTAGGTCATATAGGCCTTATTTTTAGTTATATAATTAATTTATGCAATTTACTGTAAAATCTTCATATTTTAAAGTGTATATAAATATAACTTTGTATATATATACCCATATATACATGTATATATATACACACACATTATATATATGTATGTATATACATATATATATATATATATATACATATATACATACATATATAAATATATAGATACATATACACACACACACACACACACACACACACACACACACACACACACACACACACACACACACACACACACAGGCCTAAAGTATAGTTATCTAATTAATCAATGCAATTTACAGTAAAATCTTCATATTTTAAAGTGTATATAAATATAAATATGTGTGTGTGAGAGTGTGTATAAATGTAAAATAAGTTAATTCAAGTATTGTATGTACACAAACATTATTAGGTCATATAGGCCTCATCTATAGTTATTTAATTAATAAACGTAATTTACTGTAAAATGTTCATATTTTAAAGTGTATATAAATAAACATGTGTGTGAGAGTGTGTATAAATGTAAAACACGTTGATTAAAGTAGTAAATGTACAGTATGAACACAAACAGGTCATACATTATAGTTATTTAATTAATTAATGCAATTTACTGTGAAATCTTCATATTTTAAGGAGTATATAAACATGAATGTGAAACAGGTGAAGAAGTACACAAACATTACATCAGTCTCTAAACACTGTAATGTACTGTAACATATTTTAAAGGGTAAATGTAAGCATAAATGTCAAATAAGTTCACTGAAGTAGTTTATGTACACACAAATTATTAGATCATAAAGGCCTACATTATAATTTTCTATTTAATTAATGCAATTTGAATTTACTGAAAAATGACAGCTGTGACGTCAGTTACAGTACAGGAAATTACTGTAAATAATTTTGTGAAAGTAATGCAATTATTAGTCAGTAATTTACCGAGATTTTTTTTTTTTTTTTTTTACAGCGTTACACTTTTGTATTTATTTTATTGGAACTATTGGAGTGAATTGAACCAAATAAATATGATGAATGTGACAGTGTCATAAATACCTGCTTCAATAATAACAATACAAATCATAACAACATTAATAATGACAATAATAATAATCATCATCATCAAATAAGTACATGAACGAAGGCCTGCACGGTGTCATAAATACGTGCTTCAATAATAATGATAATAATAATAACAATAATAATAATAATAATAATAATATTAATAACAATATCAATAATGGCAATAATAATAACAAAGTCTATGTATGGGACGGCGTGGCGCAGTGGGAGAGTGGCCGTGCGCAACCCGAGGGTCCCTGGTTCAAGCCCCACCTAGTACCAACCTCGTCATGTCCGTTGTGTCCTGAGCAAGACACTTCACCCTTGCTCCTGATGGGTGCTGGTAGCGCCTTGCATGGCAGCTCCCTCCATCAGTGTGTGAATGTGTGTGTGAATGGGTAAATGTGGAAGTAGTGTCAAAGCGCTTTGAGTACCTTGAAGGTAGAAAAGCGCTATACAAGTATAACCCCTTTATCATTTATTTATTATTTATGTATGAAGGCCTGATGGTGTCATACATACATGCTTCAATAATAATGATAATAATAATCATAATCAATCAATCAATCAATCAATGTTTATTTATATAGCCCTAAATCACAAGTGTCTCAAAGGGCTGCACAAGCCACAACTACATCCTCGGTACAGAGCCCACATAAAGGCAAGGAAAAACTCACCCCAGTGGGACGTCGATGTATAATAATAATATTAATCAAACAAGTCTATGTATGAAGGCCTGATGGTGTCATACATACATGCTTCAATAATAATGATGATAAAAATAATAACAATAAAGATAATAATAATAATAATCACCCAATAAGTATTTATGACCTGTTTGGTGTCATAAATACATGATTCAATCATAATGGTAATTATAATAACAATAACAACAATAATTATAATAATAATAAATAAAGATAATAATAATAATAATAATAAAGATAATAATAATAATCATCCAATAAGTCTATGAATGAAGGCCTGTCTGGTGTCATAAACATGTGCTTCAATATATAATAGTAATAATAATAACAATAATAATAAAGATAATAATAAGAATAAACAATATAATAATAATAACAATAATAATAATCCAATACGTCTATGAATGAGGGCCTGCATGGTGTCATAAACACGTGCTTCAATAATAAAAACAATAACAATAATAATAACAATAAAAATAAAGATAATCATAATAATGATAATAATAATAATCATCATCATCCAATAAGTTAATGGATGACGGCCTGCACGGTGTCATAAATACGTGCTTCAATAATAATAACAATATCAATAATAATAAAGATAATAAGGACTCGGACTTACCGACCAAGGCGGACTTCCAGAGGTGCGGTGCTTGGTCCTTGCAGCACACCTGCCCCCCCCAGCCGCCTGCCAGCGTCCAAGGCTGGTACGGGTCCACCGGAAGCAGGCCGTCATGGCGCGGCTCGGCGGCCCCGAGCGTCTGGACCACGGACACGTCCAGGTAGCTGGCCACGGGCTGGTAGGGTCCCGGATGGTAGAAGAAGTCTTTGGGCCGGGGGCTGGGGTACTCCTCACAGTTGTCCACGTACGGCGCGGCCTTCACTCTGCACGGGTAGTATCCGCCCGCCAAGTAGGAGTACGGGAGTGCGCCCTGCGGCGGCCCCGACGACGTGAACGAGTCGCTCGTGCCCGCGGACACGTCGGCGGCCGAGTAGCCGGCGGTGTGCATCAAAGGCGACGTGTGCGCGCCCAGGGCGGCCGAGTGCGCCATGGCGTTTCCGCCAGACATCAAGGCGTCCATGGTCTTGTTCCTGTTCCGGCCCGGGTCTTCGTAGAGGAACATCTCAGCGATGGCGGCAGATCATAGCAACGTCTGCTTTCATGGCGTGACACGGCGTAAGTGCGTGCGTGCGTGCGTGCGCGCGTCTCTCCCGCTCTGAAGGAAAATGCAGCAACACTGCGCTCTCCCATTGGAGCAGACGGCAGGTCACGTGACCGGAAGACGGGGACGAGGAGGAGAAGCATGTCGCTCCACTCAGTCAAAGAACAGCAACACATGAACATATCCATACACCAACACATGACTGTATGAACACATGAACATATCCATACACCAACACATGACTGTATGAACACATGAACATATCCATACACCAACACATGACTGTATGAACACATGAACATATCCATACACCAACACATGACTGTATGAACACATGAACATATCCATACACCAACACATGACTGTATGAACACATGAACACATCCATACTCCAACACATGACCGTATGAGCACATTAACATATCCATACACCAACACATGACTGTATGAACACATGAACATATCCATACACCAACACATGACTGTATGAACACATGAACATATCCATACACCAACACATGACTGTATGAACACATGAACATATCCATACACCAACACATGACTGTATGAACACATGAACACATCCATACTCCAACACATGACCGTATGAGCACATTAACATATCCATACACCAACACATGACTGTATGAACACATGAACATATCCATACACCAACACATGACCGTATGAACACATGAACATATCCATACACCAACACATGACTGTATGAACACATGAACATATCCATACACCAATACATGACTGTATGAACACTTGAACATATCCATACAAAAACACAAGACTGTATGAACACATGAACACATCCATACTCCAACACATGACCGTATGAGCACATTAACATATCCATACACCAACACATGACCATATGAACACATGAACTTATCCATACACAAACACATGACTGTATGAACACATGAGCATATCCATACACCAACACATGACTGTATGAACACATGAACATATCCATACACCAACACATGACCGTATGAAGACATGAACATATCCATACACCAACACATGACTGTATGAACACATGAACATATCCATACACCAACACATGACTGTATGAACACATGAACACATCCATACTCCAACACATGACCGTATGAACACATGAACATATCGATACACCAACACATGACTGTATGAACACATGAACATATACATACACCAACACATGAATGTATGAACACATCCTTACACCAACACATGACTGTATGAACACATTAACATATCCATACACCAACACATAACTGTATGAACACATGAACATATCCATACACCAACACATGACTGTATGAACACATGAACATATCCATACACCAACACATGACTGTATGTACACATGAACATATCCATATATACAACACATGACCGTATGAACACATCCATACACCAAGACATGACCGTATGAACACATGAACATATCAATACTTGAACTTATGACTGTATGAACATATGAATATATACATACACCAACACATGACTGTATGAACACATGAACATATCCATACACCAACACATGACCGTATGAACACATGAACATATCCATACTTATGAATGTACGAACACACAAACATAGCCATACTTGAACTTATGACTCTATGAACACATGAACATATCCATACTTATGATTGTACGAACACATGGACATATCCGTACTTGGACTTATGACTGTATTAACACAAGAACATATGAATATGCAAACATATGAATATATCAACACATGAACATGAAATGAGTATGAACACATGGACATGTGATATGAACACATGATCGTGTGAATATACGAACACATTAACATATATATATATATATATATATATATATATATATATACACACACACACACACATGAATATATGAATAAATTCACTCAATATACGAACACATGAATATATGAACACATGAATATATGAATATATGAACACATGAATATATGAATACATTCACTCATGACTATACGGAGCTGCCCCCTGTCCCTGTGACAACAGTATGAGCTTCCTAAATGACCTTAACAACTACTCTGCAAGGTTTGAGGCACTTAACCCTACTCCGGCGAGAAAATCCATCCCTCGCCCTGATGAGCAGCCGCTCAACCTGAACATAGCGGATGTCCGGAAATCCCTATGAAGAGTGAACCCCCGGAAAGCACCGGGACCTGATGACATTCCGGGCAAGGTGCTTAAGGGATGTGCAGACCAGCTGGCTGGGGTTCTCACAGACATCTTCAACATCTCGCTGACCCAGGCTGTGGTACAATCATGTTTTAAGATGGCCACAATCATTCCAGTGCCTAAAAAACCCACAATCTCCTCCCTCAATGATTACCGCCCTGTTGCACTCACCCCCATCATAATGAAGTGCTTGGAGAGGCTGGTAAAGGAATATATTGTCTCCAGACTTCCCCCCACATTCGACCCATACCAGTTTGCTTATCGCCCTAACCGCTCCACAGAGGACGCCATCTCCTCTGCACTCCACCTGAGCTTAGAACATCTGGAAAGACAGGACACACACGTGCGGATGTTGTTCCTGGACTTCAGCTCAGCATTCAACACCATCATCCCGCAGCACTTGGCGAGCAAACTGGCCCCCCTTGGATTCAGTACCCCCCTATGTAACTGGCTGCTTGACTTCCTCACAGACAGACCCCAATCTGTGAGAGTGGGACACAACACCTCCAGTGCCATCTTCCTGAGCACCGGCTCCCCCCAGGGCTGCGTCCTGAGTCCGCTGCTGTTAACGTTGATGACCCATGACTGCTGCGCCAGGTCCACTACTAACCACATTGTGAAGTATGCGGACGACAACAGTAGTGGGCCTCATCCGTGACAACAACGACATGGACTACAGGGAAGAAGTGAAACATCTGGTTGACTGGTGCAGAACCAACAACCTGGTCCTGAATGTCGACAAGACCAAGGAGATCATCGTTGACTTCAGGAAGCACCAGTCCAGCCACGCTCCACTCTACATCAACGGCACAGCGGTGGAGATAGTAAGCAGCACCAAGTTCCTGGGGGTGCAGATAACTGACAATATAACCTGGTCCCTACACACCAGAGCTCTTGTAAAAAGAGCTCAGCAGCGCATGCACTTTTTGCATGGGATGAAAAGAGCACAGCTCCCTGCCCCCATTCTCACCACATTCTACAGAGGCACTCTAGAGAGCCTGCTGACCAACAACATCTCTGTCTGGACTGGAGCCTGCAATGCCTCAGACTGGAAGTCTCTTCAGAGAGTGGTGAGGACGACGGAAAAGATCATCAGGACTCCTCTTCCTCCTATCCAGGAGATCGCAAAAAGCCGCTGCCTGATCAGGGCTCAGAAAATCTGCAAAGACTCCTCCCACCCCCACCAAGGACTGTTTTCACTGCTGGACTCTAAAAAGAGGTTCCGCAGCCTCCGAAGCTGAACCTCCAGGTTCTGTAACAGCTCCATAAGACTCTTGAACGCATCATAATTAAATTATCCCCTGAACTCCCCCCAAAATGGATTAACTCGCTGGAATAAAAAAGACAATATAACATACATACATAAACGTGGATGCATGTAAAAAAGTGCAATATATTTATCTGTACAGTAACCTATTTATTTATTTATATATGCACCTTATTGCTTTTTTATCCTGCACTACCATGAGCTTATGTAACAAAATTTCTTCTTATCTGTACTGCAAAGTTCAAATTTGAATGACAATAAAAAGGAAGTCTAAGTCTAAGAATACATAAATATAAGAGCACAAGAACATATGAATATACGAACACATGAACATATGAGTACATCAACAAATGACTATATGAACACATGAATACATCAACACAACACATGAAAATATGACAACATTATCATGTGAATATACAAACACATGAACATATGAATTATGTGAACAGATGAACATATGAATATAGCAACACATGAACATATGACTATATGAACACATGAATATATCAACACATGAATATACGAATACATGACCTTGAGTGCCATGAAAAGTGCTTTACACAAAATAAATGTATTATGAACATGTAATATATGAACACATGACTAAATGAACACATGAACATGTGAATATAAGAACACATGAACATCTGAGTATATCAAAAAATTAACACATGCAAATATTAACATGTGAATATATGATATATGATATAATGATGATATAATCATAGAAATACATGAACATGTGACTAAACAAACTTATGAATACATTAACTTGTGACTACACAAACATGAATATATCAACACATGGATGTATGATTATAGGAATACATGAACATGTGACTATACAAACATATGAATACATGAACACATGTACATATGAATATTCAAATACACATGGACGTATGATTATGTGTAATACATGAATATATCAACAACTGAACATATGATGAATACATGAACATATGAAAACATGAAAATATCCATCCTTTTTCTATAGCGTTTGTCCTCATTAGGGGCGGGTCCATGACAGAGAACATGTGAATATATCAATAAATAAGAATATACCATATATATATATATATATATATATATATATATATATATATATATATATACCCCGTTTCCATATGAGTTGGGAAATTGTGTTAGATGTAAATATAAACGGAATACAATGATTTGCAAATCATTTTCAACCCATATTCAGTTGAATATGCTACAAAGACAACATATTTGATGTTCAAACTGATAAACATTTTTTTTTTTTTTGCAAATAATCATTAAGTTTAGCATTTGATGCCAGCAACACGTGACAAAGAAGTTGGGAAAGGTGGCAATAAATACTGATAAAGTTGAGGAATGCTCATCAAACACTTATTTGGAACATCCCACAGCTGTGCAGGCTAATTGGGAACATGTGGGTGCAATGATTGGGTATAGAAACAGCTTCCCAAAAAATGCTCAGTCTTTCACAAGAAAGGATAGGGCGAGGTACACTCCTTTGTCCACAACTGCGTGAGCAAATAGTCAAACAGTTTAAGAACAATGTTTCTCAAAGTGCAATTGCAAGAAATGTAGGGATTTCAACATCTATGGTCCATAATATCAACAAAAGGTTCAGAGAATCTGGAGAAATCACTCCACGTAAGCGCCATGGCCGGAAACCAACATTGAATGACCGTGACCTTCGATCCCTCAGACGGCACTGTATCAAAAACCGACATCAATCTCTAAAGGATATCACCACATGGGCTAAATTAGTTTTTGCTTACAATTTCGTTGTACAATGTACAATGACAATAAAGATATATTCTATTCTATTCTATATTGTATTCAAACACATGAATGGGTGTACATATGAGCATATGTCCACATGAACAAATTAAAAGATGAACACATATGAATACATGAAAATATGAACTGAACGACATGAACATATAAATACATGACCATATAAACAAGAACAAGTATATGAATACACAAACATAAAATGAACACACGAACATACAAATACATTACCATATAAACAACAAGAGCAAATGAATGCATGAAAATATGATGAACACATGAACATATAAATACATGACCATATGAACAACAAGAACATGTGAATACATGCACATATGATGAACACATGAATATATAAATGTATGACCATATAAACAACAAGAACAAATGAATACATGAACATATGATGAACACATGAACATATAAATACATGACCATATAAACAACAAGAGCATATGAATACATGAACATATAACAAGGTGAACACAAATGAACATATGAAAATATGAGCATATAAATACATTGTCATACAATAAACACATAAACATAAATACATGACCATATAAACAACAAGAACATGTGAATACATGAACATATGATGAACACATGAACATATAAATACATGGCCATACAAACAAGAACATATAAATACATGAATATATAAATATGTGAACACACATGGCCATATGAACACATGGACATATGAATACATGAACATATGATGAACACATGAACATATGAATACATGAAAATATTTTGTTTCTTTCTTTCTTTCCTTGGTGTACAAAACTCTGGCCGAGTGTCAAGATCATGTTTTTGTTTTGTTATTATTGTTTACATATCGCAATCTTTTCATGTACAATAAATATTATTGATTATTTCTTGATCATGTTTACTTTTCATGTACAATAAATAATATTGATTATATATACATGACCAAATGATGAAGACAAGCATGAACGTATGAATACAAAATACTAATATAATAATAAAAATAACTATATTATTATTGTTATACGTTTTCTTTGTCGGCGCCTTGAACATATGAGTACATGAGCACATGAACACATGAAAAATTAATAATACATTGTTGCGCTTGTAGAGTGAAAGCAAGACAACTTGAAGTATCGTTTGACACACAAAAACGTGCGCGTCGTTTATTCCTCCAACAAACAGAATGAATGAACGCTTACGTCACACACCCTCCAAAATGGCGGGAACAACAAACCCCCACCTTGGGAGAATCTCCTGACGGCGACTTAAAGGGGCCGCACTGAATTACTCACTCTTAACTGCATATATGAATGTAAACAAGAACAACATTGTTATGTGCACAATAGAACAATGGCAGTGAATAATGAGGACAAAGTCAAGTAAACAGGTGTGGTGAAATATGTCCTTAAATCAACCGCTGCCCACATCCCCCCATCACAAAGAAAAACAAACGGTCAATGGACAGGGGCACGGACGGGCCGACCAGACCGGGCGCGCCGGACTGGTACTAACGCCGGGGAGTCAGCAGGGGGGACCGGTAGGGTATCTGTACTGTCTAAAGTCCCGGGGGCATGCATAGAAGGATGCAAATCATTATCATGGGGCCTAGGTAGTGCGGGCGGACGACCCTGGCGCGGGGGTACGGCCGTGGTAACCGGCTGACTAAGATCAAAGTGGGCCGCATTCAGCCGGTCCACCGTGATTTTTTTCAGACCGACCCCCGATATCCAACAGAAAATGCTTGTCTCCGCTCTCTAGGGCGCGAAATGGCCCATCGTAAGGAGGCTGAAGGGGGCCGCGGTGGGCGTCGTGGCGGACAAAAACAAACGCTGCTCTCCTTAAAGAAGCGGGAACATCAGACGGCATAAGGCCGTGTTGAGAAGTGGGGATAGGGGTAAAACCCTTGGCGGCATCGAGGAGAGCAGCTCGTTGCTCACCGACGGACCAAGGTGCCGTCGTGCTAGGAATAAAGTCACCTGACACTCGCAGGGACTGGCCATACACCAACTCTGCCGAGGAAGATTGCAGGTCTTCCTTGGGGCAGTCCGAAGCCCAAGCATCACCCAAGGGAGTTTGTCTACCCAAACGCTGTCTTTTAGGGACGCCCTGAGCGCTGCCTTCATGGATCTGTGAAATCGCTCACACATACCATTGGCCTGTGGGTGATACGCCATCGTGTGGTGGAGTTTCACTCCCAAGCTCTCGGCTACAGCGGCCCAGAGCTCAGAAGTGAACTGAGAGCCCCGGTCCGATGATATGTCCAACGAGGTACCAAAACGGGCAACCCACGTACCAATGAACGCGCGCGCCACCTCTGCGGAGGTGGCGGACGTCAGAGGTACTGCCTCCGGCCAGCGGGTAGTCCTGTCGACCATCGTGAGGAGGTATGTGCAGCTGCCTGAGGATGGGAGAGGCCCGACCATGTCCACATTGACATGGTCAAAACGGCGCTCTGGAACCGTAAACGGTGCCAGTGGAGCCCGCGTGTGACACTTTTGAGCGCTGGCATGCCACGCATGTGGAAGCTCAGTCCCTAACGTCTTTTTTCAGTCCACGCCAGACAAATATTGCAGCTACGAGCCGCTGGGAAGGTTTCATCCCAGGGTGGGAAAGGTCGTGGATGGAGTCGAACACGCGCCGCCTCCAAATGGCGGGCACAAGGGGCCGTGGCTGACCGGTAGCGACGTCACAAAGGAGCGTAACCCCTGTGTCCTCAAATGGGACCTCAGACAACCGTAGCTCTGTGGCTGCAGCCTTCAGAGCTCGGATGTCCGAGTCGTCGGCCTGGTCAACTGCCATTTGTGCAAAATCGAGCCCCACATGGACAGCGCCCATGACGGCTCGGGAAAGGCAGTCAGCAACGACATTGCTCTTACCAGCAAGATGCTGGATGTCCGTTGTGAACTCTGAGACGTAGGAGAGGTGCCTCTGTTGCCGAGCCGACCACGGTTTAGCCGTCTTGGCCATCGCAAAAGTGAGGGGTTTGTGCTCCACAAAAGCTGTGAAAGGCCGGCCTTCAAGCAACGAACGGAAATGACGTATGGCCAGATAGAGGCCGAGGAGCTCACGGTCAAATGTGCTATATTTCCGCTCGCAGGGGCGCAACTGCCTGCTAAAGAAAGCCAAAGGTTGCCAAGTGCCACCCACCCACTGCTCATGCACTGCACCTACAGCATAATCTGACGCGTCTGTGGCGATTGCAATAGGAGCATCGGGTAATGGGTGTGCCAGCAGGGTAGCGTTAGCGAGAGCAGACTTGACCCCCACAAAAGCACTGGGCTGCGCGTCAGACCAGTCTACCATGTGCTTGGGAGCAGCCCCTTTAAGAGCATCATACAGCAGCCGCAATAGGTCAGCTGCCCGGGGGATGAAACGATGGTAAAAATTTACCATTTTAAGGAACTCCTGAAGAACCTTAACCGTGAGTGGGCGGGGGAACATTGCGATGGCAGCAACCTTCGCTAGGAGGGGAACTGCCCCGCACTTCGTGACACGATGTCCGAGGAAGTCGATTACAGACAACCCGAACTGGCACTTAGCCGTTAACAATGAGCCCGTGTTGGCTAAGGCGCTGAAAAAGGGACCAGAGGTGGGTCACATGTTCGGCCTGAGAGGTGCTCGCTACCAGGATGTCGTCCAAGTAGACAAACAGAAATGGCAAGTCACGTAAAACAGAGTCCATCAACCGCTGGGAAGTCTGTGCGGCGCTCTTAAGGCCAAAAGGCATTCGTAACAATTTGAACAGTCCAAATGGGGTGATGACCGCTGTCTTCGGGATATCAGAGGGGTGGACCGGCACCTGATGATAGCCCCGGACGAGATCTACCTTAGAAAACACAGTTTTCCCAGCCAGGTTGGTGGAAAAATCTTGTATGCGGGGGACCGGATAACGGTCCGGGGTAGTCGCATCGCTAAGTCTGCGGTAATCACCGCATGGCCGCCAACCACCTCCGGGCTTCTCCACCATGTGGAGGGGCGACGCCCACGGGCTGTCTGAGCGGCGAATGATCCCGAGGCGTTCCATGGTCTCGAATTCAGCTCTAGCGATGGAGAGCTTAGCAGGGTCCAGGCGCCGGGCTCGTGCATGCACAGGGGGGCCCGTGATGGCAATGTGGTGTTCCACACCATGCTTGGCGGTAGATGACGAGAAAGTGGGCTGCGCCAGGGTGGGGGACTCAGCGAGGAGGCGAAGAAAAACGTCCGCGGTGGGTAGCATGCTGGAAAGCCTGATGGAGTCCGTCGCGCTGAGACTGCACTTGTACGAGCAGAACGTAATCGCATCCACCAAGCGCCTGTTTTTTACATCCACAAGGAGGCCGAAAGCACAGAGAAAATCTGCACCGATGAGCGGCACCGTCACTTTAGCAGTCACAAAGTTCCAACTGAAACGCTGTCCACCAAAACACAGTTCCACGTACCGTATTCCGTAAGTGCGGATAGGGCTGCCATTGGCCGCTTCCATGGGGGGGGGCCATGTGACGCAGACAGCATGTCCAACCTTGATGCTGGCAGGACGCTCCTCTGCGCGCCGGTGTCACACAGGAAACGTCGTCCAGAGAGGGAGTCCTGGATGAAGAGCAGCCTGCCAGTACTGCCAACGCTCATGGACACTGCTGAACGCCGGTCCCGGCGTTTCCCGGCGGCGGTCCACTAAAACTGCACGGGGGACGGCACCGCCTGGCTTTGGTCCCGAACTTTGCGTGGAAAAAACATAGTCCAGAATCCGGTTGCCGCCTGGGGGGCTTAGCAGCAACAGCAGCAGCAGCAGCAGCAGCGAGAGTGGAAAAATCTGCCATGGGTCCTTCTGTCTCATTCGGAAGGAAAGAAGCCACATAGGTCAGTTGGGAGGCTAAAAAGAACTTATAAGCTTCAGCAGCTAGTTCCCGGCAGTCCAAAATGGCGGTGTTGGCTAAAGCAGCCCGCACCTGCGAAGGCAGCAGTCTCAGGAAAAGCTGCACGAAGAGGAATCCTGGTCTGTGCTCACCTAAGAGGGCTAGCATTTTGTCCATTAGTTCAGAGGGCTTGCAATCGCCAAGCCCATGCAACGGAAAATAAAAAATAAAAATTATGTCGTAATAAAACTTAGTGTCGTCCTCGGTGATACCACACAGGGCGAACTGTGCCTCGGCCTGGGCAAAACATGCAGTCGCGGAAGTTTCCCAGAACTCGGGCAGCTTTAGAGAAACCGCATTCGCCGTCATTGTCGATAATATTCACTGAATCCGTTCAGTGAAGAGTCGGGGTCACCAGTGTTGCGCTTGTAGCGTGAAAGCAAGACAACTTGAAGTATCGTTTGACACACAAAAACAACCAGAATGAATGAACGCTTACGTCACACACCCTCCAAAATGGCCGGAACAACAAACCCCCACCTTTGGGAGAATCTCCTGACGGCCACTTAAAGGGGCCGCGTCGAATTACTCACTCTTAACTGCATATATGAATGTAAACAAGAACAACATTGTTGTATGCACAATAGAACAATGGCAGTGAATAATGAGGACAAAGTCAAGTAAACAGGTGTGGTGAATTACTGTATGTCCTTAAATCAACCGCTACAACATGAACATATTAACAGGTGACATATTATTGCATGAATACAAGAATAAAGCAACATGTATCGACACAAACATAATGAATACATGCATGGACATAAGAACACGTTAACTTATATGAACATATAACCATGAGAGCATATGAACACATGAAGATGACGTCATGTGTTCTGACGCAATGTGACTAACACATCAATGTCTTTGTCTTCCTCCTCATTGGATGATATTTCGTCCAATCACACACCAGCCTCATCAATAATAATATAAACATACTACTACTAGTAATAATATATTAATAATGATAATAATGACAATAATAATAAGTAATAATAATAATAGCAATACTAATAATAATACTAATGATGATAATAATAATAATGATAACAATATGATAATAATAATAGTAACAATAATGATGATAATAATAATGATAATAATAATGATAATAATAATAATAATGATGATAATAATAATAATAATGATACTCCTACTAATAATAATATTAATAATAATAATAATGTAATACTATTAGTAGCAACAATAATAATAATAATACTAATGTAATACTATTAATAGTAACAATAATAATAACAGTAAGACTCACACGCATGTTTGTCCTTATTTTATTTACTGTCATTATTCATGTCTTTATATTCCTTCACTATGCAATATTTATCTGATGATGATTATTATTATATCGTTATTATTATTATATTATTGTTATCAATATTATTATGATCATTATCATTATATTATTGCAAAATGGCAGGAAGTATCAAATGCCCTAAAAGTCACAAAAGAGTTTTAATAAGTATTTGTCACAAATGTTGAAGTTATTAATTTTACTTGCTCAGCCTGTTTGAAATAAACAAAATAAAATATTGAAGAATTGTAGTGTTTTTAAGTCTTGTGAAAAGACGTAGATCACAATCATATTTACATTTCTGTCATCAATAATATTTGGATAACTTTTTTACCTGCACCAAGAACTCAATGATTATATTTGTGGGACACAAGGAACACACTAAAGTCCTGCAGAATGTAGGACACAATCTACATGTTCTAAAACGAAGGTCTATTTGATTGACTCCTTCAGTATAATATTATTATTATTATAGTTATATTATATGATGATTTATTCTTTCAGTATAATATTATTATAGTTATATTATATGATGAGATATTACAGTAATGTTGTGTTCACTTACTAAAATAAGTTTTAATGTACACAACATTTCCTTGACTTATTATATTATTGTTGGAAAAATTAAAGGACATTTTATACTATGTACAGTACATGCAGTACTGTAGTACTATGTATACATGTATTTTATGCACAGTAGTACTGGTGGTGGTCTCCCACAGCAGTGGTGGTCTTCCACAGCAGTGGTGGTCTGCTGAGCACTCAGACGGTCTCACAAGGTCAAGGTCAAGTTTGACAAGAAAGGGGACGTCTCAGACACGTAAAAACTCAAGTTCAAGGTCAGCTTTTGTGTGTGAGTGTGTGTGTGTGTGTGTGTGTGTGTGTGTGTGTGTGTGTGTGTGTGTGTGTGTGTGTGTGTGTGCGTGCGTGCGTGCGTGCGTGCGTGCGTGTGTGTGTGTAACACAGTTAAATAGAAAGCTGGTTTCAAGATGGATGGCAGCACATTTTTCCAAACAGTTGAAATGTTTTCTTTATTTTCTAAACTAAAACTTGAAATTCAATCAATCAAAGTTTATTTATATAACCCTAAATCACAAGTGTCTCAAAGGGCTGCACAAGCCACAACTACATCCCCGGCTCAAATTATTAATACAATCTTCAAAAAATGGTCCAAATCTAGAAAGGCCCTTAAATTATTGTCATATTTGGAAGAATTTAAGTTGTTATAAGCCCATTTTTTGTATCTATAATTATATTTTTTTATATTTTTGTTTTGTTTTGTTTGTTTTTTTTTGGTTTTTTCTTTATTTTTTTTTATACTTATGTTATTTTTTTGTTTGTTTTGTTTTTTTTCTTTTTGTATTGTCTCTTACTTTATTCTTTTTTCTTATTCCAACATTTTAATTTGTAGATATATGTCGACTGCTCAAAAAAACACATCATATTCAAATGTATATATATATATATATATATATATATATATATATATATATATATATATATATGACAAACAAAACAAAGCACTTGCAATACATTTGAATATGATACGTTTTTTTGAGCAGTCAACATATTTGTACAAATTAAAATGTTAAAAAGAATAAAGTAAGAGACAATACAAAAACAAAAACAACAAAACAAACAAAAAAATAACATAAGTATAAATACAAATAAAAAAATAAAAAAATAAAAAACCCTAACAAAACAAAAAAAATATATATCCATATATGGTTAGCGCCTTGCATGGCAGCTCCCTCCATCAGTGTGTGAATGTGTGTGTGAATGGGTAAATGTGGAAGTAGTGTCAAAGCGCTTTGAGTACCTTGAAGGTAGAAAAGCGCTATACAAGTATAACCCATTTATCATTTAATTTATATTTATATATATATACATACAGTATAGTTGTTATAAGCCCATTTTTTGTATCTATAATTATATTTTTTTATATTTTTGTTTTGTTTTGTTAGTTTTTTTTGGGTTTTTTTCTTTATTTTTTTTTATACTTATGTTATTTTTTTGTTTGTTTTGTTTTTTTTCTTTTTGTATTGTCTCTTACTTTATTCTTTTTTCTTATTCCAACATTTTAATTTGTAGATATATGTCGACTGCTCAAAAAAACACATCATATTCAAATGTATATATATATATATATATATATATATATATATATATATATATATATATATATATATATATATATATATATATATATATATATGACAAACAAAACAAAGCACTTGCAATACATTTGAAATATTTTTTTGAGCAGTCAACATATTTGTACAAATTAAAATGTTAAAAAGAATAAAGTAAGAGACAATACAAAAACAAAAACAACAAAACAAACAAAAAAATAACATAAGTATAAATACAAATAAAAAAATAAAAAAATAAAAAACCCTAACAAAACAAAAAAAAATATATCCACATATATTTATATATATATACATACAGTATAGTGTGACCTGTCAGCACTAACAAATACAACATCCAGACAATCATCAAACAGGAAATATAAAAACCTCAAAGGCGAGTGACATGATTCTGTTTTGTTAATAAACTTGTAACAAAGTTGCTGATGGGATGTTTTTATGTCCTGAGAAAGAATCTCAATGTTGAATATGATCATTGTTATTATTTAGTAGTGTGAATATTATAAAGTGTTTGATGAAGTGAAATGAGTCAAACACAACTACGTAATTATGAAAAATATATTTATTATTAACCTCTGGAATAAACTTATGATGTCTTTAAGTTGGAGTGGAGGAGTAATTGCTTTTTCCATCCATCCATTTTCTACCGCTTATTCCTTTTGGGGTAGCGGGGGGCGCTGGAGCCTATCTCAGCTACAATCGGGCGGAAGGCGGGGTACATCCTGGACAAGCCGCCACCTCATCGCAGGGCCAACACAGATAGACAGACAACATTCACACTTTAGTCAAATAGAAGAAATTGTGTGTTTATAGGAGAACATTTAGATGTTAACTGTCTGTCATCTTTGTACACAATCTGCTTGTATCACACATGATATCACACACTAGTAAACACTCTGCTTGCATCGCACATGATATTACACACAAGTAAATACTCTGCATGTATCACACATTATATCACACACAAGTAAACACTCTGCATGTATCGCAACTGATATCACACACTACTGTGCTTGTATCGGACCTGATATCAAAAACTACTCTGCTTGTATCGCACATGATCTCCCACACAAGTAAACACTATGCTTGTATCGCACATAATATCACACACTAGTAAACACTCTGCTTGTATCGCACATGATATCACACACAAGTAAACACGCTGCAGGGTTGCTTGTATCACACATTATATCAAACACAAGTAAAAATGCTGCAGGACTGCTTGTATCGCACATTATATCACACACAAGTAAACACAGTCTGATTGGCAACTACACGCAGGCGAGACAGGCGAGGAGGAAAAGCACTCAGAGAGACAAACAAGAAGTAGAACTCAACTCAGAGCGCCAAACAGGAAACAAATGCCGAACAATAAGGAAAAATGTTTTCATGTTTTAATTTATTAACACTTTTGTATCCTATTGTGTTGTAATTTTTGTACTTTAAGATTATTAACACTTTTGTATCCTACTTTGTTGTTATTTTTGTACTTTAAGTTTATTAACACTTTTGTATCCTACCTTGTTGTTATTTTTGTACTTTAAGTTTATTAACACTTTTGTATCCTACTTTGTTGTGTAATTTTTGTACTTTAAGCTTATTAACACTTTTGTATCCTATTGTGTTGTGTTATTTTTGTACTTTAAAGTAATGAACAATTTTGTTTCCTAGTGTGTTGTTATTTTTGTACTTTAAGTTTATTAACACTTTTGCATCCTATTTTGCTGTGTTATTTTGGTACTTTAGGATAATAACACTTTTGTATCCTATTTTGTTGTGTTATTTTAGTACATTCAGTTTATTAACACTTGTGTATCCTATTTTGTTGTGTTAATTTTGTATTTTAAGTTTATTAACACTTGTGTATCCTATTTTGTTGTGTTATTTTTGTACTTTAAGCTTATTAACACTTTTGTATTCGAGTTTGTTGTGTTATTTTTGTACTTTAAGTTTATTAACATTTGTGTTCCGTATTTTGTTGTATTATTTTTGTACTTTAACTTTATTAACACTCGTGTATCCTATTTTATTGTGTTAATTTTGTACTTTAAGTTTATTAACACTTTTGTATCCTACTTTGCTGTGTTATTTTTGTACTTTGTTTGCTAACATTTTTGTATGCTATATTGTTGTATTATTTTTGTACTTTAAGTTTAACACTTTTGTATGCTATATTGTTGTGTTATTTTTGTACTTTAAGTTTAACACTTTTGTATCCTACTTTGCTGTGTTATTTTTGTACTTTGTTTGCTAACATTTTTGTATGCTATATTGTTGTATTATTTTTGTACTTTAAGTTTAACACTTTTGTATCCTACTTTGTTGTGTTATTTTTGTACTTGGTTAATTAACACATTTGTATCCTTTTTTATTGTGTTTTTTTTGTACATTAAGCTTATTAACACTTTTGTATCCTATTTTGTGGTGTTATTTTGTACTTTAGGTTTATTAACATTTTTGTATCCTATTTTTGTCAGGACTTGGTCTGGGGAGTTTGCTTTTCCGGGATGCAACGGAAAGTTGGCACGGGCGAGACGGGAATTAAGGTACATTTTTTATTGAAACACTAGAACTAACTATAAATACAAAAAAAAGGATCAAACAAAAATCGCGCACAGTGGCGGAGAATAAACTATGAACAATTAAACAAAAACATTAACTGTGGCTTGAAAAACAAAAACTTACTTGGCATGGAACCGGCATGAAAAAAGAGCAGCAAGGATCATAAGGGTGTGCAGAAGCATATATGGGGTGTGAGGTCGTCAGAAAGACAAACTGAAAAACACTGAACTTAAATACTATGGACATGATTAGTGAAAGCAGGTGCGTGACTCAAAACGTGAAACAGGTGCGTGACGTGACAGGCGAAAACCAATGGTTGCTATGGTGACCAGACAAGGGAGTGAAAAAGACAGAAACTAAACAAAACATGACTTAAAACAAAACATGATAATACAGACATGACAATTTTGTTGTATTATTTTTGTTCTTTAAGCTTATTCACCCTTTTGTATTTGAGTCTGTTGTGTTATTTTAGTACTTTCAGTTTATTAACACTTGTGTATCTTATTTTGTTGTGTTAATTTTGTATTTTAAGTTTATTAACACTTGTGTATCCTATTTTGTTATATATTTTTTGTACTTTGATTTTATTAACACTTGTGTATCCTATTTTGTTGTGTTAATTTTGTATTTTAAGTTTATTAACACTTTTGTATCCTATTTTGTTGTATTATTTTTGTACTTTAAGTTTATTAACACTTTTGTATCCTTTTTTGTTGTTATTTTTGCACTTTAAGCTTATTACACTTTTGTATTCGAGTTTGTTGTGTTATTTTTGTACTTTAAGTTTATTAACACTTGTGTATCGTATTTTGTTGTATTATTTTTGTACTTTAACTTTATTAACACTTGTGTATCTTATTTTGTTGTGTTATTTTTGTACTTTAAGTTTATTAACACTTTTGTATTCTATTTAGTTGTTTTATTTTTGTACTTTAAGCTTATTAACACTTTTGTATCCTATTTTGTTGTGTTATTTTTGTACTTTATGTTTATTAACAATTGTATATGCTATTTTGTTGTATTATTTTTGTACTTTAAGTTTAACACTTGTGTATCCTATTTTGTTGTGTTATTTTTGTGATTTAAGTTGATTAATACTTTTGTATCCTATTTTGTTGTGTTAATTTTGTACTATGTCAATTAACACATTTGTATCTTATTTTATTGTTTTATTTTTGTACATTAAGCTTATTAACACTTTTGTATCCTATTTTGTTGTGTTATTTTTGTACTTTAAGTTTATTAACACTTGTGTATCGTATTTTGTTGTGTTATTTTTGTACTTTAAGTTTATTAACACTTTTGTATCCTACTTTGTTGTGTTATTTTTGTACTTTAAGCTTATTAACACTTTTGTATCCTTTTTTTGTGGTGTTGTTTTTGTACCTTAAGCTTATTAACACTTTTGTATTCTAGTTTGATGTGTTATTTTGTACTTTAAGTTTATTAACACTTGTGTATCCTATTTTGTTGTGTTATTTTTGTACTTTAAGTGTATTAACACTATTGTGTGTATATATATATATATATATATATATATATATATATATATATATATATATATATATATATATATATATATATATATATATATCATCTTCATCATCATCGGCGGTCACTCGAACGAGTATGACGATCCTTTTATGGAGGATGCCAGTGCGTGACTTTGTTTAGCGTGGGGAGACTGGTGCACAGACAGTCACCACACGATCCTTGACAGAATATATATACATACACGATATAAAATAAATATATTTTAAAAATGAAAAACTGTATTGTCGCTAATACGATACATACACATTTAGGATATATTTTATGATATATTAATATTATATTTTTGTGTCGCCACAGTGACACCTCTTGGTCACATCTTGTACTGCATTAGAGCGGGATTGTTTTAAACCCGGTGTTCTGCCGCTCTCTAGTGGCCAAACGGTGCCACTGCTGCCAGTTATTTCCCCAGCAGTATTATTGTTTTCTTTTTAAGACAGAGCTCAATTAATAAAAAATAAAACATCATGAATTTATGTCTCAAAAAAATAAATTATTTCAAATGTCCCTAAGTGTGCTGAAAACACATTTGACAATTTAAAAGTCTTTAAGTGAGATTGTAACAAGATGAATAATAAGGTAATTTAGGTACAAACAGATGAATAATGAACAATCCACACCGGAAGTACTTGCAGCAGGTACTTCCTGTGTGAAGCAGGTACTTTCTGTGTGAAGCAGGTACTTCCTGTGTGGATCAGGGTTGTACATGGTGCCCCTAGAGTCTAGACTAAATATACAGTGGTGGTCAAAAGTGTACATAGACTTGTAAAGAACATAATGTCATGGCTGCCTTGAGTTTCCAATAATTTCTACAACTCTTATTTTTTTGTGATAGAGTGATTGGAGCACATACAAAAAACATTCATGAAGTTTGCTTCTTTTATGAATTTATTATGGGTCTATTGAAAATGTGAGCAAATCTGCTGGGTCAAAAGTATACATACAGCAATGTTAATATTTGCTTACATGTACCTTGGTAAGTTTCACTGCAATAAGGCGCTTTTGGTAGCCATCCATAAGCTTCTGGCAAGCTTTTGCTTGAATTTTTGACCACTCCTCTTGACAAAAATGGTGCAGTTCAGTTACATTTGTTGGTTTTCTGACATGGAATTGTTTCTTCAGCATTGTCCACACGTTTAAGTCAGGACTTTTTGACATCACATGGACAAAGATAAGACCTTCTGGAGGAAAGGTCTGTGGTCAGATGAAACAAAAATTGAGCTGTTTGGCCACAATATCCAGCAATATGTTTGAGGGAGAAAAGGTGAGGCCTTTAATCACAGGAACACCATCCATACTGTCAAGCATGGTGGTGGTAGTATGGGCCTTGTTTGCTGCCAATAGCACTGGTGCTTTAAATGGGACAATGAAAAGGGAGGATTACCTCCAAATTCTTCAGGACAACCTAAAATCATCAGCCCGGAGGTTGGGTCTTGGGCGCAGTTGGGTGTTCCAACAGGACAATGACTCCAAACACACGTCAAAAGTGGTAAAGGAATGGCTAAATCAGGCTAGAATTGTAACGATCTGGTGTGGTGGATCCCAAGGATGCAGAGACGTTTAGTGTGCTGTCAATAGTCTCTCTTTATTCAAGAGGTAGCACACAATAGCAAAAACAAAGGCGATGGTGGCAAACACACAAAAACACACCATGTAAAAACTACCAATATAAATTACCTACAAAAAACCAAAAGCGCTAGACAAGGCTAGGAGGTATACTTCATTAAAGAAGTAATACTAAAAAACAAAGTACAAAAAAAAAGCGCTAGACAAGGCTAGGAAACCTGAAATGTTGCACAAGACGAACTAGTGAGTCCGCTGGCGAGTCAAAATACAAATGTGCCTGAAGGAAGCAGTCGACAAAGTTCCGGCGCTCACAGGCCGTCAGCAGCCAGGTTAAATAGGCTGCCCCTAATCAATGTCAGGTGTGTGCTGCTGCCTCGCACCAGCTGCACTCCATACTGAGGATGAGAGAGAGAGAGTGAACATGGTGTGCAGACAACAGAAATGAACAGGGAAATTTCAGATTACCACAAGAATGAAGGTTTTAGAATGGCCTTCCCAAAGTCTTGACTTAAATGTGTGGACAATGCTGAAGAAACAAGTCCATGTCAGAAAACCAACACATTTAGCTGAACTGCACCAATTTTGTCAAGAGGATTGTAGCTGAGATAGGCTCCGCGCCCCCGCGACCCCGAAGGGAATAAGCGGTAGAAAATGGATGGATGGAGTGGTCAAAAATTCAAGCAGAATCTTGCCAGAAGCTTGCGAATGGCTACCAAAAGTGCCTTATTGCAGTGAAACTTGCCAAGGGACATGTAAGCAAATATTAACATTGCTGTATGTATACTTTTGACCCAGCAGATTTGCTCACATTTTCAGTAGACCCATAATAATGCATTCAATTGAATATGGGTTGAAAAGGATTTCCAAATCATTGCATTTCGTTTACTAACACAATTTCCTAACTCATATGAAAACGGGGTTTGCAATAACAAATAAATAATGTCTGGACACATAATATACACTTTAAATTGTAATATACAAACATAATTCAATAATGATGAATATGTATAATCTGGACATATCATATACTGCACAGTACACATATAGTACAGTATAAATACATAAAACACCCACAAATTATTGATAGTTAAAAAGTCGGACAATATGTAAAAATAATAAAGAATAAATACAGTGTACAGTACATTTAAACGTCTGTAAATATTATAAACAAAATATATTTAATACATTTACATGATCTAATATATAAAATATTTCAACTAAAGTAATCTTAAATTCAATACATCCATCCATCCATTTTTTCTACCGCATTCGTATAAAAATAAAAACACATTTATTCATATTAAATACGACATTTCAAGATATATTCTCCATATTTGTGTGATATAAACAGCAGACCCGAGGGACATTTACCTCATCGTTGTTGTTGTTGTTGACAAGACGGTGGTTTATTTTATTTGACATTGAAACATGTCTGACATTTCATTTCAGAAACACCTGAAGAAATGTGTTTAAATAATATTTTCGGGAAAACAAAACAAACACAATATAAACACACTCCACCTGGATGTGGGTGCCAAAGATCTATTTCACGGCATTTCCGGAACAGAATGACTCTGAATCAGTGACGCAATCAGATTTGACAAAACCTCATCGAGCTGGATGCAATCTTACTTGGAGGGGAGGGAACAGGTGGTAGAGGTGAACGGCACCGTGTCCCCCAACCCCTCTCAGTAACCTGTGGAGTCCCTCAAGGCAGTATATTGGGGCCTTTACTGTTCCTAGTATACATAAACGACTTGTCATTGGCATGCAACTGTGAATTGTTCTTGTTTGCAGATGACTCGGCCCTGATGGTATCAGACAAGGACATGTCACAGGTGGAGAAAATCCTCAGTGCTGAACTCTGTAGAACTTGCACCTGGCTCGCTGACAACAAGCTATCCATACACTTGGGTAAAACGGAATCCATCCTGTTTGGGTCCCACATCAACCTTAAGAAAGTCAATGACTTCACTATAAAAGTGGGTGACATTGTTATCACCAGGAAGGATGAGGTCACCTACCTATGTTCCATTCTAGAGGCTAATCTTTCCTGTGATAAAATGGCAACCAAGGTAATCAAAAAGGTCAACCAACGAACGAGGTTTCTCCATAGAATCTCCTCTCTGGTCAACAAAAGCACCATGAGGATTCTAGCGAGAACTCTCGTTCAACCCTTTTTCGATTATGCATGCACCTCCTGGTACCCTAGCACCTCCAAAACCCTCAAATCTAAACTCCAAACATCCCAGAACAAGCTAGTCGGATTACTGCTAGACCTCCACCCCAGATCACACCTCACTCCTACCCACTTTTTCAAAGTGGGCTGGCTCAGGGTGGAGGACAGAGTAAAACAACTTGCACTGAGCCTAGTCTATAAAATCCGCTACACCTCCCTGATACCGAAGTACATGTCAAACTACTTCCATAACGTAAATGACCGCCATAACCACAACACCAGGGGGAGCTCCACTAAGCACGTTAAACCCAGATTCCGATCTAACAAAGGTCTTAAGTCATTCTCTTTCTATGCTACATCAATGTGGAATGTGCTCCCAACAGGTATAAAAGAAAGGGCATCTCTATCCTCCTTCAAAACCGCAATAAAAGTACACCTCCAGGCAACTTCAACCCTAAACTAACGCCCTCCCAGGATTGTTAATAATAAAATGTAAACAATCAAATGCAGATACTTTTTCTTATGCCTTCGGATCTCTCTCTCTCTCTCTCTCTCTCTCTCTCTCTCTCTCTCTCTCTCTCTCTCTCTCTCTCTCTCTCTCTCTCTCTCTCTCTCTCTCTCTCTGTCTCTCTCTCTCTCTCGCTCTCTCTATGTCCACTACTTGCTGTACATATCCTACCAAGTTAGACCAACACTGTTTCATTATCCATTTCTCTGTTCTCAATTGTTGATGACTGATGATAACAACCAAACCTAAGCCCCCCCCCCCCCCCCCCCCCCCTCGAATTGTAAATAATTCAATGTATACACCCTGATGATTATCTTGTGTGATGACTGTATTATGATGATAGTATATATGATAGAATATATCTGTATCATGAATCCGACTTAAACAAATTGAAAAACGTATTCGGGTGTTACCATTTAGTGGTCAATTGTACGGAATATGTACTTCACTGTGCAACCTACTAATAAAAGTCTCAATCAATCGCGCTGCATGAACAATTGCTCTTGCTTTGTTTGAGCAGCACCACCCAGTGTTGAAAGTAGGAATTACAACACTTAATGTTGGTTTTGGTCAATTTTGTATTATGTATTACTTTTTTTTTTTTTTTTTTTACAATATTTACACTGGCAAAAAAACAAAGCAGTCAGATATAGCAAGGTGATATTAATAGTCAAATTAATATTCCATTTTAAATCTATTTCCTCCCAAGTATTTCTGTACATTTTAGTTTATATATTTATCACATTCTATTTATTTGCTCATTTCAACTAGTTTAGATTATGTTTATTCCCTATTTATATTGACTATTATTTAATTTAGTCCTAACCATTTGTATTTTTTAAAGACTGTGTTATGTTGGGTGTGTAGTAGTAACCAACACGAACGCGTTACTTTCCAGTCAGCATCTTTATTCACGTACCTGTATTTTCCTACATTACATTCTTCTTCTCTCCTCACCTCACCGCACCTCCTCCGTCTGACTCACTACGCCATCTAGAGGCTGTACAATGTAACTGAACTAACTATATGGTTAACTCAATGCAGTAGTGAACACATCTCCCCCTTTCAATAAAAGTGAATTCCTTCATAACAAAACTTACAATTGCTTTTGAAATTGGATTCAAGTAACACCATGCCTATACTATTTTGGAAGTAATAAAATGACAACCAATCAACCATTACAGCAGCATTTAACCGTATGTAAATTTGCATTCTAAACATTTTTCATGCATGCATTATTTATTTTCTTTAACAACCAGCAACATGCATGTTTATGCAACTTCTTTAGTACATGACATAGTCCTTAGTCCAGTTAGGCGGTTGCCTACACCTCTCAGGTCTACTGCTCACATTTGTCTCTTGTTTAGGTTCGGTCTGTACAGTGTCATTGTCCATAGTGGTCACTTGTGGTAGTACAGAAAGGTGTGATGTATTCCAAACTCTACCATCATCCAACAGGTAGGTGTATGGGCCTTTCTTCCGCACCACAGTTCTTGGCTTTGTGAACTTTTGTTCTCCTTTCTTTACCTTCCATGGCTTCCGAATCCTGAACTGATCACCAGGGTTGAAGAATGTCTTCTTTGCACTCCTCTTCCTGTCTGTGTACTGTTTTGCGTATTCCTGTATCTTTTTAACTCGTTCACGCACCACATTCTTATTTACGTGGACAGGAGTCACATCCATGATTTGGAGTTTTGTTCTCATTTGTCTTCCATGAATCAGCTGTGAGGGGCTCACCCCAGTGGTTGAGTGTGGAGTAGCTCTGTAGTCCATAAGAAAGGACCTTGTGAATGGCTTCCAGGGTGTCCCTTGTATAGAAGCAGTCTGCAGGCAGTCTTTGAGCACTCGGTTGAACCTCTCAACTTCTCCATTTGCACGGGGATAATATAGAGATGATTTCAGGTGCACAATTCCTCTTTGTTTTAGGAAATTTTCTAATTCAGCTGATGTGAACTGAGTACCATTGTCACTCACTAACTCTTTTGGATTACCTTCCCGTGAAAAGGTTGCTATGAGGAACTGGATGATTGTTGCAGTATCAATCTGTGCCACAAAAGCTACTTCCGGCCATTTACTGAAGTAGTCCACAAGCGTTACAGCATATCTGCAGTCTCTTGGTGCAGATTCAAAAGGACCAACGATGTCAATTGACACTTTTTCCCATGCGGCATCAGGCAAAGGCACAGGTTGGAGTGGGGCATTGTAGGTAGTAACTGACTTGTCATTTTGTCTGCATGTAGTACAGTCTTTGATGAGTGATTCAACTTGTGCGTCCATTTTAGGCCACCAGTATAGTTCTCTGATGCGTTGTTTTGTTCTGACAATGCCCTGATGAGTCTCATGTGCAATATCTATGAGCCTTTTCTGTAGTGACCCTGGAACCACGAGACGGTGAGTACCTCTGACCACGCAGTCATCCAAAACTGCCAGTTCGTCACGTATCAAGTAGTATGGCTGTAGGTCATGGTCAAGCACTTTTTTTTGTCTTGGCCAAGGCTTTTGTAGCTGTGCGCGAAGTTTGGTCAGCACAGGGCACAAGTTACTCTCTGCTTTGAAGTCCGCTTGAGTGACTGCTTGAATGTCGTCCAGTATTGTTGCGACTGACTCCACGGTCTCAGTATAATCCTTGTTTGTCGCAGGAAGTGGTAGTCTGGATAAGCAGTCGGCGACGCTGTTCAGTGTTCCAGCTCTGTACTGGACCTCATAGTCAAACTCCATTAAGCGAGCAGACCACCGGGCAACCCGAAGTCCAGCTCGATTATTTCCCTTGGTAGTCAGGAGTGTAGTTAGAGCTTGATGGTCAGTGCGTAACAGGAACTTCCTTCCCCAGAGCCACACACGCCACTTTTCAGCAGCCCAAACGCATGCGAGAGCCTCTTTTTCAACTATAGAGTACTTTCTTTCAGCATCTGATAGACTGCGGGAGGCGAAAGCGATTGTGTCTTCCTCTCCTGCCTCATTCACCTGTGTCAAAACAGCTCCAAGTCCATAATCAGAAGCGTCAGTTGAGACCACTGTTGGTTTGTTTGGGTCAAACAGTGTCAGTGCTGGGCTGTTGACAACCATGTTTTTGACTTGATCAAAGCTCTGTTGTGCTGCATCATTCCACTTGAAAATTGTATTCTTCCGCAACAGAGCTCTCATTGGCTCTACCAGGCTGGCGTAGTTAGGTATAAATTTGCTATACCATGCACTTAAACCCAGGAATGAGCGCAGGGTAGCTGCATCAGTAGGAGCAGGCGCATTCAGGATTGCAGTTACATGGCCATCGCTTGGCTGTACGCCTTCAGGTGAGAGTCTGTGGCCCAGGAATGTCAGTGTAGTCTGACTGAAGAGGCATTTTTCCTTGTTGAGCTGCAGACCCGCTTCCTGAATACGGTTCATTACAGCTTTCAGGTTAGCGTCATGTTCTTCCTGTGAGGGCCCATATATTATGACATCATCTAGGTAACACTTAACCCCCTTTAATCCACTGAGTATTTTTGTCATCATTTTCTGGAATGCTGCAGGAGCTGAACTTAGTCCATAAGGAACTCTGCGGTATCTGTATAATCCTTCGTGTGTAATGAAAGCAGTGAGATTTCTGCTCTCCTCATGCAGTTCCAGTTGATGGTATGCGCTTTTCAGATCCAAGGTGGAGTACATCTTTGACCCGCGCAGCTCAGCAAGTACGTCCTCGATCAGTGGTAATGGATGGCTGTCAGGGACCACTGCCTTGTTAGGTTCCCTCATATCCACACACATGCGGATTTTCCCGTTCTTCCTCCGAGTGACTACAATAGGGGAAACCCATTTGGATGAATCAACTCCCTCTATGATTCCCTGCTTTTCCAGTTCATTCAGCTCTGCCGTGACGGTATCACGTACTGAAAGCGGCAGGCGTCTGAGTTTTTGTTGCACTGGTTTAACATCTGTGCGTATCTGCACCTTATGTACAAAACCTTTAGCATGTCCAATGTCCAACGTGATTGTAGTTTTAGGGAGTTTAGGTAACTGTGAAAGCATGGCACAATCCACCGTTGGTTCTGCCAACTTTCCTCCTTTAATCACTATGTTGAGGTCTTCACATAGATCTAGCCCAATGAGGGGTGTACCGGACTTTACAATGTTGAAAAATCCAGTTGCAGTTCTCTGTTGGTATGTTACTGTCGCTTTAAGACGTCCAAAAACTTTTAGGTTCTGTCTTGAGTATGTCAACAGTTTTACTGTAGGTCGGCTAAGTTTACTTGTGCTGAAGTTTTCTCTGTACAGTTTTTCGGGTAGTATTGAAACAGCAGATCCTGTGTCAACTAACATGTCACTTGTATGTGTACTTGTAGGTGATGTAGCCAGAGTGAAAGTTCCAATTAGTTTTCCTTGTATATCAGTCTTCTTGCCAACATTGAGGACAGTCACTTCAGGCAAACTCACTTCATTGACTGATTTAGCAGAGGATTTGCACACTCTGGAATAGTGGCCTATCTTCCCACATGTTTTGCATTTAACTTCTTTAGCTGGGCATGACTGGTCGTTAGCAAGGTGATCAGCAGAGCCACATCTGTAACATTGTTGAATGGCGTCATTCCGTTTTCCCCCTTTGTGCTTATACTTGTCTTTGGGGTGTCCTGCCTTCTTGTTTCCCTGTCTGTAACTGCAGAGACTAGCTTCGTTCCACTGTCAGTGAATGTTTTTGCATCAGCAACGGCAATTTCAATTCGTCTGGCTAGTGTAAGTGCCTTGTCAAGAGTTAGCTCGGGTTCTAACAACAGTCTTTCACGTATACGAGGCACACACGTTTTCTCCACTATCTGATCACGTATCATTTCATTTTCCATTGCACTGAAATTGCACGTTTTCACTAGCTCACGCAGCGCTGCCACATAGTGATCCGTTGACTCACCCATAGCTTGAGCGCGCTGCCGAAAACGGTACCTCTCGGCGACCACGTTGACTTTCGGGGTGAAGAATGTTTGCAAAGCCAGTAAACTACCATTGTAGGTATCCTCAGTAAGCGGCAGGGTATTGTACAACCTTTGTCCTTCTGTTCCCAGACAGTGAATCAGCAGGGCTCTTTTCCTCTCCGCGGAAAATTCTTGACCTCCGATTGCTAGCAAGAAGTTGTCGAATAGCTTCCTCCAATCCTCGAACGTAATCTTCGGCTCTCCCGGGCACTCCAGGAACGCAGAGGGCGGTTGTAAACCGAGTAAAGCCATTCTTTTATTTCTTTATCCTCGTCGCCACTTGTTATGTTGGGTGTGTAGTAGTAACCAACACGAACGCGTTACTTTCCAGTCAGCATCTTTATTCACGTACCTGTATTTTCCTACATTACATTCTTCTTCTCTCCTCACCTCACCGCACCTCCTCCGTCTGACTCACTACGCCATCTAGAGGCTGTACAATGTAACTGAATTAACTATATGGTTAACTCAATGCAGTAGTGAACACAACAGACTGTTTAACGCTTTTTCTCGTCATCTTATTTCTTTATTCCCTATTTATTGTTCGTTTTTGCTAATTCCCCATTATAATTGCTCTACTATTTTCTCCCTATTAAAACATTGCCGCTAAAAGGAATTTAACACATTTTTCATGATAAAATATAAAGAAAGTAAAAATACCTTCCAGGAAAATGACTTAATTCACTTACTTACGTATCTTTCTGCCGTTAACTCCTCGCAGCCTGTTTGGAAAACAACACAATAAGTTGAATGTGAATATGTTGCGAATCATTTAAAAAAAAGTTATATTGCAAATCTAAATAGCCAAACTATCCATCCATTCATTTCCTACCGCTTGTCCCTTTTGGGGTCGCGGGGGGTACTGGAGCCTATCTCAGCTGCATTCAGGCGGAAGGCAGTGTACACCCTGGACAAGTCGTCATCTCATCACAAAATAAATAACTTTTATTTGAAATGTCCTTTGCTGAATTTGTCAACCCGGAAATGCAACAAGCTTACTTCGTCTTACCATTAATTGATTTACGTGGACCCCGACTTAAACAAGTTGAAAAACTTATTCGGGTGTTACCATTTAGTGGTCAATTGTACGGAATATGTACTGTACTAATAAAAATCTACTACCGGTAATAAAAGTTTCAATCAATCAATCAAAACCAGGCCTGAACTTTCTGTTTACCTTGGCGCCTGCCGCGAACGACCAATCATACACCTTCTTCTTGCGCCTCTTTGCATTGATTGGTGCCTGCATGGCCTCAAAGTACTCTTTGCAGCCATTGGCTGCCGAAACCCAGCGCAAAATAAATCAAATCAAATCAAGTCAACTTTATTTATAACGATGAGCATCGATGCTTATTGGAAAAGTATGAACGTAAAAATACACATTTTCCTTTGAAAATAAACAAAAGTTAAAATAAAAGTGGGTCTTCACCAGTGTTGGGTTAGTTACTGAAAACCAGTAACTAGTTACAGTTACTAGTTACTTTATTTCAAAAGTAACTCAGTTACTAACTCAGTTACTTACACCAAAAAGTAATGCGTTACTGTGAAAAGTAACTATTTAGTTACTTCTTTTTTTCTTCTTTTTTTTTTAAAGCTCCCATTAATGCCCTTTTTGCCTTCATTTCAGTACTGTTATTGCACTGGAGAATAATACAATCTGTTGATCAACTTGACATGCATTTTTATTTTCCTTTTAACATAATTAATGAAAAACAGTGCAACATAAAAAGGCATTCCTCCTTTCTTTAAACTTGGACCAATGACCATTAATAAAAAACAAGTTTAAGTGCAACATAAGAAGAAACATCATCTTCCTTGAAACATAGGTAGTGAAATAAAGCCTGACATCTGGAGTGATGCTGCTGTCTTCCACACTTGGAGCCATGGATTGTAGAATCCTTGTTTTCAGTGGCAGGATCATTGACACAGATGGTGAAGTTTCAGTGCTCAGTAGAGATGTAACATTTTTGAGGGGTTTAAGCACCTAGAGGACCTCATCTGCCACTCTCACATCATCATCAGACAGGGTGACATTTGTCTTCAGGGTGTTGTGGGTCAATGCAGAGTATATAGCTGCCTGCTGCTCCAACATATCATAAGTGGAGTTCCACCTCGTTGGGACATCATGTATGAGCAGGCAGCTTTAGCATTTCTTGCTTTGTCTTAAGCACATGAGCAGCTGTTGTGCTTGGGTGGAAGTAAGAAACCTTCCTGATCCTCCCAAAGAGGCGCTCCATCCTATTGACTGAGATTCCCTTCTGTGATGCCAAATTCACTACATGTGCAAAGCACCTATCTGTGGTCCCAGTCCTGCCTCATTCTCTGTAATTATTTGATTTTTGGCGTTATCACGTGTGACTGGGATTTCTTTATCTTCAATTCCTCCACTGCTTGTGTCAGCACCTGCGCAAGGTGACTCTCGTAGAGGGGGCGTGTCTTCTCATCTCCCAGTCTGCTGTGATGAAGTGAGCGCTTATAGTTCCGCTGGACGTCCACCCGTCTGTCATGAGCGCAACAGATGATGCTCGGGATAGTTCATCCACAACTTTTTTCTTCTCCTGCTCATAAAGATCTGGCACAATCTTATTGCTGAAGTGGGTGCGCGACGGGATGTCGTAACGTGGTTCAAGCACGTTCAGCATGTGTTTAAAACCCTCGTTTTGCACAACCGAATCTGCACTTATAAACACACCGATTCAATGGCGCTGGGCGTTCAAGCTCCTCCGTTATTGCGCTCGCCATGACCACGCTGTGTGTGGACTGAACGTGCCAACAACTTTTTTTTTTTGTTTCATATATCAAACCGCGGATCAAACCTCCCCTCCCCGCCCCCCCACACACACATAGACCGCGCCTCTTTTCTTCTCTCCGGCTTGTGACAGAGGAAGATTCAGAAGAAAGACACCGCAGCGCTTCTGTTTCTAGCCGATACTACATCAAAAGTAACGTAAAATAACGCAGTAACGCATCATGTAGTAACGGTAACTAAATTACTGAATAAAAAAAAATAACGTGTTAGATTACTAGTTACCGCCGAAACTAACGGCGTTACAGTAACGCGTTACTTTGTAACGCGTTAGTCCCAACACTGGTATTCACACTAAAAATAGTAAAATACAAACATAAGAAAATCAATTTTAGTACAGTGGAAATATTTATAAACCGCTGCTTATTTTCATTTTAAAATGTAAAACACGTTGTGTTATTTTTGTACTTTGTTTATTAACACTTTTGTATCCTATTTTGTTGTGTTGTTTTTGTACTTATAGTTTATTAACACTTTTGTATCCTATTTTGTTGTGTTATTTTTGTACTTTAAGTTTATTAACACTTTTGTATCCTATTTTGTTGTGTTATTTTTGTACTTTATGTTTTAACACTTTTGTATCCTTTTTTGTTGTGTTTTTTTTGTATTTTATGTTTTTTAACACTTACAGTATGTCCCCTTTTGTTGTGTTATTTTTGTACTTTGTGGATTAACAATTTTGTATCCTTTTCTGTTGTGTTATTTTTGTACTTTAATTTTATTAAAGTTTTTGTATCCTATTTTGTTGTGTTATTTTTGTACTTTAAGTTTATTAACACTTTGTATTTTATTTTGTGGTGTTGTACTTTATGTTAATTAACACTTTTGTATCCTAATTTGTTGTGTTATTTTTTTACTTTTTTTAAATTATCCTATTTTGTTTTAGGTTTTTTGTATTTTATGTTTTTCAACACTTTTGTATCCTTTTTTGTTGTGTTACTTTTGTACTTTATGTTGATTAACAAATTTGTATCCTTTTTTGTTGTGTTATTTTCATACTTTAAGTTTAATAACACTTTTGTATCCTATTTTGTTGTCTTCATTTTTGTACTTTATATTTTTAAACAATTTTGCATCCTATTTTGTTGTGTTATTTTTGTACTATATATTTTTTAACAATTTTGTATCCTTTTTTGTTGTGTTATTTTTGTACTTTATATTTGTAACAATTTTGTATCCTTTTTGTTGTTATTTTTGTACTTTAAGTTTATTAACGCTTTTGTATCCTTTTTGTTGTGTTATTTTTGTACTTTACGTGTATTGACTATTTTGTAAATTGTCAAAATGTAGACAAAGGTAGTGATAACATTTTATTATATAGTTTTAAAAAAAAGTTTGTTAAAATGAAATTAAAGAAGAGATTTTGTCTTTTTGGAAAAAGGTCAACAAATGTGATGTCTTTTGGAAACAAGTGGTGAAATACTTTTACTCTGTTGGGATTTAGAAGCAGATGTTATGTTCCTGTTTTGGACTAAAATAATGAAACCCCCCAATTACAGGTTTGTTAGGTGAAGTTGAAATATGAACAATAAATAAGATGTTAAAATTAGATACCAAAAACACTTTTTTCTACATCCTCCAAATCTGTTGATTCTCTCAAGTAGAAAGAAAAAGGAATGTTTGAAATGTTCTTACTTCTGTATTTTTAAAAGGCCTTCTTGGACACGCTTCATAAATCATGGTGGGCAAAAATGTCCAGGAGACTTTGGTCCCATGTCCACCAGCTGCACTGGAATGTGAGGCCAGGAGAAAATATGTGCAAGAAGATTCCAGATGTGCACAAAGTCGAGCTGCATGGAAACAGCGCCTCCATTTTCTCTCAGTCTGACTTTGCAGCACAAATAAAATCCCAGTAGAGAACGTCATTTTTACAAGATTCTTGCAAGATCTTACAAGACCTTACAATATCAAGATTACAACATTATTAGATAACATGGTTACAAGATCACATTGGATCTTTGGGCATCACATGATTCCATTTGATTTGAATATTTTGGTAACGGTTCTATTCAGGATCAATTCCCGATTCTTGATTCAAAATCAATACTTTTTAATAACATTGGATGCCAGTTCTATGTTCAACTACATTCTTCCATAACATAGATAACAGCTCTCATAAATACTAAATTACTTCAAAAAAACTGTTTTTGTTTAATAAAACCCTTTTTCTTTTTAAAGGAAATCTGTACAGCAAATATGATCTACATCAACTATATGATCATCTACATCAACTACATGATCATCTACATCAACAATATACTCATCTACATCAAGGGTCTCAAACTCAATTTACCTGGGGGCCACTGGATGCAGAAACTGGGTGAGGCTGGGCCGCAAGAAAAGATTTCTTAAAAAAATCTAACATGCACTTTTTAATGAATTCACCTTCTTTGAACGGCTATCCCGCCCTAGCAACATACTTGCCAACCCTCCCGATTTCAGTCCCCCTCCTGGGGCAACCATTCTCCCGAATTTGTCCCGATTTTCACCCGGACAACAATATTAAGGGTGTGCCGTGATAACACTGCCTTTAGCGTCCTCTACAGCCTGTCGTCGCGTCCGCTTTTACTCCATACAAACAGCGTGCCGGCCCAGTCACATGTTGTATGAGGTTTCTACAGACACACGTAATTGACTGCAAGACATACTTGGTCAACAGCCATACAGGTCACACTGAGGGTGGCCGTACAAACAACTTTATCACTGTTACAAGTATGCACCACACGTGTCCGCATGGAGCTGGAAGGGGTGTGGCCTCCAGCTCCGCCTGAATTTCGGGAGATTTTCGGGAGAAAATTTGTCCCGGGAGAGGCGCTAAATTTCGGGAGTCTCCCTGAAAATCCGGAAGGGTTGGCAAGTATGCAAGAACACATTTTTTAATCAAGATCAAAGTTACAAGGTCTCATGTTTACATGATCACATGGTCAGAAGATCACATGTATACTAAACAAAATTTTTACAAGATCACATAGTTAAAACATCACATGGATGTTTACCGACTAGATGTTTACCGACTAGGTGTTCCCGACTAGGTGTTTCCGACTAGGTGTTACCAGAGGTGGGACCAAGTCATTGTTTTGCAAGTCACAAGTAAGTCTCAAGTCTTTGCCCTCAAGTCCGAGTCAAGTCCCGAGTCAAGACAGGCAAGCCCCGAGTCAAGTCCAAAGTCCTGCATTTTGAGTTTCGAGTCCTTTCAAGTCCTTTTAACCACAGACTAATATATTAACACAGATTGTGTATGCTTTTCAAACGCTGTATTTATTTATTAAAACAAGTGCATTTTAAATTGCAGGAAAGAAAATTGTGCTGACATTGCACATTGTCATGTCTGTATTATCATGTTTTGTTTTAAGTCATGTTTTGTTTAGTTTCTGTCTTTTCACTCCCTTGTCTGGTCACCATAGCAACCATTAGTTTTCACCTGTCACGTCACGCACCTGTTTCACGTTTTGACTCACACACACCTGTCACCAATCATGTCACTGTTATTTAAGCATACCTTGTTCATCACTCGTCCTGCCTGCATTGTCGTCATGTCACTCCGGTTTATGTCTCGTTTTGACAAAGTAAGTTTCCATGTCCATGTCCTAGTTTTTGTTAATTAGTAGCTTCATATGTTTTAGGCACACTTGCCTTTTTTTTGGTTGTATCTTTGTGTTTTGTGGTAGTGACTGTTTAATGTCAATAAATCCAAGCCTACCTTCACGCTGTCGTCCGGAGCCGTCTATTTTGCGTTGGAAGAACAACCCCGCAGCAAGCTGCGACCCCCACGTGACAGAATGCAGGCAGCATACGTTCTTCCGCAGACCGGCCACGAGGAGGTGATGGAGACGCACTGGCAAAAATGGAAGCCAGCCAGAAAGGCTTTTTCTCGCCAGCATAACGCGTTGTTCCCCCAAAATCTTCATCCGGACAACAAGATTCCACAACCAGCCCATTCTCCCTTCCCGCCGCAGGAGACCCGTGCTGATGACGTCATCCCGCCCACTGGTGATGACGTCAGAAACCAAGATTATTTTTTTTTAGATTCTATTTACGCCCTCTGTCAGCCGCCCACCAAGGACTTCGTTTCAAAAAATAATCCTTTTGAGAAATTTTTTTCTAAATTTAGATTTTTTCAGACCCAGTCTAAAGTGGGGGTGGTGAATAGATTTTCTGGACAATTTAATGGGGAGGATTCTGCCCCCCTCCATACCTCCCCCCACCCACCCTTAAAGAGAGTTCCAGACCGCAGGGAGCGCGTCTGGTATCCGCTCCTTGAGGGGGGGGCTAGGGCTGGGAACTGCACTGGTGGGGTGACTCAGCTTAACCATGTCAAGCCACAGCCTCCCTCACGGCCGCCACCACCAGTCTTTTACCATGCCAAGCCGCAACCCCCAGCTAGACCACCTCCACCTGCACCAGTAGCTCCACGACGCCAAGCTCCGGTACCAGCTCCACGACGCCAAGCTCCGGTACCAGCTCCACGACGCCAAGCTCCGGTACCAGCTCCACGACGCCAAGCTCCGGTACCAGCTCCACGACGCCAAGCTCCGGTACCAACTCCACGACGCCAAGCTCCGGTACCAGCTCAACAAGTCCAAGACCAAGACCCTCCACGCCAAGACCAAGACCCGCCATGCCAAGACCAAGACCAAGACCCGCCATGCCAAGACCAAGACCAAGACCCGCCATGCCAAGACCAAGACCAAGACCCGCCATGTCAAGACCAAGACCCGCCATGCCAAGACCAAGACCAAGACCCGCCATGCCAAGACCTAGATCAAGACCAAGACCCGCCATGCCAAGACCAAGACCCGCCATGCCAAGACCAAGACCCGCCATGCCAAGACCAAGACCCGCCATGCCAAGACCAAAACCCGCCATGCCAAGACCAAGACCTGCCATGCCAAGACCAAGACCCACGCCAAGACCAAGACCTATACCAAGACCCACGCCGAGCTTCGCCGCCTGACGCGCCACGCCGAGCTTCGCCGCCTGACGCGCCACGCCGAGCTTCGCCGAGCTTCGCCGCCTGACTCACCACGCCAAGCCACGCCTGCCACGATGACGACGCGCCTGCCTCCTCGTCGGCCACGGATATGGCCGCTACCTGGTCGCCCGCCACGCCAAGTGCGCCCACCTCCCAGTCGGCCACGAATGTGGCCATTCCCTGGGCGCCCGCCTCGCCTGCTGCAGCGGCGTTCCACTCGCCGCCGCCACCTAACTCTGCCCCGGTGGATACGGGGACACGTGGTCTGGCGACCCACCGCCATGTCCCCCTCCCGCCCTCCCATGACTTTTGTTAAGTTTTTTTTCTTGGACATCTGGTATCTGTCCTTAAGGGAGGGGCTCTGTCATGTCTGTATTATCATGTTTTGTTTTAAGTCATGTTTTGTTTAGTTTCTGTCTTTTCACTCCCTTGTCTGGTCACCATAGCAACCATTAGTTTTCACCTGTCACGTCACGCACCTGTTTCACGTTTTGACTCACACACACCTGTCACCAATCATGTCACTGTTATTTAAGCATACCTTGTTCATCACTCGTCCTGCCTGCATTGTCGTCATGTCACTCCGGTTTATGTCTCGTTTTGACAAAGTAAGTTTCCATGTCCATGTCCTAGTTTTTGTTAATTAGTAGCTTCATATGTTTTAGGCACACTTGCCTTTTTTTTGGTTGTATCTTTGTGTTTTGTGGTAGTGACTGTTTAATGTCAATAAATCCAAGCCTACCTTCACGGTGTCGTCCGGAGCCGTCTATTTTGCGTTGGAAGAACAACCCCGCAGCAAGCTGCGACCCCCACGTGACAATAATAGCACTATTAACCAGTCATTTTAAACATTAACTCATTCCTTTACAAAACAAACACATTGAAAAATAAAGTTCAAATGTACTTATTTGTACAAAAGTGTTAACATTGAAAAAACATGACATATACGTGAACATAACAAAAAAGTTGTACTTTTTATATGTCAGGGCCCTATGCTGCATTGCATTTGCAAAAGACCAAATTAGCCAAGAGTCTGTCAGTCATTTGTGCACGATGGGGGCGTAGTATGATGCCACCATGGCTGAAAACTCGCTCCACTGGAGCACTGGAGGCAGGCACTGCCAAGACTCTCATGGCCACTCGGAACAGTGAAGGAAGAGTCTTCATGTTCAATGCCCAGAACAAAAGGGGGGAGAGAGTTGTTTTGGGTTGGTGCACTACTTGTAAGTGTATCTTGTGTTTTTTATGTTGATTTAATTAAAAAAAGAAAAAAAAAAAAATTATTTCTTGTGCGGCCCGATACCAATCGATCCACGGACCAGTACCGGGCCGCGGCCCGGTGGTTGGGGACCACTGAGGTAAACAACCGACAGTATGTCAGAAAGCTAGCTAAAACGGTACACATATTCATAATATAGTATACATTTTAACTGACCTTTATTTTACTATTTTTGTCTTTTTTTAGGTGGCTAAAATACGCGGTGCTGCTGACCGCCGTCTAACGTTACGTGTGATATATTGACTAACGTAACCCTGCTTAAAAAAAATCACTGAACAAAAAGTATGAATAAGGTAGTTAACTGCAACAGATTCCCGTGTTTGCAATAACGTTATAACGTTAGCAGTGAGTTTACAGCCTCACTGATTTAACTACACAGCAAATAAAAGTCACGTTACTTAGCCAATAAACGTTATCTTACATTCAAAACTTACCGTTCTTTGTGCAACTTCAAATGCCGGACGAAGTTGGAAGTTGTTGCCTCTCCATCAGTAATTTTCGAACCGCATGTGTTGCATACTGCAAACCGTTTTGTGTTGACCACCTCGTAATTTTTATACCCAAACGAAATTATTTTAGGTATCATTTTTTGTTCACTGGCGTGTGGTTTGGACATGTCTTCTTCGTTGGTTGTCCTGCAATTTGATTGGATGAATGCTGTGTGATGAAAACAAAGTAGATCTAATTTGATTGGCTGTTTTACTGAGACCACACCAGCTGACACACGCAACGCTGATAGACAAGTACACAATGAAAAATACGGAGCGCTCCCGAATAACTTTTTCATCTTTGGGTTTTGGGGAAAGTAGCAAGTCATGTCAAGTCATGTCAATTCAAAAGGCTCAAGTCCAAGTGAAGTCACAAGTCATTGATGTTAAAGTCTAAGTCGAGTTGCAAGTCTTTTTACATTTTGTCAAGTCGAGTCTAAAGTCATCAAATTCATGACTCGAGTCTGACTCGAGTCCAAGTCATGTGACTCGAGTCCACACCTCTGGGTGTTACCCAGTAGGTGTTACTCAGTAGGTGTTACTCAGTAGGTGTTTACCGACTAGATGGTTATCCAGTAGGTGTTTACCGACTAGATTGTCACACCCCGCCTCGGGTGAAGGTAATGTAACCTTTGCAAACCAGACTTTCAAACCAAAGATGGCAAGGCACACAGTTGGTAACAGTTTACAAACATTTATTTTCAACCCAAAGTGTCAAGAGGCGAACAACAACAAGAGGAAACAAAGCACCCAAAATCTGCAATAGTAATAGATAGAGGCAATATTAGTATAGTATATTATATATAGTACATTTATATTCTAAATCCATTTCAAAGTCGCATGTGTTAAATAGGCCTAAATAATTAATCAAAATAAGCATATTAAAAATAATCAAAAGGTAAATCATCCATTATAACAAAATACATGTATTCACAATCAAAGGTCAATAATCAAATATGTCAAAGTAAAGAATTAAATAATCAAAACAGATTTAGCAAAATCAATTAGCAATCAACAAAACTTATTTAAGAGGTTACAACACAACATAATCTCATCATCAAAATAAAACTGTCACATAGATGTTTACTGACTAAATGTTTACTGACTAGATGTTTACTGACTAGATCTACAAAACTAATTTAAGCAGTTACAAAACAAAATAATCACCTCAGTAGATGTTTGATGCATGGAAACCTGAGCTCCTGCTCAGGACAGAAAACCTCCCCTGGCAGTGACAGACAGCAGACTGGCAGAAAAATGGCATTTTCCAACTTAAATAGCCCATAGCCCCGCCCACTAGCTGGGACCAATTTGACGGGGGGTTAAGAATACCGTTCTTTTGTAAAATACACCATAAATAACCATCACACATCTAAAAGTATTCACATAGTACTTTTGCATTTGTAGATCAGTCATTATTGTATACAGTGTATTCAGGCTTGGATAACATAACTTTTAAATGTCCAGTGTTCTTCTGTAACACCCAGCTTTTCAGAACCATGGTTCGGTCCAAATTAGGCCTTATCAGTCAAGGCAGGTGTGTTCATCTATATAAAGCCCTCAGCCCCATCCTGACTCTTTTAGCCACTTGTTCAGAGCCATGGTGAGTGACAGGTTATATTTTGTTTGTTGAGCGCATGCTCACGATTGAATGTTTGTAGTTTGTCCATGTTGAGCTTCCTTACAAATGTGCGTGGTTTGAGAGGAAGTTTAAGGGCAAACAGTGAAAGTGGGGGTCAAACTGTCACATAGATGTTTACTGACTAGATGTTACTGACTAGATGTTTACTGGCAAGATTTTTACTGACTAGATGTTCATTGACTATATGTTTACTGAGTAGATGTTCATTGACTAGATGTTTACTGACTAGATGTTTACTTACTAGATGTTACTGACTAGATGTTTACTGACAAGATGTTTACTGACTAGATGTTTACTTACTAGATGTTTACTTACTAGATGTTTACTGACTAGATGTTCATTGACTAGATGTTTACCGACTAGATGTTTACCAACTAAATGTTTACAGACTAGATGTTTACCGAGTAAATGTTTACCGAGTAAATGTTTACTGACTAGATGTTTACTGACTGGCACCAGGACACCCTCGGCCACAGTTCCATGATCGACTTTGTAGTTGTGTCATCAGATTTGCGGTCTCATGTTTTGGACACTCAGGGGAAGAGAGGGGCGGAACTTTCTACCGATCACCACCTGGTGGTGAGTTGGCTCCGATGGTGGGGGAGGATGCCGTACAGACCTGGCAGGCCCAAACGTATTGTGAGAGTCTGCTGGGAACGTCTAGCAGTCTCCTGTCAGAGAGAGTTTCAATTTTCCACCTCCGGAAGAACTTTGAACATGTCTCAAGGGAGGCACTGGATATTGAGTCCGAGTGGACTATTTTCCGTGCCTCTATTGTCGAGGCGGTCGATTGGAGCTGTGTCCGCAAGGTGGTTGGTGCATGTCGTGGCGGTAATCGTAAAAGCTGGTGGTGGACACCAGCGGTGAAGGATGCCGTCAAGCTGAAGAAAGAGTCCTACCGGGTCCTTTTGGCTCATAGGACTCCAGAGGCAGCCGACAGGTATCGACAGGCCAAGCGGTGTGCGGCTTCAGCGGTCGCAGAGGCAAAAACTTGGACATGGGAGGAGTTTGGGGAAGCCATTGAAAACGACTTACGGACGGCTTCAAAGCGATTCTGGACCACCATCCGCCGCCCCGGGAAGGGGAAGCAGTGCACTGTCAACACCGTGTTTGGTGAGGATGGTGTTCTGCTGACCTCGACTGCGGATGTTGTGGATTGGTGGAGGGAATACTTCGAAGACCTCCTCAATCCCACCAACACATCTTCCTATGAGGAAGCAGTGCCTGGGGAATTTTGTGGTGGGTTCTCCTATTTCTGGGGCTGAGGTTGCCGAGGTATTTAAAAAGCTCCTCGGTGGCAAAGCCCCGGGGGTGGGGGAGATCCGCCCGGAGTTCCTTAAGGCACTGGATGCTGTGGGGCTGTCTTGGTTGAAAAGACTCTGCAACATCGTGTTGACATCGGGGGCGGTACCTCTGGATTGGCAGAGGTACTGGTGGTTCCTCTCTTTAAGAAGGGGAACCGGAGGGTGTGTTCCAACTATCGTGGGATCACACTCCTCAGCCTTCCCGCTACGGTCTATTCAGGTGTACCATACTTGCCAACCCTCCCGATTTTCCCGGGAGACTCCCGAATTTCAGTGCCCCTCCCGAAAATCTCCCGCGGCAACCATTCTCCCGAATTTCTCCCAATTTCCACTCAGACTGAATATTGGGGGCTTGCCTTTAAGGCACTGCCTTTAGCGTCCTCTCTCACCTGAAACCTTCACCCCTTAACAGCCGCATGCTGTCCTCACTCAGGTCCGGATGCTGTCCGAGTCCCTGGCTCTCGCCCGGAAAAGGGTGGAGTGCCGTCTCCGGATTTGGGAAGAGATCTTGCCCCATGTGGAGGAGTTCAAGGACCTAGGAGTCTTGTTTACGAGTGAGGGAAGAGTGGATCGTGAGATCGACAGGCGGATCGGTGCGGCGTCTTCAGTAATGACGCTGTATCGGTCCGTTGTGGTGAAGGAGCTGAGCCGGAAGGCAAAGCTCTCAATTTACCGGTCAATCTATGTTCCCATCCTCACCTATAGTCATGAGCTTTGGGTTATGGCCGAAAGGACAAGATCACGGGTACAAGCGGCCCAAATGAGTTTCCTCTGATGGGTGGCGGGGCTCTCCCTTAGAGATAGGGTGAGAAGCTCTGTTATCCGAGAGGAGCTTAAAGTAAAGTCGCTGCTCCTCCACATCGAGAGGAGCCAGATGAGGTGGTTCGGCCATCTGGTCAGGATTCCACCCAAACGCCTCCCTCGGTAGGTTTAGGGCACGTTCGACCGGTAGGAGGCCACGGGGAAGACCTAGTACACCTTGGGAAGACTATGTCTCCCGGCTGGCCTGGGAACGCCTCGGGATCCCCTGGAAGGAGCTGGAAGAAGTGGCTCTGGAGAGGGAAGTCTGGGCTTCTCTGCTTAGGCTGCTGCTCCCTCGATCCGACCTCGGATAAGCGGAAGAAAATGGATGGATGGATGGGTGGATGGACCAAAAAACCCAGACAAAGTTCGAAGTCCCCTTTGAAGGGCTTCGGGCTGGCAATCTTTGGTTCCGGGGTGTGGGTAGGGTCCCAAGGTCTGGTTGCTGGCGTGGCACTGGCACTAGCCATGGGTTCCGAAGCCTGACTCGGGCTAAGGTTGTCCAATCTGGCAATCAAGCTGGGGAAAGCAACCTCTAGCTTGGGTCTGCCTGTGTCGTCTGGTTCCGACATGTTTGGCTAGAACGTACTGTTAAGTTCAACGGAGGAAGGAGACAACACAACAACAGGATAAAGCTCAACAGGTTTATTGAGCTTAATTATGCATTGGGGTGTGTATGCTACTAATGGTATATGAGGTAAGACGATGTGAGGATTTAGCAATGTAGATGTTACCAGAGGTTGTTGTGCGTGCGTGTTTGATGAATTGTCCACAAGACCAGAGGGGCAAGGCAAGAAGGAAGTCCGTAAGCAAGCGAGAGGTCAGGGGCTGGAGAGAGGCGTAGAGGTCCGTGTCCAAACAGGGGTCGAGGATCGAGGGAAGCAGTCCACAATTCGGAGGGATGTCCAATGAAGCGAGGCGCACAGCTCGATCACAGGAGACGGAAGGAATACTGCGGGGAACACAGAGGACATGTAAGACACGGGCAGAGGGAAGCACAGAGAGCAAGTAACGAGGAGGGAAGCCAGAGACGGGATGCTTACTACGAAACAGTGAACTACGTTCTAGCACTGGATCTTGGAGTCCGCTGGTCTTTATGGCGTTGGTCCTCATCAGGTCCACGTGGGCTGATTGTAGATTGCCTGCACCCCTGCAGGCGCGTGGCCACGATGCGGGAAGAGCGAGCAGGGGCGTGTCCCTGGTGACGCTTGCTGCGGATGGAATGATGGATTGCGCATGTGCCGTGACACATGTTGGATTAAAATTAAATATAATTTTATGTCCGCACTGCTCTACATAACTATTAATATATAACTCTATTGACAAATGTAATGATATGTTAGCATGTAGCATCCGCCGGACCAGTGATATTAGCAAGTAGTCACAGAGTTAGCATACATTGTTTGTTTTATTACGTTTAAATATATGTAATGTCTGCACTGCACCATATAACTATTCATATATAACTCTGTTGACAAATGTAACACTTTGTTCGTTTATTCTTCCATTCATTTTGTATGCCGCTGGAAGACCTATTTTGCCATTTTGATGACATCACTTCCTTTTTTAAGTGGTGGGGACCCCTACGTCACTTCCTGTTTACTTCCTGTTTACATGCAGGCGCGGCCATTTTGAAGAGTTTAGCAGCTAGCAGCACTTCTGACCAGTTTATTTCCACAATTGTCGCACCTTGTGCCGCTCAGAGATGTGTCAGCTCGTCTTAGAGATGACTGTGTGCGGTCAGAAACTCTTTAAATGTGTCCAAACTCTCACAGTCGCGCTGTATTGCTTCGGGTGGCTGGACAACCACTGAGCTAGCCTTTTAGCTAGTTAGCATTTCCGTAAGTTGAACATTTAAGGAACCGTCTTGGAAAAGTGAGTCATGAAAGACTTTATCATAACTCAGTTCAATGTGCATTTTAAAAAGTGTGGTTTTGTGCCCGTCTCTGTTGCTGGCAGCGGGACCCCAGCATGCAGAGAAGGCAGGCGATGTGGGGGTCAGCATGCAGTCCTTTTATTAGGTACAGCCAGCGTGGTCACAGCATTGGACAAAAAGTGAGTTAAAAACTCAACAATGATTAAAAAACAATTCAGAGGTGGTAATAGACCTAAGTACTCATTAAGTACCACCGTAATGACAACATTTAAATACAGTAGTGTAGTAGACCTAAGTATTCATTAAGTACCACCATAATGAAAACATTAAAATACAGTAACGTAGTAGACCTAAGTATTCATTAAGTACCACCGTAATGAAAACATTAAAATAGAGTAGTGTAGTAGACCTAAGTATTCATTAGGTACCACCATAATGACAACATTAAAATACAGTAGTGTAGTAGACCTAAGTATTCATTAAGTACCACCATAATGACAACATTAAAATACAGTAATGTAGTAGACCTACATAAGTATTAATTATGTACCACCATAATGAAAACATTAAAATAGAGTAGTGTAGTAGACTTAAGTATTCATTAAGTACCACCATAATGACAACATTAAAATACAGTAGTGTAGTAGACCTAAGTATTCATTAAGTACCACCATAATGACAACATTAAAATACAGTAGTGTAGTAGACCTAAGTATTCATTAAGTACCACCATAATGAAAACATTAAAATAGAGTAGTGTAGTAGACCTAAGTATTTATTAAGTACCACCATAATGACAACATTAAAATACAGTAGTGTAGTAGACCTAAGTATTCATTAAGTACCACCATAATGACAACATTAAAATACAGTAGTGTAGTAGACCTAAGTATTCATTAAGTACCACCATAATGAAAACATTAAAATAGAGTAGTGTAGTAGACCTAAGTATTTATTAAGTACCACCATAATGACAACATTAAAATACAGTAATGTAGTAGACCCAAGTATTCATTAAGTACCACGATAATGACAACATTAAAATACAGTAGTGTAGTAGACCTAAGTATTCATTAAGTACCACCATAATGACAACATTAAAATACAGTAGTGTAGTAGGCCTAAGTATTCATTAAGTACCACCATAATGCCAACATTGTTACGGTGCACGTGCAGTCTGCTTCTCCCTCCAAGGCGGGAACACCTAGAAGCTCCACGGCCACACGCCTCCACTTGGGGGGGCTAGTACCGGGAGCTGTGCTAGGGGGGTGGCACAGCTGCGCCCAGCCAGGCAGAAACCTCCGGCCCGTCCACCACCACCAGTCCATCGGCATGCCAAGCTGCAACCCCCAGCTAGGCCACCTCCGCCAAGCTCATGGCTAACATAATCTCCGGTGGGCCTGCAGACGCCATCATCATCTCCGGTGGGCCTGCAGACGCCACCATCATCTCCGGTGAGCCTGCAGACACCACCATCATCTCCGATGGGCCTGCAGACGCCACCATCATCTCCAGTGGGCCTGCAGACGCCATCCTCTTCAGCACCTGAACTTCCTGCACCAAGGCTAGAAACCCTTCCTGTTCCTACTCCTCGGCGAGCACCAGTTCCTGTTCCTGCTCCTCGGCTAGCACCAGTTCCAGTTTCTGCTCCACGGCTAGCACCTGTCGCTGCACCACGGCTAGAACCAGTGGCTGCACCACGGCTAGGACCACTGGCTGCACCACGGCTAGGACCACTGGCTGCACCCCGGCTATCACCAGTGGCTGCACCCCGGCTATCACCAGTGGCTGCACCACGGCTAGCACCAGTGGCTGCACCCACGCCTGCCTCGTCTGCTGCTTCCACGCCTGCCTCGTCTGCTGCTTCCACGCCTGCCTCGTCTGCTCCTTCCACGCCTGCCTTGTCTGCTGCTGCTTCCACGCCTGCCTCGTCTGCTGCTGCTTCCACGCCTGGCTCGACTGCTGCTGCTTCTACGCCTGGCTCGTCTGCTGCTGCTTCAGTGCCTGGCTCGTCTGCTGCTGCTTCCACGCCTGCCTCGTCGTCTGCTTCCACGCCTGCCTCGTCCGCTGCTTCCACGCCTGCCTCGACGACGGCGCGCCCGCCTCCCCGCTCGCCTCGCCTGCTGCAGCGGCGTTCCACTTGCCACTGCCACTTGACTTGTCCTCGGTGGATTCGGGGACACTTGGCCTGGCGACCCACCGCCAAGTCCTCCCTCCGCTCTCCCGTGACTTTTGACCCTGCCTGTTTTTTTTTGTCTTTATTGGACATCTGGAATCTGTCCTTAAGGGGCTCTGTCATGATCCGTGGTCCGGATCATGTTTTGTGTTTTCTGTTTGTTTTTGGACTCCTTTAGTTCCTGTTTGTGCACCTCCTGAGTTTGTTTAGTCACCATGGTTATGATTTTCACCTGCCTTTTACGCTCACCTGTTGCTCATCAGAGACTCTATTTAAGCCTGCCTTTCCCGGTCAGTCGTCGTGGCTTCATTATTTGCTTCCCGCTACTGTCACGTAAAATTTGTGAGTTCATGTTTCCAGTGCTAAGTTTTGCTTGTCTCCTAGCCTATGCTACATCTTAGCTTCACGTGTGTTAGGCACGCTTGCCTTATTGTTGTTTTGCCTGTATGTTGGTAGTTTGGATGATTTATGAAGACTAAATCAAATCCTACCTTCACGCCTTGGTCCGGAGCCGTCAGTATTACATTCCGGGAGAACGAACCGCAGCAAGCTGCAACCCAAATCGTGACAGAATTGCTGCGGGATCGACCGTTCTCCTGCTGCGAGCTCATCGAACTGGCCCTGTTCTTCGACCAAATACTTGTGGATCATGCAGCAGAGAGAGCCCTTACCTCCGCCAGCCCGACTTTGTCTCCTGCCACCGTCACACAGCCTAAGCAAATAGGCAGATCTCGATTGTCATTCGAGGAACAGGAGAGAAGATTTCGGCAACACCTCTGCCTCTACAGAGGCCTCGCGGACCACATAATCCGCAACTGCCCCTCACGGCCAAAAGATCTGGCTCACCAGCCAAGGGGATCCTGGTGAGCCATACTACCATCCCCACCTTAAAAGGGAGAAGGAATTCTGGCATACTTTTTCCCGCGACCTTGGCCTGAAACTCGAGAACATTGTCAGTGGGGGCCTACTTGGACTCTGGGGCCGACGAGAGCTTCATCGACTTGGAGTACGCCCGATAAGCCGTGATTCCCATAGTTCCCCTCGACGCCTTCATCTCTGTAGCCCCTCTCGTCCTCGGCCGTTCTTGGCTGTGTCAACATGACCCCCACATATCCTGGACATCTGGCAAGATCCTGGCATGGAGCTTACTTACTTCTTGCTTAAGGTTGTCCATCGTATCCGATGACGACAATCCATCTCTGTTTTGTGAGTCATGTAGCTGAACAGTCCAATCCGTGATCCACATGATCTGCCGCAAACAGAGCAGGTGAAGGCAGTGAGTGGGAGTGCGGGTGTGGCAATGGCTTCATGCCTTCTTTGACGCTTCCTGGTCCTCCTCAAGGTTATGAACTCCTTGTTGGAGGAGCTGCTGCCAGGTGGAGCGTTGGGCTGTAGCGTCCTCCAGCTGGGTTGGGTTCAGGCTGCATTTCTTCATGACAGTCTTCATTTGATCTTTATAACGCTTTTTTGGGCCTCCTGCCAAGCGGTGACCAAGATAAAGCTGACCATACAGCACCTTGCGTGGAAGCGTTCTTCTGGCATCCTGATAACATGGCCTAGCCAGCGAAGTTGGTGCTGGGTGACTGTAGTCTCCACACTGGTGCAGATGGTCTTGCAGAGTATTTCAGTGTGGGGGACTCTGTCCTTCCAGGATATCCCCAGGATGCATTGTAAGCACCTGATGTGGAAGGCCTCCAGCATCCTGAGGTTGCGGCTGTACAGGTTCCACGCTTCACAGCTGTAGAGGAGGGTCGTCATGACCACAGCTAAATAGACCGCTACCTTGGTATGTAGCTTAAGGTCTTTGTTCTGGAAGACCTTCTCCTGAGTCTGCCAAAAGATGCTGATGCCTGCTTGATCCTGTTTTGAATCTCCCTGTCGATACTGCAATCGTCAGAGAGAAAGCTGTCAAGGTATTTGAAAGAGTTCACTACTGCAAGTGGTTTATTGTCGATGGTGAAGGTTGGTGGATGAGGTGGAGGAGTGGATGCCCACTGGCATATTACCTCGGTTTTTGCCACGTTGACAGAGAGGCCTAGTCTGCTATAGACACTTGCAGCAGCTGAGAGGGTAGCTTGCAGCGCTTCCGGTGTGTGGGCCACAACTGCGCAGTCACCTGAGTATTGGAGTTCGATGACTCGCACTGGTGTGACTTTTGTGACTGCTTGGAGCCTGTGGATGTTAAACAGGTTCCCGTCAAGTCGGAAGTCGACGGTAACCCCACTGCCCTTCTTGATCCTCTCATGGAACAGCAGTGTCACACACAGGAGGAAGATATTAAACAAGACTGGAGCAAGGACGCACCCCTGGCGTACACCGGTGCACACCTTAGAGAGTTCTGATTCCTGGCCGCCAATAGTCACACGTGACATCTCTTCATGGAATTGCCTTAGGATGTTGACAAACTTCTGTGGGCAGCCGAACTTCAGGAGGATATTCCAGAGAAGCTCCCTGTTGACAGTGTCAAAAGCCTTTGACAGATCAATGAATGCAACGAAGAGGTCCTGGTGCTTGGCTGTGTCAACATGACACCCACATATCCTGGACATCTGGCAAGATCCCGGCATAGAGCACTCCCTGCTACGCGCACTGCCTCAGATCGGCAGTGCTTCCCCCCTGCAGACCCAAACCCAACTCACCACCTTTCGATCACTCCCGAGTCCCTGAAGCTTACCATGACCTGGCGGCTGTCTTCAGCAAGGAACAAGCCCTTTCTCTTCCGCCCCACAGACCCTACGATTGTGCGATCGACCTGCTCCCCAACACGGTCCTTCCCTCCAGCCGCCTGTATAATTTGTCTCTCCCCGAGAAGCAAGCCATGAGGGATTACATCTCTGAGTCTCTCGCTTCTGGGATCATCACTCCATCCAAATTCCCGGTGGCAGCGGTTTTTTTTTTGTCAACAAAAAGGACGGCTCGTTAAGACCGTGTATTGACTATCGACAACTCAACTGCATCACCGTTAAAAACAAGTACCCACTACCAATGTTCCCTCTAATTTTTCATGTGTGTGAGCAAACGCAAAAACTCCCTGAGCATTCAGTGGAGCCCATGTGAGCAACATCAGACGTGCACACTGTGGCTACACCAGCAGCACACCTGTCCCAAACCTGACTAAATAACAAGTTAAATCTCCATCCGTCCATCCATTTTCTACCGCTTGTCCCTTTCGGGGTCGCGGGGGGTACTGGAGCCTATCTCAGCTGCATTCGGGCGGAAGGCGGCGTACACCCTGGACAAGTCCCCACCTCACCGCAGGGCCAACACAGATAGACAGACAACTTTCTCTTATTGTTATAATCAAATGACAGCAGTCATTTCCATGAGGTTATTTTCTAATATAAGTGTTTAGGCCCACTTACAATGACAATAACAAAAAAGATTGTTTTTCATGAACTGTGTACTTGTATTGTTTGTCTGGGTGGAGGTCCTGCTTTGGAAATAATTTGTACCCCTTTCAGCCATTGCATTTAGTTCCCATTAAAACATTCACATGTTGCACAATGAGATGTAAGCAGGGGATCATATGTACATTCCTGCAACTTCCTGTTTGTAAAAAATATATTTTTATTAGTATTTATTTAATATACTAACAGCATTTCATGATTAATATTTATAAGTTAAGATTCCTAATAAATGACACTAGAATAAGCACACATTTGATTGGTAAATTATAGTGTAACGACCTGGAATTACACTTTATGTGTGGTGTTGGAGTTGTCCGACTTTTTGTGTGGCTGTAAACGCATCACTGGCTAAGTGCCATATGTGCATGTGTTGGCGCAAGTGAAAAAGAGGGAGCGGCTGCTGTTGATATAACAAAGTTGGTTTTGGTCTGGTTTGAAATGACCAGTATTGGTAGATATAATTTTTTTACTAATGTTTTGGTGATGTGTTTATGGCCGACAATGAAGAGTTTTGCTCAGTAAAGTGATCGATGGAATTCATGCCCTCATCGCCTCTCGACAGACGTTACAATATTTGAACAATGATGACGAAAACTGTTTTCTCTGTTGTGTCCGTGTCGTGTCGAAAATTGTTATGCGCTTTTTTTTTTTTTTGATTTTGTGCGTGGCATAGATTTGCCGTGCGCAGAGGACGCTTGAGAAGTGTGCATTTGCACAGGTGCGCACCTTAGAGGGAACATTGCCCACTACCCCTCCTGAGCTCCTCCTTCGAGCCGCTCGCCCCTGCCACCGTCTTCACTAAATTGGACTTACGCAATGCATACCATCTGGGACACATCAAGGAGGGTGATGAGTGGAAGACGGCATTCAATACTCACCTGGGCCACTTTGAGTACCGAGTCATGCCATTCGGACTCACCAATGCGCCTGCCGTCTTCCAAGCCCTTGTGAACGACGTGCTCAGAGACATGATCGATCGTTTCATTGTTGTTTTCCTTTACAATATTCTTATTTTTTCTAAGGATCTGCAGAAGAATCACCAACACATCCGCCTCGTTCTTCAGCGACTACTGGAAAGACGAAAAATTTGAGTTCCGCACATCTGTTGACTTCCTGGGCTTTATTATTGAAAAGGGCCGCATCAAGGCTGACCCCAAGAAGGTGGAGGCGATGGTGGAGTGGCCCTAGCCCTCTAATCGGACAGAACTGAGGGGCTTCCTCGGATTCGCTGGATTCTACAGACGCTTTATTAAGGACTTTAGTAAGCTGGCCGCTCCACTCCATGCTCTCACCTCAACCAACATTCCCTTTCAGTGGACCCGAGAGGCCGGGATGGCTTTCTGGAACCTATCCTTGTTCACCCAGATCCTGACTGTCCATTCATTGTGGAGGTGGACACCTCCGATTCTGGTATTGGGGCGGTATTGTCCCAGCGTTCCAAACTGGACAACAGCATCCATCCATGTGCTTACTTTTCCAGACCATTGTCCCCCGCTGAACGTAACTATGATGCCGGTAACAGGGAGCTGCTGGCAGTCCACAACACTTAGGCGGAGTGGAGACACTGTCTTGAGGGGCCCAAGCACCAATTTCAGGTCCTCACGGATCACCGGCAAGACCAATGGTCCCAATTTTTTGGTCAGTTTGACAACATCCTCTCTTTCAGACCAGGCTCCCGCAATACCAAGGCTGATGCCCTGTCCCGGCAGTTCTCGGAGGAGCCCGCGTGCACCGCCCCTGAAGAACCCATCCTTCTTCCTGCCAGAATTATCGGCATGGTCACCTGGGAAGTGGAGAACCAGGTTCGGGCCGCCCTGCACGCCAATCCCGGAACAGGGGGCGGACCCCCCCAACAAACTCTTTGTTCCCCGAGAGCTACGCCCCAGAGTCTTGGACTGGGGAAATTCCAGCATTGTCTCCTGCCATCCGAGATTCCAGCGCACACTCTCGTTCATCCGCCGGCGGTTCTGTTGGCCATCGATGGCCATGGATACCCGTGAGTTTATCGTTGCATGCAGTACCTGTTCTCGCAACAAATCTTCCCACAGACCGCCGGCGGGCCTGCTGTGCCCCCTACCTGTCCCCGGTCGTCCCTGGTCACACATCACTCTGGATTTAATTACTGGATATCCCCCATCTCGAGGTAACACCACCATTCTCACCATCGTCGACCGCTTCTCCAAAGCCGCACATTTTGTTCCCCTGTCTGAACTCCCCTCTTCTTCCGAGACAGCCGACCTCCTTACCATTCATGTGGTTAAGCAGCACGGCACCCCTATGGACATTGTTTCTGACCGTGGCCCCTAGTTCACTTCCCGGGTGTGGCAGACCTTTTGCAAGGGGATTGGGACCACGGTCAGTCTTACTTCAGGATACCACCCACAGAGTAATGGGCAAGCAAAAATAACTAACCAGTGTGTGGAGACCATGCTGTGCTGTGTTGCCGCCCGCCAACCTGCCTCTTGGAGCAAGTTCTTGCCCTGGGTTGAGTTTGCCTACAATTCCACGAAGAGCTCGGCCACTGGTTTGTCACCATTTGAATGCTCCCTTGGCTAACATCCCCCTATGTTTCCCTAACAGGGGGTCGAAGCGACAGTCTCTTCCTCTCGCAGACACATCAAGAGATGCCGCCAGATTTGGAAACTGCCCGTGCTGCCCTGTTGAGGGCCTCTGAGAGAATGTGTCACAGTGCCAACCGGCGGCACATTCGGGCTCCATCCTACACTCCTGGTTAACAAGTTCTGTTACGAGCTAAGGACCTCCACCTACAGGTACCTTCCCGTAAACTTGCACCCCGGTTTGTAGGACCTTATACGGTGGAGGCCATCATCAATCCTGCATCTGTGAGACTGTCTCTTCCCCCTCTGTGAAGCGACATCCGGTGGTCCATGTCTCTCAAATCAAACCTGTTTCTATCAGCCCACTCTCTTCCCCTGACCGTCGGCAAGATAGGGGCCTGGTGTTTTTGGTAGATTGGGAGGGGTATGGTCCAGAAGACAGATCCTGGGTGCCGGCCTCCTACCTTGATGACCCCTCCCTTCTGGAGGACTTCTATCGGGCCAACCCTGGAGCTCTCCGGCGCTTGTCGGGAGCCTCGCATAAGAGGGGGGGCACTGTTACGGCGCATGCGCAGTCTGCTTCTCCCTCCATGGCGGGAGCATCTACTGGCTCCGCTGCGAGCACCACAGGACACGCCCTCACATGCTTCGCGCAGACCGCGGCCACGCGCCTCCACAGCCAGAGGAAATCTTCAATCAACGCACCTGGAATTGATGAGGAGCAGCCGCATAAAGGCTCACTCTGCTGACTACTCTACGCCAGAACGTAGCCCTTGTTACAGTAAGCTTTGCGTCTCTGGCTCCTCTCCTGTGTCTGCTCTCTCTCTCCTTGTCCCTTCGTGCCCAGTTCTTACCTGTCCTTGTCGTCTCCTGTTCCCGCGGTGTCTCCGTGTCTCAGCAGTGAGCCATGCGTCTCACCTCCTGATCTCCCCCTGGACCCTGACTGCCTTCCTCGATCCTCGACTTCCCCCGCTCTCGGACCTGGACTTCTGGACGCCTCGCTCCTACCCCACGGACCTCGCTCGGATTACGGACCTCTTTTTCTTCGCCCCTTTGGACTTGTTTGCTGCTACAACCAACACACACTTACAACAACCTCCGGTAAATCCTATATGGTTAAAATCTACACATAGACTTGCATGCACACACATAGTAGCATACACACCCTACGTATCCATCAAAGGCTCAATAAAACCCGTTGAGCTGGACCTCCTGCTGTAGTACCGTCTCCGTCCTACCTGTCGTACTTAACAAACATTAAAATGCAGTAGTGTAGTAGACGTAAGTATTTATTAAGTACCACCGTAATCCATCCATCCATCCATCCATTTTCTACCGGTTGTCCCGTTCGGGGTCGCGGGGGGTGCTGGAGCCTAGCTAATGACAACATTAAAATAGAGTAGTGTAGTAGACCTAAGTATTCATTAAGTACCACCATAATGACAACATCAAAATACAGTAGTGTAGTAGATGTAAGTATTCATGAAAAAATAGGTTTTATTAAACAAATACTGTATATTTCATATTTTTGGTCACTGTAACATTACACACAGTTTGAACAGCAACACTGTGTTTGAATATCAGAAAATAAAACACTGTACTTTAACCAAGTGATTCTTTGGTGTACCACGAGATGAAGCCCGTGTACTACTAGTGCTACTTTTACCTTTTTGGCAATTCCTGCAATAGATTAATTAATAGACTTCATAACCAACCTTTCACAAGTTGTTGTATACACTGCATATAGACGATTAATACACATACCAGTAAGTAATATTACTACAACATACTCATTAATAATACATGTAGTAAGTATTGATACATACAACATAGTAATAATAATACACATAATACATAGTAATTATTGACACATATAACAAAGTAATTAATAATACACATAATAATACATATAGTAATTATTGATACATATAACATAGTAATTAATAATACACACAATGATACATAGTAATTATTGATACATATAACATAGTAATTAATAATACACACAATGATACATAGTAATTATTGATACATATAACATAGTAATTAATAATACACACAATGATACATAGTAATTATTGATACATATAACATAGTAATTAATAATACACACAATGATACATAGTAATTATTGATACATATAACATAGTAATTAATAATACACACAATGATACATAGTAATTATTGATACATATAACATAGTAATTAATAATACACACAATGATACATAGTAATTATTGATACATATAACATAGTAATTAATAATACATAGTAATTATTGATACATATAACATAGTCATTAATAATACACATTACATAAAGTAATTAACGACAAAAAAACAAAAACAAAGTAGATGAGTAATTTTTTAACAATATTTCCAAAATATTGCTGTTTACTTCCGCCATGTTTTTTCCACAAGGCGTCACTTCCGGTTCCAGTTTACAGTCATTTAGGCCTCTTGGCGATACTGCACATTTTGATATTGATTTGATATCAGGTAGATACAGGACCGATGCTGCTGATATCTCATTCATAACATTATAACAACAATAATGTTACCGGTACTCACTTTGATACTTTAGGCAGCAAAATAAAAAAAAAATATATATCAGGAAATGTATTTGTCACTAATGGAACAATATTAGAAAACAATAGCAATATAAAATAAATATATTTACTTTAATTACAGACAATATAAAATAAATATATTTACTTTAATTACAGACAATATAAAATAAATGTATTTACTTTAATTACTGACAATATAAAATAAATATATTTACTTTAATTACAAACAATTTAAAATAAAAATATTTACTTTAATTACAGACAATATAAAATAAATAAATGTACTTTAAATAAAGAAAATAACAAATAAATATATTTACTTTAGTTACTGACAATATAAAACAAATATGTGTACTCTAATTACAGACAATATAAAATAAATATATTTCCTTTAAAACTGTCAATATAAAAATATGTTTACTTTATTTACATCCATCCATCCATCCATTTTCTACCGCTTATTCCCTTTTGGGGTTACTTTATTTACAGACAGTATAAAATAAATATATTTACTTTAATTACTGACAATATAAAAAAATATTTACTTTAAATAAAGACAATAACAAATACATGTATTTACTTTAATTACAGACAATATAAAATAAATATATTTACTTTAATTACAGACAATATACAATAAATATATTTACTTTAATTACTGACAATATAAAACAATATTTACTTTAAATAAAGACAATAACAAATACATGTATTTACTTTAATTACAGACAATATAAAATAAATATATTTACTTTAATTACAGACAATATACAATAAATATATTTACTTTAATTACAGACAAAATAAAATATATTTCCTTTAAAACTGACAATACAAAAAATATATTTACTTTAATTACAGACAGTATAAAATAAATATATTTACTTTAATTACTGACAATATAAAAAAATATATTTACTTTAAACAAAGACAATAAAAAATACATTTATTTACTTTAATTACAGACAATATAAAATAAATATATTTACTTTAATTACAGACAATATACAATAAATATATTTACTTTAACAAAACAAAAAAAATGGGACCCATTACCTCCCTGCTTGGCACTCAGCATCAAGGGTTGGAATTGGGGGTTAAATCACCAAAAATGATTCTCGGGCGCGGCACCACTGCTACCCACTGCTCCCCTCACCTCCCAGGGGGTGATCAAAGGGGATGGGTCAAATGCAGAGGACAAATTTCACCACATCTAGTATGACTATCATTGGTACTTTAACTTTAACTTTAATTACAGACACTATAAAATACATATATTTACTTTAATTACAGACAATATAAAATAAATATATATTTACTTTAATTACAGACAATATACATTAAATATATTTACTTTAATTACAGACAATATAAAATAAATGTATTTACTTTAATTACAGACATTATACAATAAATACATTTACTTTAATTACAGACAATATAAAATAAATATATTTCCTTTAAAACTGACAATATACAAATATATATTTACTTTAATTACAGACAGTATAAAATAAATATATTTACTTTAATTACTGACAATATAAAACAATATATTTACTTTAAATAAAGACAATAACAAATACATGTATTTACTTTGATTACAAACAATACAAAATAAATATATTTACTTTAATTACAGATAGTATACAATAAATATATTTACTTTAATTACAGACACTATAAAATACATATATTTACTTTAATTGCAGACAATATAAAATAAATATATGTACTTTAATTACAGACAATACACATTAAATATATTTACTTTAATTACAGACAATATACAATAAATATGTTTACTTTAATTACAGACAATATAAAATAAATAAATTTACTTTAAATAAAGACAATAACAAATAAATATATTTACTTTAATTACTGACAATATAAAATAAATATATTTACTTTAATTACAGACAATATCAAATAAATATGCTTCCTTTAAAACTGACAATATAAAAATATATTTACTTTATTTACAGACAGTATAAAATAAATATATTTACTTTAATTACTGACAATATAATTTTGTTTTACTTTAAAGACAATATACAATTATTTTTTACTTTAAATAAAGACAATAACAAATACATGTATTTACTTTAATTACAGACAATATAAAATACATGTATTTACTTTAATTACAGACAATATACAATACATATATTTACTTTAATTACAGACACTATAAAATACATATATTTACTTTAATTACAGACAATATAAAATAAATATATTACTTTAATTACAGACAATATACATTAGATATATTTACTTTAATTACAGACAATATAAAATATATTTACTTTAATTACAGACAATATACAATAAATATATTTACTTTAATTAGACAATATAAAATAAATATACTTACTTTAATTACAGACAATATAAAATAAATATATTTACTTTAATTACAGACAATATACATTAAATATATTTACTTTAATTACAGACAATATAAAATAAATATATTTACTTTAATTACAGACAATATACAATAAATATATATACTTTAATTACAGACAATATAAAATACATATATTTACTTTAATTACAGACAATATAAAATAAATATATTTACTTTAATTACAGACAATATACATTAGATATATTTACTTTAATTACAGACAATATAAAATATATTTACTTTAATTACAGACAATATACAATAAATATATTTACTTTAATTAGACAATATAAAATAAATATACTTACTTTAATTACAGACAATATAAAATAAATATATTTACTTTAATTACAGACAATATACATTAAATATATTTACTTTAATTACAGACAATATAAAATAAATATATTTACTTTAATTACAGACAATATACATTAGATATATTTACTTTAATTACAGACAATATAAAATATATTTACTTTAATTACAGACAATATACAATAAATATATTTACTTTAATTAGACAATATAAAATAAATATACTTACTTTAATTACAGACAATATAAAATAAATATATTTACTTTAATTACAGACAATATACATTAAATATATTTACTTTAATTACAGACAATATAAAATAAATATATTTACTTTAATTACAGACAATATACATTAGATATATTTACTTTAATTACAGACAATATAAAATATATTTACTTTAATTACAGACAATATACAATAAATATATTTACTTTAATTAGACAATATAAAATAAATATACTTACTTTAATTACAGACAATATAAAATAAATATATTTACTTTAATTACAGACAATATACATTAAATATATTTACTTTAATTACAGACAATATAAAATAAATATATTTACTTTAATTACAGACAATATACAATAAATATATATACTTTAATTACTGACAATATGAAATAATTATATTTACTTTAATTACAGACAAGCGATAGAAAATAGATGGATGGATGGATAAAATAAATATATTTTTCTCATTTACAGACAATTAACAATAAATCTATTTCCTTTAATTAGAGACAATATAAAATAAATATATTTACTTTAATTACAATTGTTTAAGGAAATAAGAGGAGCAAAACTACTATTTGCATCAGTTGGCCACTGGATGGCACTGTTGGCTTCCTCTTCCATCGCTCCCTCGGATTGATTGATTGATTGATTGATCAGTGAAAATGGCTTTTTCCCACCAATAACAGATGTATTGTTTACTTTTGCTTTGTCCAACGAAAGTTCTTGCAAATTAAAACAAGGTGACAAGTTGATAACATAATGGTGCTCAATATTAGTGATCAGAAATCAAACATGGCTGCATTATTATCCATGTGATTTATGTTGTCATACCAGTAAAAACTGGCTTTGCATGATGCAAATGTTCCACAAGGAACAGGAAGATAATCAAACTTCTGATCAGAACTATAGCCAGATCAATAAGTGTGTGGCAGACACCACACAGAAAACAATAGTGGTCTCAGAAAGGAAAGTAAGCACACAATGATGACTGAAGTAAAAAAATACTTTTATTCAACATTCTTGTTGGCGAAGACGATGATGAGCGGGGAGGAAGAAAGGTAGTGACTTGTGGACACCGCCTACTTTCAGTTCTCTATACGACTCGAGTGATTCTCATCTTTTTTATCAAATGCTGTCACTCACAACTTTCTTTGGCCCCATTATTTTGCAGTTTTCTATAAGTTTCATTGGAGAGATCTTCTGTAATCACTTTATGCAACACCAATATGTCACATATTATTAATATTAACATTATTATTGTTATTATTATTAATACTAATATTATTATTAGTCTGTGATAAGGTGGCGACTTGTCCAGGGTGTACCCCGCCTTCCGCCCGAATGCAGCTGAGATAGGCTTCAGCACCCCCCGCGACCCCAAAAGGGACAAGCGGTAGAAATGGATGGATGGATGGATTATTATTATTATTATTATTATTATTATTATTATTATTATTATTAACTGCTGACAGTGCACTGCAGTTTGCACACTTCTCAGCGTCAACACACTTAAGTATGCACTTAAGTCGAGGACAAATCAAATGTTCATTGTTTTAAAAGGAAAACAAACATGTACTCATATATTTGACTATCAAATCAAATATCTATAAATAATGTTTGTTCAAATTGAAAATATATCAATGAATATTAAAATAAATATATATTTTCGTGTTAGTTTTAATATTATTTTGTATAATGTTTTATTAATTTAGTTTTTGTTTGTTTGTAATGTTTACTTTCAATTGTTTCAAAATGATAAATGTATGTATTATTTATTCATGAATTAAACCTCATTTCGATCAAACTAAGACTACAGGTATATTCTGTCCATGTTCATGAACATGTATTTGTATATATGTCATATTGTCTATGTATTTTTGGTTCATGTGTTGAAGTTACCATGGTAACTGTCATAAAACATAATTATAACAATTCAATACCCCTTTTCGGACCCTTATTAAACACATAACTTCCTATTTTATAGCTGTCTTTGACATTGACAAGTTTTATTTCACGTTCAATAAATACCACGTGATACATCACAGATAATGTGCGTTTTTTGTAATGAAATCATTTGAAAATGAATATGAATCATTCATTAGTGTGAATATAAAACTAATCCATATTAAATGTTACAAAACAAATGAGTAATTATATAAGTTAATGCTGATTTAGGTGTTTTTTTGTCCACTATTATATAATTTTTTTCTTCTTACTTTGTTGTTCTCAACTTTCTAATCCAACTTGTATTTTATTTGTACATGCAGAGAGACGATTAATAAATACCAAAATAAAATATACTCCTCTAAAAGAGAAGTGGAGTGAAACAAGTGAATGTTTGTGTTCAGTAGAAACAACAACATTGAGAGTCTTCTGGTTCGTTTATTTATTAGCAGGTCGACATAAACAAGGTGACGTCATCACGTCACATTTTTACACAACGTCTAATTTCGTGCACAAATGTGAGAAATGAAATAAAAACAAGACGTTATATAGTTACTGTTCAAATGCAGCACAATAGGGCGTTCAAGGACCGGCAAATTAATTTTTAATTGTCGACAAGAAAAAAACACGTTAAGGGAGAAAAAAAATCGATAACTTTATTGGCTTTCTGACATCTTGGGAAACAAATGATTATGAGGAGATGATGTTGAAAAAAAAAAGGAGTGCAGGAATGTTGGATTGTATTAAAGATTAAAATTGGATTTGGATGTTTTAATGTATTAATGTGTTTATTATTTAAAATTGTAATAATGATTTTTTTTGTATTATTTAAAATGTATTATTTTAAAAATGTATTCATTATTTTTAAAATGTATTACACTTCAAAAATGTATTATTGTTTATTATCTTACAACTTATTATTATTATTTTTAAATGTAATAATTATTTTTTAAATGTATTAATTACTATTTAAAATGTATTAATTATTATTTAAAACAAATGTGAAGAATTAAATAAAAACACGACATTATTGTTCAGATGCAGCAGAATGTCACAGTGGTGCGTTTAAGCACCGGCAAATTAAGTGCGACTTGTCGCCAAAAAAAAAAACACGTTAAAGGAAAAAAAAATCGATAGCATTATTGGCTTTCTGACATCTGGGGAAACAAATGATTATGAGGAGATGATGTTGAAAATAAAAATGCTGACTATGAAGAAGTGCAGGAATGTTGGATTATATCAAAGATTACAATTGGATTTTGATGTTCTTAATGTATTAATGTGTTTATTATTCAAAATGTATTAATTATTATTTTAAAATGTATTACTTATGATTTAAAATTTGTTATTTAAAAAATGATATAACTATTATTTTAAATGTATTATTATTTAAAACAAATGTGAGAAACGAAATAAAAACAAGACGTTATTGTTCAAATGCAGCAGAATGTCACCGTGGTGCGTTCAAGGACCGGCAATTTAAGTACAACTTGTCGTTTAAAAAAAAAAAAAAAACACGTTAAGGGGAAAAAAAAAATCAATGTATTGGCTTTCTGACATCTGGGGAAACAAATGAATATGAGAAGATTATGTTGAAAATAAAAATATGAAGAAGCGCAGGAAAGTTGAATTATAATAATGATTAAAATTAGATTTTGATATTTTAAACTATTGATGTGTGTATTATTTAAAGTTCAACAGCCCCCGCAACCCCGAAAGGGACAAGCAGTAGAAAAAGGATGGATGGATGGATTATTTAAAACATGCATTAATTATTATTTTAAAATGTATCAATGATTATTTAAAAAAAAATATTAATTATTATTTAAAATGTATTATTATTTAACATTTTTTGTTAATTATTATTTAAAAAAAGAAATGAAATACAAACAAGATTGTTCAAACGCAGCAGAATGTCACTGTGGTGCATTCAAGGACTTGTCGACCAAAAACAAAAAACACGTTAAGGGAGAAAAAAAATCGATAACATTATTGGCTTTCTGACATCTGGGAAAACAAATGCTTATGAGGAGATGATGTTGAAAATAAAAATATGAAGACGTGCAGGAATGTTGGATTATATTAAAGATTCGAATTGGAAAATGATGTTCTTAATCGTCAACCTTCGATCCTCACATGAATATTCAAACCCAGATTATATTTATGATTCTTTTAGGGAGTCATAACATGCACGTTTCATTACAAATACATAACTTATTAATACATATATATAATAATAATTACAATTGAATATACATAATTGTATTCATTAAAATAATACACTAATATTTTTCACACACACAAACTTCATGTATTTATAGTATTATCCCAGCCCAATAATACGGTTTTTTTTTTTTAAAAAGTGATGAAACTTACAAGAACATTTTGAGTCCAGAATCAAGTAAATCCGATCCGGAAGTCATTCATTCATTCATTCATTCATTCATCCGTTCGTTCACGCGCTTCTATTCCGGTGTTGGCGGCTGGCAGTCCGGCGGCGGAGTGGGACGTGTCACGGCGTGGGCCCGCACAAGTAGGACCTGCCTCGTATATCAGCGCCATAAAAGTGAAGCCGTGAATTTTATGACGCTTTTGAAAGCGACTCAAAAATAGTGCGCGCGAACACTTGCCGGTGCTCGTTAACGTTAACGGCAACGACGGAAGTTAATGCCACAGTAAAATACGTCACGAGACGTTCAGGTGCAGAGGCGGGAAGATTTCCGCGCGGAGTCCGGCCTGGGGGCCATTTGGGGCCCGCGGGCGTATAAAAGCATGATACAGGCATTAAATATGACCGACGTCATTAGCGGCATCATTAGGGCCTCCTGTAAAAACGTGGACAAGTTGGGAGGAAAAGTTCATTATTATATTATTAAATTATATTAGTCAAATGTCTTTTTTTTTAACAGAACATTAGTCTTCTTGAACAAAAATCTAATAAATACTTTGAAAATATCAGCACTTATTGCAAAGGTGACGACAATTTAAATAACATTCGTGAATAAACTCATTTTACAATTATAATTGTCTTTAATTAACTATAAAAAAAAATCACATTATCAAATAAATACTTAGAAATTAGTAGCACTTACTACAAAGGTGACGAAAGTACATTTAAATAATAATAATTGTAAATGTAATTATAATTATTTTTAACTATAAAACAAATCACACAAATAAATACTTTAAAAATAGTAGCACTCATTACAAAGGTGACGAAAGTAAATTTAAATAATAATCGTAAATAAAACGTATTTTTACAATTATAATTATCTTTAATTAACTTCATAAAAAAATCTCATTATGAAATAAATACTTTAAAAATAGTAGCACTTTTTTTTTTTTTTTACCAGTGTGACGAAACTGTAAATAATACACTTTTTACAATTATAATTATCTTTATTTAACTATCAAATCATCACATTATCAAATCAATACTTTGGAAATAGTAGCACTTACTACAAATGTGTCGAAAGTAAATTTAAACAATAATAATCGTAAATAAAACATATTTTTACAATTATAATTATATTCAATTAACTATAAAAACATCACATTATCAAATCAATACTTCGGAAATAGTAGCACTTACTACAAATGTGTCGAAAGTCCATTTAAATAATAAAAATGGTAAATATAATTATAATTATCTTTAATTAACTATAAAACAAAATCACACTATCAAATAAATACTTTAAAAATAGTAGCACTCATTACTAAGGTGACGAAAGTAAATTTAAATGATGATAATCGTAAGTAAAACATATTATTACAATTATAATGATCTTTAATTAACGATAAAAAAAATCCCATTATCAAATAAATACTTTAAAAATAGTAGCACTTTTTAACAGTGTGACGAAGATGTAAATAATACACCTTTTACAATTATAATGATCTTTAATTAACTATAAAAAAAACATCACATTATCAAATAAATACTTTGGAGTAGTAGCACTTACTACAAATGTGTCGAAAGTAAATTTAAATAATAATAATAATCGTAAATAAAACAACTTTTTACAATTATAATTATCTTTAATTAACTATAAAAACATCACATTATCAAATAAATACTTTGGAAATAGTAGCACTTACTACAAATGTGTCGAAAGTCCATTTAAATAATACTTATCGTAAATAAAACAACGTTTTACAATTATAATTGTCTTTAATTAACTATAAAAAAAATCACATTAGCCATATACAAAATGTTTTTTTTCAAATGAGCACTTATTAATATTAAATATGAATTTAATTGAAATATTAATAATTTACATATTAATTGAAATATTAATATTAAACATTATTGAGAACGTGCTGCCGTTTAAAAAGTACAATTTAGCAAACAACAGCGATTATTGTTCAAAGTGAGCCTACGGCTTAATTTTTATATTCAAAATAAAAGTACATTTAATTAATAATAAAATATATTATTGTCATGTACAAAATTACAAATGTTTTTTGTTCAGACATCGATTCCAGTTGTTTGCATCTTAATGTATATTCTATTCCTTTTATGGGTCAATTTTGTGTATTTTGTTTATAAATATAATCAATTATTAATCCAGCCAGGTTGCATTAATAATTGATTATATTTATAATAAACCATATTATGCTTATAAAAAAAGTTGCAAATGAAGACTTTTAAAAGTGCATTACGTTTGAATTAAGTAAATTAATTCATCTTCAGGTCAATAAAATAAACAATTAACTTTATAAATACACGCAGTGTGTATTTGATGTATTGTCAATCAATATATTTTCTCCTTTTGTCTGCACTTAATTATCCTTTGATTATGAAATCGATACTTAGCACATTAAAACGATTTGTTAGTCCTCAATTTACGTATTTTGTTGTTGTTTACAAATAAAGGGAATGCGTTGTTGGAGGACGTTGAAGGATTTGATTAGTCGTTTTTGCTTTTTTAAATGAGTAAATATATGAAAACTAATGAAAACATCACAAATATGGAAAATAGACTTAAAAAATACATGCAAGCTAAATATAAAGACATCAAATGTGTATTTGCTATTTTGAAGCACAGTTTGCTCTTTATTGGTAAATATGATCATACTATTGTTTAGATTGGTTTCCTTATTATTTCTAAATGAGTAAATTCGATGTAAAAATATCTTAATATTAAAACACATCACAATTAACAAATATATTATTTAAGGTTTAGGGTCGGAAAATATTATTCAAGATATTTTCTGTTTCGCACTTCAAAAATGTATTAATAAGTTTATTTATTTTTAAATGCATTAATTATTATTTGTAAATGTCTTATTTATTATTTTTAAATGTCTTATTTATTATTTAAAAAATGCATTATTTATTATTTACAATGTATTGTTATTGATAAAAAATGTATTACAATTAAAATGTATGTATTATTGTTTAAAAATGTATTCATTATTTTTTTAAATGTATTAATTATTATTTAAAAAATGTATTACACTTCAAAAATTAATTCATGTGTTTATTATTTTAAAATGTATTAATTATTATTTAAAAAAATGTATAAAATATTATTTCAAAATGTATTAATTATTATTTTAAAATGTATAAATTATTATTTTAAAAGTATTGATTATTTAAAAAAAATGTATTAGATATTATTTGAAAAATGTATTATTGTTTTAAACAAATGTATTAATTGTTATTTGAAAAATGTAGGTATTATTATTTGAAAAATTTATAAATTATTAAAAAAGTATTTTATGTATGAATTATTATTTAAAATGTATTACACTTATAAAATGTATTAATTA